>NC_047679.1:100319356-100673110 GCF_011762505.2 Arvicanthis niloticus | reverse complement strand
GAGAGTAAATTGTAAGGAACCGTGAACCGTAAGGGCTGGTGGCCCCGTGAGAAAGCAACAATACCAACCAGCCAGAGCTCCCCAGGGTCTAAACCACCAACCTAGGAGCACATAGGGAGAGTCACATGACTCCAGCTGTATATGTAGGGGAGGAATGGCCCTGTTGGGCCAAGATAATTAGTACCCTGAAGGCTGAGCACTGAGGCGGGGGGTCTGAGGGTGGGGGAGGGAGGCTGGGGGTAGGTGGGTAAACACCTTCATAGAGGCAGGAGGAGGGGGGATGGGATAAGGGGTTCCTGGGTGGTGGGGGAAATATGGTAAGGGATAAAATTTGAAATGTAAATATTATATCCAATAAAAGAGGGGAAAAAATAGAAAGCGGTTAGAAACCAACATTCTTAATAAAATGTCAGCCCTCTTCTATAAAAAAAACTATCTTGATACTAAAATTGTTTTGAGAATTGTATATTGCAGAATGATCAGCCTTGGTGTATCTACTCAACAAGCAAGCTGGGCAGACCTGCTCAAACCTCTGAGGGCCCGTGAATTCCATCTGGAGGCAGCGGAGACACAGCATCAGAGGATTGTCAATTTGCTCTCCCCCCCACTCCTCTTCTAATATCTCAACACCCATAATCAGCTTGAAGAAGCTAATGATGAGTCAGCGCCCCTATTCCCTGGCATGGGGACTAAGGTCGTAAATGTTGGGCTGTCTCTCTAGGGAAAAGTAGTGGTTTTGTTGGAATAGAGAGGATTAGCTAGGGTTTATTGCATAGCCATAACCTATTAGTAGAAATCTGTATAATTAATTTCAAGATGAAGATATAAATTCTTAAATGGCACCAATTTACTTTGTTTACAATTTTTAAGGTTTTCATTGGCATGAGCTTCTTAGTGATATAAGAGTGAGATGAATATTGTTACTCTCATAGGCATTGTACCAGTATAACACACTTAGGAATACAAAGCTTAGACCCAGTCCTTCTTCAACTTTTTTAACTTGATTTGAGATGGTCAGCCTGTGAGTTAAGGGATTATAGCAAATTCACGACTTGGAGTTTATTATAAGGGTATTCTCTATGTTTTATTTAGAAATAGCTGAGTGGAGTTAACAGGCACAGTCCAGATTACCTTACATGGATAGCTGGCTTTCAAAACATCAGAAATCCTTAGAATTGACATGACAAACATTTCAGTATTAATGTTCATTTTCATTAGAGACCTGTCTGCTCCGGACAGCTTCCTATGTTAAATTCTAAGAAGAAATTGAGCATCCTTGGAGTTACTCAGTTGTGGTGAGACAGCCACTAGGCAAGAATTGCCACTTTCCTTCTACAGACAAATTACTGTCCAGAAAAGGACACACTTGCAGAATAGTCGACTGATTATATCTGCCTAGACAGAGTAATCAGCCCTTAATAATTCTGCAGCACTAAGGTCTGTCAGATGATCCTGGGCCAGAAGGCAGAAGAACAGATGCTCCAACGTTTTGAAGTAGAGCGAGTGTCCAGGTGTTCAGAGGTCTCTATATATTGGCTAAGTTTTAGAAGCTATGCTTTGTGCTTCCCACAATTATAGTCAACTCAGTCATTCTGGATTTCTGACGGGGTTGAAAACTTATAGCTATTTACCTTGAGAGAAAAGATCTGAGTGTACGGTCGTCAGCTGACATTCATCCTAATGCCAGGTTCAGAACTAAATGTTTTAGTTAGGAGAGACGACAGAGGTGCTGGTAGGTCAACAAAAGGATGGACTGGGTATTAGGACTATCTTGTACCTCACTGGTACAAATTGGCATAATTATGCTCTAATTGTATTTTGAGAGAAAAGTTTCCTTTTAACAAGAAGGGTGATGTGTAGGAGGAGCTAAGGTGGGAGGAGTACTGAGAGGAAGAAAAGGAGTAAGAAGAGGAGAAGAAGAAGGAGAGGAGAAGCTAGGTGATGAAAGAGAGATAGAGGGGGGAGACAGGGAAGCAGATATTCATGAATCTCCACCAGTCAAAGATAGTAGATATATCTAGGTTGGGTAGTGGGTTACACCTCTGATTGAACAATACCAAACTTATAAAGCCTATGATTAACATTTTTTAAAAAATGTATAAATGCAAAAAGGAAAAGGGGGCATGGGATAGGGGTTTTCTAAGGGGGGGAATGGGGAAAGGGGATGCATCTGAAGTGTACATGAAAGATCTAATAAAAAAATATATATATATAAAAAGAATTTGTTAGTAAAAGGCTGGGATTTAGTTTAGTTTCTAAAATAACCCAAGGTTAGATTAAATGGCTTATTTGGCTAATGCTATTTATTGCATTTATTTATATATATTTGTGTTTGCATATTCACATGGGTGACAGTAAAGGCCAGAGAGGGCACTTCTTTCTTGGGGTTAGAATTATAGTCATTTATGAGTTGCCTGACATGAATTTTGAGAACAAAACTCAAGTCCTCTAAGAGCAAGGTGTGCTTTCAATCACTGAGATATACCCCCAAATATGTTACTGGAATTTTTATAGCTCCTCTAACTTATGTCATATAAATGTATTTCTTTCCATTTTGTTGCTATTAATTACTTTTAAATTATTTTCAGGAGATGATGTGAGAGAAATCTTATGAACCCTACCTATTTGAAATATTTATAATTCTCTATTTTTAAATGTATGTGCTGTGTTGTGATAGTGTTCTTCTTTTATAGACATAATTTTTAAAAGTTTCTAAGTAATTTTCATTATTACAGCTAAAACATGCACACACACATACATGCTCAGGTTTTTCTTACAACAAATCTCTTAAATATGAATTTACATCATTTTAGTGAATTACATTTTTATTCTATTATTGATTCAATTATTTTATTATATCTTTTGTTCAGTTTTACCTCTTGTAGCCTTTAAGAAAACCTTACAAAACTTGATGAACTTTATAAATCCCTACACTATACCGTCCACCCAGGCAAGATGTTCCCTGGCACAACGGTAGCACAGTTGTGGGATAAATAACTACTTTTTGATTGTATTTGAGTGTTTCTCCACAGGAGGTGATTTCATACATTTTTTAAGAAATACTTTGCAGGAGAGTAGAAAAGAAAAAAAAGTGAGCCAGGTTGAGGCTGGACGTGTAAGCAAGATAAACATTGTAGTGATCATGGTAAAGTGCAGTTGAAATACATTCAAGAACCTCTTATTCAGGGGTCTTTCATACAAAGTGGTTTGAAAGAATAAGAATAGAAATAATGTTGACTTGAAAAAGTAACAAAAATTTAAGTAATTGATTAACATCAAAGCATAAGCAATGTTAGAAAGGATATTTTGGAAAACAAAAAGATAAGAAGCATATGCATAATTTTTATTTCCAGATAATTATTTTACTGTATATAATTATTTTGTCTATTATACTATTATAAGATTTGTTTCTCAAAATATTGATAATGCATTGGCACAATAAATAAAAAATTTAATATTTTTCCATTTTTTGTTCCTTAAACTTTACCTATGATTTAATAACTATTTCCATGCTTGTATTTGGAGAGTGCTAGGGTTTTTTTTAACATTAGTTAACAGCATTTTAATATTTTTCATTAGAATTAAATTGCATATATTAATCAGGTACTATTAGCTACAAGAGGTAAAACTGTAGGCAAAAGATATAATAAAATAATTGAATCAATAATATTTCAAAACATGAATGTGTTTTATAATGCTCAACCCCATATTAGCATATATTTCTTTTTTAATACTTATAATTTTTTTTTACAATAAAATAATACAAATAATCTTGTTTTCCATTTTTTTGGCAGGGTTTGTTGTACATCCTAGTATTTTATTGGTGTGAAACGACTCCATGACCAAAGCAACTCTTAAAAAGGCAAACATTTAGTTGGGGCTAGCTTACCGTTTCAGAGGTTCAGTCCATTGTCATCATGGTAGGAAACAAGGCAACATCCAAGCAGACATAGTACTAGTAGAGTGAAGAGTTCTGTACCTTGATCTGACAAGGTAGCCAGGAGTGGACTCTCTTCTGGACTCCCTTCTGTAATGGGAAGAGTTTGAGCATTAGGAGACCTCAAAGCCCACCTATACAGTTACACAATTCCTCTCACAATGTCATAATAATTCCAACAAGGGTACATATCCTAATAGTGCCACTTCCTATTGGCCAAGCATATTCAAACCATCACAGGTGCTAATCACCTAATGCAGCCCAAGGTCAATTCAGACTTGTAACCTCCTCCCTTAGTTGTATGACTGCTCATTTTTCTGATGTTTGTTGAAATAAGTAGTATAATGTCATTGCCTATAGGTACCCAAATTTTCAATAGACCCATCAGAAACAGTATCGTCTATTTGTTAGTTTGGATCCATTGATCTACATTTCCTCATATTTCTCTTTCATTTTCCATCCACAAGTAACAGTTAACTACTTTTCTACTCCCAACTTCTACCATTTTAAACACATCATATTTTTTCAGAAGATTATTTACAAAATGTTCTCCAATAATTTTCTTCACCTTTACTGTGGCCTTTAAATTCATAACTTTGATTATTGTGACTCTTTTGATACTGTTCAGTGTCTTTCAATTGTAGATGATTCTGTTTTTTTTTCCTTTATAATTTCTGGCTCGAGAATAATGGTTGTAATCTTTCTCCTTGCTGCAAAATGACTTGTTACCCATGTGTTCATCAAATACACTTTGTTCTTTAAATTTATTTTGCATAGGATTTATTTTGTGTTGAATGTAATAGAGATACATGTTATTGTTCTCAAAATGGATAACTAGATCTAAAACTATATATCATATACATTATTATTTTGATATTAACAAAAGTATTCTAAAATATCACTCTTGAGTATGTTGTAAAAAATACAAGACTACACATCAATATATGTTCAAAAAAGAAATGTTTCAATAAATGCATTTGGAAAAATTAAAAAACTAAATTACTTCTTTAAGTTCTTCTAAAAGAATTTATTATATTACTATTCTTTGTATATCTCCAAAGAGGAACACTAATGCTACTACAGGGCTCTTATTTTCACTGAATCTCTCAAAGAGCAAGGAATCCATAGAGTCTACTCTAAGGAACATGACTTTGGAGATTCACTCTGAAAACATTTATTTTTATGGTTGCTGTCAGAAACATATAGATATAATTTTATAAAAAAATATTGCTTTACTTGCTTTCCATCAACTTTCACATAAAAAGTTGATATTCTATGTTTAAAATTCATTGAAATAACATAGATTTCTTTTTAAAACTTAGTAATATAAAAATAAATAAATAGATTTAATAATAAAGTACAGTATACTCTTGTTTGTAAAATGAATTCCTCTAGATCATGTGAAGCGGATTGAAGGGGGGGGTTATAAAGAAAAAGAAAAGGATCATCATAAATAAACTGAGAGAAGAACATTTTCTCTGCTAAGTTTCAGTTCCATAAATAAGATTTGATTCAGAACATTTCCTTCATTCATTTAGGATTTAGAATTGTTTAACTTTGTTGAGAATAAGTGACTGTGTATTTCCTAGCCCTATACTGGGCATCTCTACCCCTTCGCCAAGGATCACAGACTATCCCAGAAGAATGTACAAAAACAATATAAGAGCCAGAAGTTGGCAAGGCCTGGCGCAAAACTGTCTTCTGACATGACATAGCTGTTGCACTCATTAACTCTCCTCAGCTGTGGTTTTCTACACAAGACCAATCCTGTCAACATACTAGCATGGGAAAGTTGGGTCACATCCTGCACCTAATTGAGGAACTACTGAAGGTTGATGTCATCTGTGAGATGAACTTGATGTCTTTAGCAGTGTGGCTCCTGGTAAGCCAATTGCAATAGAGCAGGTGGTCACACACCTATGAGTAAGTGAACAGCACACTTCATACTATGTAGGATATAAAAAAGAGGACACAAACTAAGGAGAAGGTGGAAAGGTATGATAGATCTGAGATAAGTTAGGGGTAAGACTGAAAGTTAAATGTGATCAAAATATACTGTATACTTGTAACTGTCAAAGAATTAATAAAAATATTAATAAAACTCAAACAATATAGATATCACTTATTTACTAACATTAAAAAGTAAATGTACATGTTGAATTAGCTGAATACCAACTCTATTTGTGTTATATTTTAGCTATAAATCATAAGGCAAAATTAGTTATAACAACGACACTTTTTGATAACTGTACAAAAAAACTGTCTCCCATGTTTTAGCTCACGCTTCTTTCTTATTATCTTTAGCCTCTGAAATAAACATCATTAGAGTATGAAATTTAATAGATCCTCCCTGTAGTATCAGATATTGGGAAGCAAAGATAATTCAAAGCAAAGCCATTGCTAAAGCGTTCCAACCCAGCCCATTAGACATTGGCCTCCAAGACAACATTCTCCTTGTAAGTAGTTTTATTCATGGTATTTTCTCATAGAAACAGAAAAAGAAATTATAACAGTACATACTTAGCTCTGTACAGTTACTTTTTAAGCTAGCAATGTATCAGAGATAAATTTACAAGTGTTCTTCACATTATTTCCTCCTATGTCTGTATCATTGTTTTCCTTGCCACTGGTTTCAGATCCAAAGTTCATCTATAATTATCCTATTGTGAGACTCTAATGTTCATAGGATAATGTAAATACTTATATTCTATTTGCTTTGGGTGGTTACAGGGAACATCTCATTTTCCCCCTTAGGAGGACAATTTTTTTGACCACTAAAATACTGATTCTCTAAAGGAGAATGGTAGTTTATGTCAGTGGTATTTTAAAATGTATCAAAGAGATATTTCATTATGAGATTTTTATTGTTCACCTTTGCAAAAAGTAGAGAATGGCCGGGCAGTGGTGATGCATGCCTTTAATCCCACCACTTGGGAGGCAGAGGCACTCAGATTTCTGAGTTCGAGGCCAGCCTGGTCTACAGAGTTAGTTCCAGGACAGCCAGAGCTACACAGAGAAACCCTGTTTCAAAAAACCAAAAGAAGAAGAAGAAGAAGAAGAAGAAGAAGAAGAAGAAGAAGAAGAAGAAGAAGAAGAAGAAGAAGAGGAGGAGGAGGAGGAGGAGGAGGAGGAGGAGGAGGAGGAGGAGGAGGAGGAGGAGGAGGAGGAGGAGGAGGAGGAGGAGGAGGAGGAGGAGGAGGAGGAGGAATCCAATGCCAAAGCTTTGAATCAAGTGTGTGTATCTGAAATGATAAATTCCATGGAATATTAACTTTCTAATTTATAATATAATCAGCTATTCAGTTGAAGAGTATTCCACGTTCATGAATCTGGGTAGGGTATAAAAGTAGCTTGTCTTCACAGTCTTTGAGTAATACTGGAGATTAATATCATTTGAACTCAGAATCTTTAGAGTGCTATGGTTGTGCTCTTTGTTGACATTGTGACATTGTATACTATAATTGTGTCCTCTATTTTGTCCTTAATGTTGGTAAACTCTATTATTATACTGGTTTTTTCTTGTTGAAGCCTCTTGAAATTAACAGTATCCTGATTTTACTATAAATAATAACTAATTTATGTTTTATCCTCAACTTTACCTCACATTCAGCCTAATATCCCCAGATTAAAAAAAGGAAGAAAAGTAAGTATAAAATCAAAACAGTCAATTTATTACAATAGACTTGAACTTATTCACCAATATTTTCTAAAATGCCCAAGACACTTATAATTGTTTTGTTTGTTTATAGCTCTCCCCTTTGCCTTCATTATTCTAAACTGAAAGCATTTCTGTTGCCCAGTGAATCACATTCAATAAATGCACAAATGCTGAAGTTTGAAATCAAAAGGTATAGATGAGAAAGTCTGATACAATTGAATGTGCAGCATTTTATCTCAGAAAAGTAGCTTTACTTCAACAATACACAATGTATTGAACTTACAGAGTATTTTGAATTGCAAACAGCAGCCATTTCAAATATATGCAAAATTAGTAACTTCTGTCAACACACTGTAGTTACTTTGGCCATTCAAAAATGATTTTTATATATTTCGTTTAGGCTATGATATCATTTACATTCTGGGAGCTGATGGTCATGCAGTATCAACAATTTAATAGATTTAAGTCCATTGTAGCTAACATGGAAACAAAAGCTCAATGTTCAAAGAAAGGCCAAAGGGAATAGAGAACAAAAGAAGCAAATCATGTTTTGTAAAAGAGACAAGATAGAAAACTATTCCCTAATGCTCCTCACAAAAGGAAATTAAGCATCAATGGACAATTCATACCTTAAATATTTCATCTCTAATATTAATCTCTAAAATTTTTGGCCAACACCATGTTTAACATATACGTTATTATTTTACCACATTTTAATGTCACCCATTAATTTCTTTGCTAAATATGTACTACTATTTAACTCAGTGTAAGATCAGTTGTAGCAAATCTCTAGTATATAATCTTAAAGTTGAAATAAGATTTTATAAGTAATAGTCATATTTTTAAATACTTTTATGTTACTGTGAAATAATAATAAAAAGTATAATCAAAATGACATAAATTATTTCAAATAAAAAGAAATGTGTACCCAGAACCTAAACATTTTTCTTTTTTATTGGATATTTTATTTATTTATAAGACAATTACAATTTTCATTTGACTTACAAGTACACATAATCTTAATATTCCTAGTAATTAGGGAACTACGCAGATTTTTCTTTAATGTGCTAAAGTATTTGTATATTAATGTAGAACATATAAATTGTACCAGATTGTAAAAATGTTTGTTATAACTCTATTTCAAAGTGAATTTATTATACCTATCTCATTAATAAAAATTCCCGTGGAGGGGAAAACTATATATTTGTGTTAAAGATTCCAACGTGTTAACTGAGTTATAAAATACAATGTGTTTTGATTCGAGTTTAAATGTTGCATATCTATAGCCACAATATGTTGAGCTATCTTTAATAGGACTACCTTGAGTCCAGATAACAGACATTCATTGCCCAACTCTGCATCAGGCCTAACACTCATTTAAGGACAAAGTTTATCCTTTGGAATGTGTATTTGTTGCTTGCTTTCTTATTGTGATAAAATACCTGTCAAAGGTGACCTAAGGAATAAAGGCATTTTCGTTTGTTTGGCTGGTTGGTTTGGTTTTGGTTTTTCTTTTTTGTTGTTGTTTTTGTTTGTTTGTTTTCGAGTCACAATTCCAGGGTACAGATCGTGGTAAGGAACTGGTGGTAGTGGCAGGAGATTAATGTATCTGGTCTAGGAAGTAGAGAGCAGGGAATTCCACTGCTCAGCTTATTTTCTCCTTCTTTCTTCAGTCAGGAAAAGCATCCAGTGGGATGGTGGTACCCACATTTAAGGTAGGTCATTCTACTTCAATTAGCATAACTAAATAATCCTTTACAAGCTCAGAGGATTGTTTCCATGATGACTGTGAATCCTTTCAAGTTGACAATATTAATCACCGCAAAACATTTTCATTAGACCACTAGTTTCCAAACATTCAAAAGCTAAAAGAATGCCATTAGATAGCATCTGAAACTAAAATGTATCACACAGACTTTACCATTTTGCTACAAGTCTCGTCTTGGGGTATCCATGAAATGTATTAGTAAGGTTTCTTGATTTATTGATCTCTATTGTTCTGGCACTATAACAACTTCTTGAAACAATTTTCACAATAGACTATGATATTCTTGACAACCAGGAATTATCTTCCCAGTACATAGTCCCTATTGTTTATGTCAAGAATAAACTGTCTTATTCCATTTGAAGTGAGTGCTGTGTATAGTATTGACAACATGAAACCACAGAAAATGAATATTACTCTGGTATCTGGTAAGTTCAGCTTCTAGAAAAGGTAAAGATAAATGTACGAATATGACCACCTAATGAAGTTTTACCAACTGAGCTCATTATAACTTAGCTTTATTTGCTATATCAATGAACAAATAAACAACAAAAGTGAGAGAATACATGGAGAGAAGGGAAAAAGTACCAGGAAGATGGGGAGACAGAAATAGATGTGGAGGTAGGAGAGTTAATTTAATGAAACCATGAAAATCAACAACTGTGACAAACATAGTGGAAATAAGTATTTCAAAGGATGTTTTATCTGGGGTGGATGGATGGTTCAGGACTTAAGAGAGTTTGCTACTTTCTTAAGAGTAAAGAGTTTGAATCATAGCACACAAATTGGTTGGCTCATAACTGCCTATAATCCTAGCTTTGGGCTGTGTGTGTGTGTGGGGGGGCGATTCTAAAGACTTTTTCTGACCTCAGTGAGCAGATAGATAGATAGACAGACAGACAGACAGACAGACAGACAGACAGACAGACAGGTAGGCAGACAGACAGATAGACAGACAAATAGATTTTTTAAAAGTGATTTTATTCAAATATATGCTAGCCATTGAAACATGATCTCCAATAAGTATTACTTTGCTTATAATGCTCAAAGTATATTTACTTGTTTTATATAATGAATCCTTACCAAAAATTAAGATAATCAAAAAGTACCAGAATGATATTCACGTCTGTTTTAGAAATTATTTAATCCCAAACTGGGGTTTCTACCCCACCTTTGAATATTTAGTTCCCAGATAAAAGACACACATAATCTTTATATTTACAATAAGCTTTAATCAGCACAAGAGCTGAGCTGGTTAATTTTATCTATCAATTTATCTTTTATTTTATTATGTCTATAGATAGAGCTGTTCTTATACCTAATAGAATAAATCTATCTATTAATCTTTTATGTTATTATGTCTATTTCCCAGACAATAATTCGATTATATAATTTACCATGTTTTGTCTGGGCTGCTCTAAATTCTAATCAGCCAACCCACATGGCCATTACCTTATAACTCACCTAATTTATGGGAGTGTCCTCCTCCTCCTTCTTTCTCCTCCTAGTTACCTTCCCACCCTAAGCCCTGGAACTGTAAACCCCACCTATATCTTTCCTGCACAGTTATTGGCTGTTGGAATTTTTATTCACCAATCAGAAATAACATGGTAGCAAGGTCATAATCACTTGAATCTACATGCAGATTCTCTTCTCTGGGGCAACCAGGTTTTGGGGGCTACACTTAGCATTATAATACATAGCAACAGAACAAACTTCAACACATGCTCTTTCCCATATATTTTTAGGAAGAAGGCCATGTTACATATTTCTGACTACATTTTCTTCACATCAATTTTGTCAGGTTTATAAAGTTTTCATTGTAGATTATTTTTTTTAATAATTTAACCTGACAAGTATGGCTATCTACCTGTCCACACATAGTCCAAGATATATATAAGAGAATTATGTCACAGATAAAAATATCTGAATTCCCTTGGGCTGTCTCTTACTGCTAGATCCAGTAAAAAATAATTTTAGAACGTATTTATTCGCCTTTTGGGTTTATTTCTGCTGCACTCAATATGAAAAACAAGACGATATTGATTAGGCTCCTGGGAGAGTTATACTGATTGTGCACAGTCTAAGTGTACAAATAAGAGGATTCATTTTACTGCATCCTAAACTGCAAAGGCAATTTTGTCCGTATTATTTTCCAAACAATTTATGGTTCTGGCTCTGTGAAGGTAGTTCCAAGGAAAGTTTAGTCAGTAATGACTGGATTCTTTAAGCACAAGCCAGCAGTACACCTATGATAAATTTTAGACAGAGGAAATGATGGCATTTAAATGCTGAGAAGCTACTGGCATGTGACCAAGGAAAAGCACCAATAGATCAAGTACTCTTTCGCTCTAACTGGAACATGATCTTATACTGGTATCCATATATTTTCACAAGACGTTTCCCCAGATTTTCATAGCTTTACCAAGCTTCCAGGCCATACTGTAATTTACTCGTAGTAATAATAGCTATTTTTCAAAAGTTTTCCCCCAAATATTATGAAGTATTGTATGAAATGACTACAGCCCTTATTTCCCCATCATTATTAACTTCAGCTTTTAACAGGTTCTGACATTCACTGTCCACTGAATATATGAACAAATAAACAAATAAATGATCCTAATGAACAGCAGTTTTAAGGAAGTATCTCCATTACTTTTGTACCTGGCAGCTTTCTGAAAGTCACTATTTTGAATTAAATGCAACCAAACCTCTTCAAAAATTAATAGAGAATGAAATAAGCCTTTATTGAGTACTATTATATTCCAATTACACTATAAAACTTTTATTAAAAGTTTTTATTTATACTGTTTTATGCCACATATGAAAATTATTATTATAATTTTATACATTAAAACCAAATAACATAGAAGATTTTTGATTATCAAACTCTGTATTTGCACAAGATTTTTTACAGTTCATCAACAATGTTAACAACTGAATTCAGTTATCTTCAAATAGTGAGATAGAAACACATATGGTAGTACATGCCAGTAATTCTGGATTTTGAAAGGCTACTTGGAGTGTACAAGGTCAATTTTAACTGTATAGTGATGTTTTTATTAAATTAATTAATTAATTTATTTATTTTAAACTCTAAATTTTATTTCCCTCCTGGTCCACCCTTTGACTGTTCCACATCCCATACCTCCTCCCTGCTCCCCTGTCTCCAGGAGAGGATGTCCCCACCCCTACAAAACTCAGGAAGTCCTCATTCTTAATAGCTCAGCAGTATTCCATTGTGTAAATGAACAACATTTTCTGTATACTTTCTTCTGTCATGAGACATCTGGGTTATTTCCAGCTTCTGGCTATTACAAACAAGTCCACTATGAACATAGTGGAACATGTGCCACTGTGGCATAATGGGGCATCTTTTGGGTATATTCCCAAGAATGTTATTGCTGGTTCTTCAGGCAGATCTATTTCCAATTTTCTGTGGAACCTCCAGATTGATTTCCAGAGTGGTTGTACCAGTTTGCAATCCCACCAGGAACAGAGTGTTGGGGGCCGACTTTTAGCAGAAAGCAGCTATCAGCTTTGCAGCCATCTTGAGCCATATACCCTGAACTGTGACTTGGATTACAATAGCCTACAACAGCTGAGCACACTCCGATAATCTTGGTTTAGATACCTTGAGATTAAAGGTGCGTGAGATTAAAGGTGTGTGAGATTAAAGGTGTGTAATTTAAGAGTGTAATTTAGAGATAAGATTTAGAGACAAGACCTAAGGGCATGATTAAAGGTGTGACCAAAAGGCGTGGCTTAGGAGTGAGACATATAAAAGGCAGAGACAGAACAGATCAGAATCAGACAGAGGAGACACTTTTAGGAGACACTTCAGGGAGTACAACTTGGAGTAGGAATTAGGCATTAGGTAGCAGGCACTTGGAAGAGAACTTGGAAGAAGTAACTTGGAACTTGGAGGCACTAGGAACTAGGAACTAGGGACTAGAAACTCAAGACTTGGGATTTGGACTAGAAAGAGAGACTGAAGAATAAACAGGATTGAAACGACTTTTAGCAGAAAGCGGCTATCAATAGAGGAATATTCCTTTTTCTCTACATCCTCCCCTATATGTACTGTTGCCTGAGGTTTTGATCTTAGTCATTCTGATTGGTGTAAGGGGGAATCTCAGGGTCCTTTTGATTTGCATTTCTCTGATCACTAAGGACTTTGAACACTTCTTTAGGTGCTTCTCATTCATTCAAGACTCCTCTGTTGTGAATTCTGTTTACTTCTCCAACTCCTCCAATAGAAACTCCATGCTCAGTCCAATGGTTAGCTGCGAGCATCCACCTCTGTATTTGCCAGGCTCTGAAAGAACTTCTCAAGAGACAACTATAACAGGCTTCTGTCAGCAAGCACTTCTTGGCATCCACAATAGTGTCTAGGTTTGGTATCTGTATATGGGATGAAGCCCCAGGTCGGGCAATCTCTGAATGGCCTTTCCTTCAGTCTCTGATCCATACTTTGTCTATGTATTTGATCCTGTGAGTATTTTGTCTCCCCTTCTAAGAAGCACTGAAGCATCCACACTTTAGTCTTCCTTCTTTTTGAGATTCAGGTGGTCTCTGAATTGTATCTTGGGTATTCCAAGTTTTGGGCTAATATCGATTTATCAATGAGTGCATACAGTCTGTGTTCTTTTATTACTGAGTTACCTCACTCTGGATGATATTCTCTAGTTACATCCATTTGCCTAAATTCATTGTATTTAATAGCTGAGTAGTACTCCATTGTATAAATGTACCACATGTTTTTTATCCATTCCTTTGTTGAAAGACATTTGGATTCTTTCCAGCTTCTGGCTATTATAAATAAGGCAACTATGAACATAGTGGGGCATGTGTCCTTGTAGTATGTTGGAACATCTTTGGGGTATGTGCCCAGATGTGGTATGGGTGGGTCCTCAGGTAGTACTATGCCCAATTTTCTGAGGAACCACCAAAATGATTTCCAGAGTGGTTGTGCCAGCTTGCAATACCACCAGGAATAGAGGAATGTTTCTCTTTCTTCACATCCTCGCCAGCATCTGCTGCCAACTGAGTTTTTGATCTCAGCCATTCTGACTGGTGTGAGGTGGTATCTCAGGGTGGATTTGATTTTCATTAATCTGGTAACTAAGGATGTTGTACATTTCATTAAGTGCTTCTCAGCCATTTGATTTTTTCAGTTGAGAATTCTTTGTTTAGCTCTATACCCAATTTTTAGTAGAATTATTTGGTTCTCTGGAGTCTAACTTCTTGAGTTCTTGGTATATATTAGATATTAGCCCTTTATAAGATATGGGGTTGGTAAATATCTTTTCCAAATCTGCTGGTTGCCATTTTGCCCTATTGACAGTGTCCTTTGCCTTACAGAAGATTTACAATTTTATGAGGTCCTGTTTGTCAATTCTTGATCTTAGAGCATAAGCCATTGGTGTTCTGCTTTCCCCTGTGTTCATATGTTTGAGGCTCTTCCCACTTTCTCTTCTATTAGTTTCAGTGTATCTGCTTTTATGTGGATTTTCTTGACCCACTTGGACTTGAGATTTGTAGAAGGAAATAAAAATATATCAATTTGCATTCTTCTACATGCTGACCACCAGTTGAAACAGCACCATCTCTTGAAAATGTTTCCTTTTATCTCCTAGATGGTTTTAGCTCCTTTGTAAAAGATCAACTGACCATAAGTGTGTGATTTTATTTCTGGATCAGATATACCATCTCAACATTGCCATAACCCCTAAAGAAGTAGAAGCAGTCATTAAAAGTCTCCCAACCAAAAAAAGCCCAGGACCAAAAGGTTTTAGTGCAGAATTCTGTCAGACCTTCAAAGAAAACTTAACATCAATATTTTTCCAACTCTTCCACAAAACAGAAACAGAAGGAACACTACCTAATTCATTCTATAAAGCCATAATTACACTGACACCTAAACTACATCAAGACCCAACAAAGAAAGAGAATTTCAGACCAATTTCCCTTATGAATATTGATGCAAAACTACTCTACAAAATTGTTGCAAACTGAATCCAAGAAGACATCAAAACAGTCATCCATCATGATCAAGTAGGCTTCACCCCAGGGATGCAGGGACAGTTCAATATATGGAAATCTATCAACATAATCCGCTGTATAAACACACTCAAAGAAAAAAAACCACATGATTATATCATTAGATTCTAAGAAAGCATTTGACAAAATTCAACACCCCTTCCTTGTAAAAGTCATGGAAAGATCAGGAATTCAAGGCTCATACCTAAACATAGTAAAAGCAATGTAGCAAACCAGTAGCCAACATCAAACTAAATGGAGAAAACTTGAAGCAATCACACTAAAATTGAGGACTAGACAAGGCTGCCCACTCTCTCCCTAACTATTCAATATAGTACTCACAGTCCTAGCCAGAGCAATTAGACAACAAAAGGAGGTCAAAGGGATACAAATTGGAAATGAAGAAGTCAAAACACCACTATTTGCAGATGATATGATAGTATAATTAAGTGACCACTTAAACCTTTACCAGAGAACTCCTATACCTGATAAACAACTTCAGCACATCGGCTGGATATAAAATTAAACTTAATTAAATTAAAATTAAAGTTAAAGGATAAAAGGCTAAGATGGAAATTATGGAAACATCACCCTTCCCAATAGTTACAAATAATATACATTGGTGTGAATCTAACCAAGCAAGTAAAATATTTATATGACAAAAACTTCAAATCTCTAAAGAAAGAAATAAAAGACCTCAGAGGATGGAAAGATCTCCCATGCTCATGGATTAACAGCATTAATATAGTAAAAGCAGCCATCTTGTTGAAAGCAATCTACAGATTCAATGCAATCTCCATCAAAATTCCAACTCAATTCTTCATAGAGTTAGAAAGTTCAATTTGTAAATTCATTTGGAATAACAAAAACCCCAGGATAGCAAAAACTATACTCAACAATAAAAACTTCTGGGGGAATCACTATCCCTGACCTCAAGCTGCACTACAGAGCAATAGTGATAAAAATTTCATGGTATTGATATAGAGTCAGGCAGGAAGATAAATGGAACAGAATTGAAGACCCAAAAATGGCCTTAATATTCTAACATAGACATTTCTGACCCTAAAGATGCTACAAGAATTTTTGAAGTAGCATCAGTCTTTTCAATGTTATAAAAAAAATCCCTGTTATCTAGGACTAATACATCATGTAGAAGCAGTCTTATTGGAGGCTAAATCACTTACAATATGTGAATTTACACAAACTATATTTTGAGAACTGTCTACTTAGCACAACAGCCCTCTCATTGGTTGGAATACTTTGTGGGGGGCTTTGTATCAATTTTTCAACTTTTGAGTAGTCCAGATATTATCTACCTGTCTAAAATAGAGTTAACAAAGATTTTCTCCAAATTTTTGCTGTCTCTTGACTCTGGTAATTGTTTCTTTGGCTATACAAAAGCTTTTATAATTGCACATATCATTTGTGAATTCTTGGTGTTACTTCATATTTTTTTGTAATTCTTATATAAAGTCCATGCCCATGCTTATGTCTCTGTGGTTTCCTTGTTATTTTGCTCTAGTAATTTCAGAAATCCTGATTTATATTAATTTTTTTGATAATGTATTTTTAACTGTTTTGGGTAGGATTTGATGTGTGAATCTAATTTCATTCTTCTGCATATGAATGTATATCTTTTCAACATGATTGTTAAAGAGACTATTTTCTCTAAAGCATGTTTTTCACATCTTTGTGAAAAAGTAGGTGGATGTGGTGGTTTGAATAATAATGGCTCACATTGGTGCATATATTTGAAATCTTAGTCAGAAGGGGGTGTTTAAAAGGATTATTAGAATTGTTAGGCTCATCTCTCTGGCTGCAGATCAGTATGTAGCTCTAGGCTACTTATCCAGCACCTGGCTTGCCTGACTCCTGACATGCTTTTTGCCATGAAGATAATGATCTAACCTTCTGTATCCATAAGCAAGTGTCCAAATAAATGTTTTCTTTATAATAGTAGCTTTGACTGTAGTGTCTCTTCACAGCAATAGAACAGTAATGAAAACAATGGTTTCACTTGGGTGGGCTTATTTCTTGGTATTCTATTGTATTCGATTCATCCACGTGTCTATAAGGCTATTTTGTCACTATGGCTGTCATATAAATTGAGATTAGATACTGTGATACCTACCGGATTATACTTTCTGCTTAGGATTGCTTTGATATCCTCATTCTTTTGTATTTCCAAATGAATCTTTATATTTCTTTTGTAGTTTAGTGAAGAATGGCATTTGAAGATTTTAGAGCTCATGTTAATAGTAGAAAGTTTTTGATAATGAAATACTCTTCAAACATGAATTCTGCCAATATGGGCATGGGAAATCTTTCTATTAGCTAGAGTCTACTTCAGCTTCTTTTCATAAGTTTTTATTAGACAAAGGGGGGTTTGTGGCTCTTTTATTTATTTTATTATTATTATTATTATTTAATACTTTTTTAGAACCCAGTCATTATCTCTCTCAGTCTGCCCACTAACTGTTCCTACTTCCATTCCCCCTCCCTTGTCTTTAAGAAGATATCCCCACACCCCAACCTCCAACCCTCATTCCCACCCCACCAGTCCTCCCCACTCTTTGAGGCCTCAAGTTTCTCCAGAGCTAGGTGTATTTTCTCTCACTGAGGCCAGACCAGCCAGTTCTCTGCTCTATATGTCTTTGGGGCCTCATATCAGTTGGTGTATGCTGCCTGGTTGGTGGCCCAGTGTCTGAGAGATCTCAGGGGTCCAGGCTAGTTGAAACTGCTGGTCTTCCTATGTGTTGCGAACCTCACTAGTCCCTGTTCAGGCACCAAAAAATGTTGAGGCCCGAGCTGCCCCACTTTGGGCCAAAAATGTTGTGGCCCTCTCCACTCCAAGCTTGGCGGCCACTGTATCCCTGCCCAAGCTGCCACTCCAGTCTGCAGGTGGGGTTCAGCAAGAGAGAGAGTGAGGACAGACTCCAAGAAAGGAGACCAGACAGAGTGTGATTCAATCTCACACTTCTTCAGTCTCTCTTCCTAGTCCAAGTCCCAAGTCTTGAGTTCCTAGTTCCTAGTTCCTAGTTCCTAGTTGTACTCCTCCTAGTTTCTAGTTGTATTCAATCTAGTTCCTAGTTGTACTCAATTTGTTCTCTTCTGAGTGTCTAATGTATACTCCTACTCCTAGTGTCTGAATCTCTGTTACTCCAAATTGTTCTGTAAGTTGTACTATCTAAAGTGTCTGATTCTCTGATCTCTCTTCTGTCTGCCTTTCACCTTTATATGTCTCACTTCTAAGCCATGCCTTTAGGTCACACCTTTAATCATATCTTTAGGTCTTGTCTCTAAATCTGATCTCTAAGTCACACCTTTAAGTCACACTCCTTGAATCTCACACACCTTTAATCTCACACACCCAAGGAAAGTCCTGGGTATCTAAGGCAAAATGTTATCAGAGTGTGCTCAGCTGTTGTAGGCTATTGTAATACAAGTCTCATGTCAGGGTATACGGCTCAAGATGGCTGCAAATCTGATAGCTACTTTCTGCTAAAAGTCAGCTCCCAACACCTATGGTGTTGCCCTCCTTCTGAGCTTCTTCCATCCTTTCCCTAATTCAACTATAGGGGTCCTCAGCTTCTGTCCATTGGTTGGGTGTAACTATCTGCATCTGACACTTTTAGCTGCTTGTTGGGCATCTTGGAGGGCAGCCATGGTAGGCTCCTGACTGTAAGCACACCATAGCATTAGTAATAGTGTCAGGCCTTGGAGCCTCCCCTTGAACTGGATCCCAGTTTGGGTCAGTCACTAGACCTCCTTTCCCCTACCTGTCTCCTCTCTCACCCAGGTTCCTCCCCTCCCTCAGCCCCAAAACCCTGGGATTACTTTCTTCTTCCTCTCAAGAGTGATTGAAGAATTTAATTCATCAGTTAGATTGACTCTTAGAAGGGTTTGGGGGGGAACCACACATAACCACTTTATCAGAAAGAACTTAAAAATAAAATACAATTCGATTAAAATAAACATTCAAATAAAAACTTTCTCAGACCCAAATCACATCAGTGAATGGCTCCATTATTAGAACAGATATTCTGAATCTGTGGAGACTTATATTGGTTTTTATGTTTTCAATGTCAATTATGCTTTTATGTTTTTGTAATAGTAGGTGTTGAGGAAAGTCTTGACATGAGTAAAGGACACATGAGTAGTTAAAGACCCTTCAAAGCACATTATTCTAGTTTTAACTTCACCATATGTTTTCTTTCCTTTTCTCTTTTCCTGTTTTATTTGGGAGGGGAAGTTTTGTTGTTGTTATTGTTTGGTTTGTTGGATTTTATAGTAAGTAGTACATGTTTTTTAAGCTTGTAAAAAACAGGCATAATATTTGCCCTGCTATGGTTATATAGAAGAACTAATACTTTTCATCCTGTTATTTTGCTAAAAAAATTTAATTCTTTCCTTCCCTATTCATATCTCTTAATTCTTCTTCTTGTATAGTTACCCTAGCTAAGACTTTGAGCATTATATTTAAAAAGAATTCAGTGAGATCTTGGGTGGCAGCTCTGCCCCCAACCTTCAAGAACCTAGAGGAAGAGGGGATCCCAGGCACTCTAACTCCAGCAATATCTTAGGTAAGCAGACAGCAGGGCCCACCCTAAACAGGGAGTAACCGGGACCCACCAAGGACTCAGGAAGTCACTTCCGGACCAGAACACTAGTTCCTTCCGATCGGGGCCAGGGCACTGAGCAGATCTTGGGTGGCAGCTCTGCCCCCAACCTTCAAGAACCCAGAGGAAGAGGGGATCCCAGGCACTCTAACTCGAGCAGTATCTTAGGTAAGCAGACAGCAGGGCCCGCCCTAAACAGGGAGTAACCAGGACCCACGAGGACTCAGGAAGTCACTCCCGGCCCAAAACACTGGTCCCTTCCGGTCTGGGCCAGGGCACCGAGCAGATCTTGGGTGGCAGCTCTGCCCCCAACCTTCAAGAACCCAGACGAAGTGGGGATCCCGGTCGCTCTAACTGGGACAGTGTCTTAGAAACTAGTTCTTGGAACTGAGGCCTGGACCAGACCTCTGCCAGGTCTGCTGTTGGGTGTACCCTAGATTCCACCTGAGACATACTGGAAGGTCCACTCAACCCAGAGCCACAGAGGAACAACTGAACTCAGAGCGTCAGACAACATATCCTGAGATATTCTAGAAGAGACACTGCACCCAGAACAGCAGACACCTAGCTGGACTGCTACCTTGGAGACACCATATCCTGAGGCATCCTAGAGATACCACTGTAATCAGCTCAGCTGGAAAAGATCACAGAGACATCTGGACCCCTAGAAGATCAGACACAAGCTAGATAACTGGAAAGGCAGGCTTCAGTCAGAGACAGTAAGTACAGGCAGCACTAGAGTTAACCAGATGGCAAAAGGCAAGCACAAGAACGTAAGCAACAGAAACCAAAGTTACATGGCATCATCAGAACCCAGCTCCCCCATCAGAGCAAGCCCTGAACACCCCATCACACCAGAAAAGCAGGATTCAGAATTAAAATCACTTCTCATGATTATGATAGAGGACTTTAAGAAAGACATAAATAACACTCTCAAATAACTTAAGGAGAGCACTGGTAGACAGATAGAAACCCTTAAAGAGGAAACACAAAAATCCCTTAAGAAATTGCAAGAAAATGCAACCAAACGGGAGAAAGAATTAAACAAAACCATACAGGATCTAAAAATGGAAGTAGAAACAATAAAGAAATCACAAAGGGACAATACCATGAAGATAGAAAACCTAAAGAAAACATCAGGAGTCATAGACACAAGTGTCACCAACAGAATCCAAGAGATGGAAGAGAGAATCTCATGTGCAGAAGATACCATGGAAAACATTGACACAACTGTCAAAGAAAATGCAAAATACAAAAAGCTACTAACCCGAAGTATACAAGAAATCCAAGACACAATGAGAAGACCAAATCTAAGGATAATAGGTATAGATGAGGGGGAAGACTCCCAACTTAAAGGACCAGTAAATATCCTCAACAAAATTATAGAGGAAAACTTCCCTAACCTAAAGAAAGAGATGTCCATAAATATACAAGAAGCCTACAGAACTCCAAATAGTTTAGACCAGAAAAGAAATACTCCCCGCCATATAATAGTCAAAACATCAAATGTACAAAACAAAGAAAAAATACTAAAAGCAGTAAGGGGAAAAGGCAAAGTAACATATGAAGGCAGACCTATAAGAATTACACCAGACTTCTCACCAGAGACCATAAAAGCCAGAAGATCCTGGACCGATATCATAAAGACCCTAAGAGAACACAAATGCCAGCCCAGACTACTATACCCAGCAAAACTGTCAGTCATTATTGATGGAGAAACCAAAATTTTCCATGACAAATCCAAATTCACAGTATCTCAACACAAATCCAGGACTTCAAAGAATAATTGGTGGAAAAATCCAACACAAGGAGGGAAACTACAACCTAGAAAAAACAAGAAGGTAATCTTCCAAAAGCCTTAAAAAGAAGGTAGCTACACCAACATATCTCCATGGCCAATAACAAAAATAACAGGAAAAAACATTCATTTCTCCTTAATATCTCTTAATATCAATGGACTCAATTCTCCAATAAAAAGACATAGACTATCAGACTGGATACGTAAGCAGGACCCAACATTTTGCTGCCTTCAGGAAACTCACCTTTGTGAAAAAGACAGGCACTACCTCAGAGTAAAAGGTTGGAAAACAATCTTCCAAGCAAATGGTCCCAAGAAACAAGCTGGAGTAGCAATTCTATAATCAAATAAAATCATTTTTCAACCAGAAGTAATCAAAAAAGATAAAGAAGGACACTTCATATTCATCAAAGGAAAAATGTACCAAGAGGAAGTAGCAATTCTGAACATCTATGCCCCAAATGCAAGGGCACCCACATACATAAAAGAAACTTAACTAAAGCTTAAAGAATACATTGCACCCTACACAATAATAGTGGGAGATTTCAACACCCCACTCTCAGCTATGGACAGATCATGGAAACAGAAACTAAATCGAGACACAATGAAACTAACAGAAGTTATGAACCAATTGAACTTAACTGACATCTATAGAACATTTCATCCTAAAACAAAAGAATATACTTTCTTCTCAGCACCCCATGGTACCTTCTCGAAAATAGACCATATAATTGGTCACAAAACAGGCCTCAACAGATACAAAAAGATTGAAATAATCCCTAGTACTTTATCAGACCACCATGGACTAAGACTCGTCTTCGACATGGACAAAAACAACAGAAAGCCCACATATACTTGGAAACTGAACAATGCTCTACTCAATGATAACTTGGTCAAGGAAGAAATAAAGAAATAAAAGACTTCTTAGATTTAAATGAAAATGAGGACACATCATATCAAAACTTTTGGGACTCACTGAAAGCAGTACTAAGAGGAAAAATCATAGCTCTAAGTGCTCACAAAAAGAAATTGGAAAGAGCATACATTAACAACTTGACAGCACATCTGAAAGAGTTAGAACAAAAAGAAGCTAATATACCCAAGAGGAGTAGACGGCAGGAAATAATCAAACTCAGGGCTGAAATCAACCAAGCTGAAACAAAAAGAACTATACAAAATATCAACAAAACCAGGAGCTGGTTCTTTGAGAAAATCAACAAGATAGACAAACCCTTAGCCAGACTAACCAAAGGGCGCAGAGACAGTATTCAAATTAATAAAATCAGGACTGAAAAGGGAGACATAACAACAGAAACAGAGGAAATTAAAAATATCATCAGATCATACTACAAAGGCCTATACTCAACAAAATTGAAAAATCTGGATGAAATGAACAATTTTCTAGATAGACACCAGGTACCAAAGTTAAACGAGGAGCAGATAAATCATCTAAACAGTTGCATAACCCCTAAAGAAATAGAAGCAGTCATTAAAAACCTCTCCACCAAAAAAAGTCCGGGACCAGATGGTTTTAGTGCAGAATTCTACCAGACCTTCCAGGAAGAACTAATACCAATTCTCTTCAAACTATTCCACAGAATAGAAACAGAAGGAAAAATACCCAATTCGTTCTATGAAGCTACAATTACGCTCATACCTAAACCTCACAAAGACCCAACAAAGAAGGAGAACTACAGACCAATCTCTCTTATAAATATCGATGCAAAAATACTCAACAAAATTCTTGCAAACTGAATCCAACAACACATCAAAGCAATCACCCATCATGATCAAGTAGGCTTTATCCCAGGAATGCAGGGATGGTTCAATATTCGGAAATCCATCAATGTAATCCACTACATAAATAAACTCAAAGAAAAAAACCACATGATCATCTCACTAGATGCTGAGAAAGCATTTGACAAAATACAACATCCCTTCATGTTAAAAGTCTTGGAAAGATTAGGAATTCAAGGTCCATACCTAAACATAGTAAAAGCAATATACAGCAAGCCAGTAGCCAACATTAAACTAAATGGAGAGAAACTTGAAGCAATCCCACTAAGATCAGGGACCAAACAATGCTGCCCACTCTCACCCTACCTATTCAATATAGTACTGGAAGTCCTAGCTAGAGCAATTAGACAACAAAAGGAAGTCAAAGGGATACAAATAGGAAAGGAAGAAGTCAAAATTTCACTATTTGCAGATGATATGATAGTATACTTAAGCGACCCTAAAACTTCCACCAGAGAACTCCTAAACCTGATAAACAACTTCAGTAAAGTGGCTGGATATAAAATCAACTCAAACAAATCAGTAGCCTTCCTATACTCAAAAGATAAACAGGCTGAGAAAGAAAGTAGGGAAATGACACCCTTCACAATAGCCACAAATAATATAAAATATCTTGGAGTGAATCTAACTAAGCAAGTGAAAGATCTGTATGACAAGAACTTCAAGTCTCTGAAGAAAGAAATTGAAGAAGATCTCAGAAGATGGAAAGACCTCCCATGCTCCTGGATTGGCAGGATTAATATAGTAAAAATGGCCATCTTGCCAAAAGCAATCTATAGATTCAATGCAATCCCCATCAAAATTCCAAATCAATTCTTCCTAGAGATAGAAAGAGCAATTTGCAAATTTATTTGGAACAACAAAAAACCCAGGATAGCGAGAACTATTCTCAACAACAAAAGAACTTCTGGGGGAATCACCATCCCTGACCTCAAACTATACTACAGGGCAATAGTAATAAAAACTGCATGGTATTGGTACAGAGACAGACATGAAGATCAATGGAATAGAACTGAGGATCCAGAAATGAGCCCACATACCTATGGTCACTTGATCTTTGACAAAGGAGCTAAACCATCCAGTGGAAAACGGACAGCATTTTTCAGCAAATGGTGTTGGTTCATCTGGAGGTCAACATGTAAAAGGATGCAAATCGATCCATTCATATCTCCTTGTACAAAGCTCAAATCCAAGTGGATAAAAGACCTTCACTTAAAACCAGATACACTGAAACTAATAGAAGAGAAGGTGGGAAAGACCTTTGAATACCTAGGCACAGGGGAAAAGTTCCTGAACAGAACACCAATGGCTTATGCTCTAAGATCAAGAATTGACAAATGGGACCTCATCAAATTGCAAAGCTTCTGTAGGGCAAAGGACATTGTCAATAAGACAAATCGGCAACCATCGATCTAATCCATCGGCTAATATCCAAGATATACAAAGAACTCAAGAAATTATACTCCAGGCAACCATATAACCCTATTAAAAAATGGGGTACAGATCTAAACAAAGAATTCTCAACAGAGGAAACTCGAATGGCTGAGAAACACCTTAAGAAATGCTCCACATCCTTAGTCATCAGGGAAATGCAAATCAAAACAACCCTGAGATACCACTTCACACCAATCAGAATGGATAAGATCAAAAACTCAGGTGATAGTAGATGCTGGCGAGGATGCGGAGAAAGAGGAACACTCCTCCATTGTTGGTGGGACTGCAAGCTGGTACAACCACTCTGGAAATCAGTCTGGCGGTTCCTCAGAAAGCTGGACATAGCATTACCTGAGGATCCAGCTATAGCACTCCTGGGCATATACCCAGAAGATGCTCCAACATGTAATAAAGACACATGCTCCACTATGTTCATAGCAGCCTTATTTATAATAGCCAGAAGCTGGAAAGAACCAAGATGTCCCTCAACAGAGGAATGGATACAAAAAATGTGGTACATCTACACAATGGAGTATTACTCAGCTATTAAAAATAATGAATTCGAGAAATTTTTAGGTAAATGGATGGATCTAGAAATTATCATCTTGAGTGAGTTAACCCAATCCCAAAAGAACACACAGGGTATTTACTCACTGTTAAGCGGATGTTAGCCCCAAAGCTAGGATTAGAGAAGACCCAACCAGCAGACCACATGAATTTCATGAAGAAGGAAGACCAAGAGGGGATGCCTCAGTACTACTTAGAACGAGAACAAAAATGCTCAAGGGAGCAAATACGGAAACAAAACATGGGACAGAAACTGAAGGAGGGGCTATAAGGAGACCACTCCACCTTGTATTCATCCCATGTACAGCCACCTAAGCTAAACACTGTTGTGGATGGCTGGAAGTGCATAATGTGAGGAACATGATATAGCTGTCTCCTTAGAGGTCTGCCAAAGACTAACACACTCAGAGGACGATGCTCACAGTTAACCACTGATATGATCAGGGGTTTCCCAATAGAGAACTTAGAGAGAGGACTGAAGGAGCAGAAAGGGTTCGAGACCCCAGGAGGAAAGCAACAATACCAAAAACCAGAGACCCCCAGGGTCTAAACCACCAGCCAGGGAACACATAGGGAGGGACCCAAGACTCCAGAGGTATATGTAGGGGAGGATGGCCTTGTCGGCCATAGGTGGAAGAGGAGTTTCTTGGTCCCATTAAAAAAATAAACACAGAGTGAGGGGGAATGTGAGGGTGGGGAGGGGATAATTGGGGGGATAGGTGCGGTCACTGCCTCATAGAAACATGAGGAGGGGGATGGGATGGGGGGTTTCTGGGTGATGGGAGGAAGGGGGGTTAGGGGATAAAACCTGAAATGTAAATATTACAACCAATTTTAAAAAGGGGGGGGGAAAGAAAAGTTGTTAGAACCAACATCTTTAAAAAAAAAATGTCAGCCCCGGGGGGGGGAGGAGGGAATTATTTTTTTCTTTTTTTCCCTGATACTAAAACTTGTTCTGAGAATTGTATATTGCAGAATACACAGCCTTGGTGTATCTACTCATCAAGTATACAGAGCAGACCTGCCCAAACCTCCGATGTCCTGGAATTCCATCTGGATTCAGTGAAGACACAGCATCAGAGGCTTATCAATTTGCTCTTCCCCCCCACCCCTCTTCTAATATCTCAACGCCCTTAATCAGCCTGAAGAAGTTAAAGAAGAGTCAGCGCCCCTATTCCCTGGGCTTGGGGACTAATGTGGTTAATAATGGTCTGTCTTTCTAGGGAAAAGTAGTGGTTTTGGTGGAACAGGGAGGATTAGTTAGGACTTATTACATAGCTATAACCTATTGGTAGAAATCTGTATAATTATTATCAAGATGAAGTTATAATTTCTTAAATGGTACAAAATTTACTTTGATCTCAAATTTAAGGTTTTCATTGGTACGAGCTCCTTATTAATATAAAAGTAAGATGAATATTGATACTCTCATGGGCAATGTGCTTGTATAACACATTTAGGAATACAAGGCCTAGACCCAGTCCTTCCTTAACTTTTTAACTGATTTGGGATGGTTAACCTATGAGTTAAGGGACTATAGCAAATTTATGGCTTTGAGTTAATTGTTAGGAGGTTAACCATATTTTATTTAGAAATAGCCAAGAGGAGTGAACAGACAACAGTCCAGGTGACCTTACATGGATAGTTGGTTTTCAAAACGTCAGAAGTCCATAGAATTGACGCAACAAAAATTTATATAAATGTCCATTCTGATTAGGGACCTGTCTGCTCCTGACAGCTTCCTGTTGTGGATTATAAGAAGAAATTGAGCATCCTTGGAGTTATGCCAGTTGTGTGGTGACAGCCACTAGGCAAGAATTGCCTCTTTCCATCTACAGACTAACTACTGTCCTGAAGAGGACACACATGCAGAATAGTCGACTGATTATATCTGCCCAGACAGAGTAGTCAGCCCTTAATAATCCTGCATCACTAAGGTCTGTCAGATGACTCTGGGCCAGAAGGCTGAAGATTTGATGCTCGAACATTCGGTAGTATAGGGGCTTCTCAGGTGTTCAGAGGTCTCTATTAATTGGCTAAGTTTTAGAAGCTATGTTTAGTGCTTCCTATAACTTCAGTTAACTCAGTCATTCTGGATTTCTGACGGGGTTGAAGACCCATAGTCTCATAGCCAATCCTGGCTATTTACTTTGAGAGAAAAGATCTGAGTAGATAGTTTTCAGCTGACATTCATTATAAAGCCAAAAAAAAAAAAAAAAAAAAAAAAAAAAAAAAAAAAAAAAAGCCAGGATCAAAAGTAAGTGTTTTAGTTAGAAGAGATGACAGAGGTTCTGGTTAGTCAACAAAATGATGGACTGGGTATTAGAACTATCTTATACCTCACTGGTACAATTAGGAATAAGTATGCTCTAACTGTATTTTGAGAGAAAAGTTTTACTTTAACAGGAAGAGTGATATGTAGGAGGAGCTAAGTGGGAAGGAGTACTGAGAGGAAGAGATGGAGTAAGGAGAGATGAAGGAGAGGAGAAGCTAGGTGATGAGAGAGAGAAAGAGAGAGGGGGCATGGAGGCAGATGTTCACAGGTCTCCACCAGTCAAAGATAGTCTTTATATCTAGGTTGGGTATTGGATTACCCTTCTGATTGAACATTACCAAACTTATAAATCCTTTGATTAATATTTTAAAAAAATTGTATAAAAGCAAAAAGGAAAGGGGGCATGGGACAGGGGTTTTCTAGGGAGGGGAAATGGGGAAAGGGGATGGCATCTTAAATGTAAATAAAATAAAATGAAAAAAAAGAAAAAAAAAGAAAAAGAATTCAGTGAATTGTCATCCAGGTCTCATTATTTTACTTCTGGGAATTTTTATTAGAAACACTTCTTTCTCCATATTTAATATTCTGGCTATTGGTTGCCTATATATAAAATTTATCATTTTGTCAAATATCTCTTCTATTACTAATACAAGACTTTTACAATGAAGGAATGCTAAACTTTATCAAATGTTTTTACTATATCTTTTGAAATGGGCACATAATAACCTTGATTATATGCATGTTATGTTACACTTAATGGTTTCATATGCTAGTTCTCAAAACAAGACAAACAATAGCCTATAAATATTTTTTAAATAATCAAAATATTTAGGGGCCTTGGAAATGCAAATTAAACTACTTTGAAAGTCCATATTATCTCTTTTATAAAGGCTTAAATCAGAAAATAAATAACAAATAGTGGCAAGGATATAGGGAAGTAGGAATATATATATATATATATATATATATATATATATATATATATATATATTCATGACTGATGGGACTATAAGCTAGTGTGTGCAATATGGAAATCAGTATAGAATTTTATCAAAAAAACCAAGAAATTAAACTCCTAAGCTATCTAGCTATATTATTTCTAACTATAAAACCAAAAGACTCTAAGTCATATCATAGAGATACTTGCACATCCATATTTATTGTTACACTATTCAAAATAGTTAAGAAATAAATCTTAGGCTGAAGAGATGGCTAAATGGTCAAGAGTACTGACTACTCTTTCAGAGGACCCAGTTCAAATCCCAACACCCACATGAAAGCTCAAAACTCCCTCTCTCACTACAACACCTGACACCCTCACACAGACATACATTCAACCAAACACCAATGCGCACGTCCAATAAAAATAGATAAATTTTCCTCAGATAGGGATTACAGATTTTTATTTTCACATATATATAAAAACATAAATTTATACTATAACTAAATACATGTTACTATATATTAATTACACATGTACACATACACACATAGCATACAATAGATCATGACATTAGAAAAAGAAACATTGGTAGGAACAATTATAATACCATGTTGTGATGGTTAATCTTGATTTACAACTTGAAAAGACTTAAGGTCAACATGGAAACAAATCCCTAGATAGTTCTGTCTATATTAGTTTAGTTGAGGTATAATGACCCACCATAAAGTGATCTATGGTTCTAGACTAAATATGAAGGAGAAAGTAATCCAAGCATCTGTATTCAATTCTTTTTGCTTTCTTTCCATCTGAAGATTTCAAGTTACCAATCTGATTTAAATTCCTATGTTTCTGATTTGTCTGCTAAGGATTCTACCCTTGAACTATGAGCCAAAACAGACCTATCATTCCTTAACTTTCTCTTGTCAGTCATTTTGTCACAATGCAAAATGTTACTAATGCACACACCATAAAATTACTGCAAATGTCTCTATGAAAATATCTAATTATAGTGCAACATGTTCTTATTATGAGACAATACAAATGTAATAAGAATAAGGTGCAGTGAATGATGTCGGGATTCTATGCAACAATGGGCTGTTATATGATGGTTACCTTTACAAGTCCTGTGCTATCTTCAAAATGATTAATGGCTGTGTAAGTTATATAGTGTGAATAAGCTAGAAAAATGATAATTCTTGTGCTAGAAAGGATAGACTATGATGACATGAGATGTAACTAAACTACTTAATAGGCTGGGTGATTATCTATCTAATGTATACATTATTTCTGGACATTTCATTTAATATTTTTTATAAAAGAGTTGTACATGAGAAACTGTAGCTCCAGAAAGCTGTGCTGTGGATGAAGGGGGAGTTGTTTCAGTTTGCCCCTCTACCTTAATTTAATTGCAGTAAATATGATTAACACTGTAGTACAATGAAATTACTTATACTCCTCATTTATCATATACTTAAAAATTGAAGAAGCAAACAAAGGGACAAACAGAATCTGCAAGCAAACTGTTTATTAATAAAATGGAGTTTGTTTTCCCAATGTTATTGCTGCTAACGCAGGTAAGTTTATAATCACAGTCCCTGGGATAATATTGACATTTCTTTCAGTACTTCCACTATAACTCATAAGCTTCAAGAATCCTACAGTGTGCTAGGAATCTCCATAAAGAAGAGGCCTGCAGTTATAAAATCCTAGCAATAGCCCATTAAAAGAAAAGTGTAACAAGTTTTTCATTAAGTAAAATCAATAGTATACACCACATCAATTTGCGATTATTGCAAATGCATATTGCACTCCAATCAGATAGTATAAAATGTTGTAGGTTCTACAAATTCACAAAGGTAACCAAAATTAGAGCTATAAACCAGTCAGTGGTGTGAAATCAATAGAATCATCAAGTTCAAAATTTTATGTTGAAGTCTTTATGGAAAAGTATATGATTTATAAGGGGAATATGAAGCACTAATCAATAATGACCACTCTTAACCTGACAGTAGAAGTTATGAAACACATTCTGTTTGCAATTTTATACCAATCAAAATTAGTGAATCATGTTTATTACAAAGAAAACTATCATAAGCACTTGTGCTACCTTAGCACAGTCTATAATAGAATATTGTGAAAAATCCTCAGTGACCTCTCCCCGGACCTGCTGTTGACACATCACTCCTTTTCCAGAGGACCTTTTCTTATGATTAAAATGTAATTGGAAAAAGTCACCCTGACAAATTAGATTGCACAAGAACTTTTAAGGATGACATGACAGTAAACTTAAGATATATACCAGGCTTCAGAGTTGCTCTACATATCTTCTCAGTTCACAAGTACACTTATGGTATTGATGTTAGTCATTTCTCAAACAAGGAATTTGAGACTAAAGGAGGCCAAATAAATTCCCTACTAGTTATGTTACAGTACATGTATGTTCTCTTGTGTTCTCTCTCTCTCTCTCTCTCTCTCTCTCTCTCTCTCTCTCTCTCTCTCTCTCTCTCTCTCTTTGTGTGTGTGTGTGTTTGTTTGTGTGTGTATGTGTGTCCTTTTCAGCAGTAAAGCTGTTTTCAGCAATGAATTTTATATACTGGAGCATAGAATTATTTCTTGTTTTTGTTTCTCAAGTACTGAAATTAAAGCTACCACCATGCCCAGCTTATAATCATAGTCATTGTCTTAGTCATTGTCATCATTGTAGTTGTCACCATCATCATCATCACGGTTTTTTGAGACAGGGATTTTTCTGTGTATCCCTGGCTGTACTAGAATTCACTCTTTAGACTTCCTCTCCTCCTCCTCCTCTTCCTTTTTCTTTTTCCTCTTCTTCTGCTTTATCTTTTTCTTTCTCTTCTTCATTATTATTATTATTATTATTATTATTATTATTATCATCATCATCATCATCATCATCATGTTTTTGAGACAGGGACTTGTCTGTGCATCTCTGGCTATACTGGAACTTGTTTTGTGCACCAGGTTGGCTTTGAACCCAGGTATTCGTCTGCCTCTACCTCCCAAGTGATGGGATTAAAGAACAATATCACAACCATCTGGCCTGAATGAGTTTTGTTTACTGATTCTAAGCAAAGCTACTGCATTGGTGTATAAGAAGAATTGGTATAGCACAACCATATAGTGCAATTCCTTATTTCTTTTTTAAAACTATGTATGTCTTATCCAATCTTCTTTTAAGTTTCTTACTTTGATTTTTAATGTTTAAGCTTTTATAGAACCACAAATTAAAATAGCATTTAAATTGTTTTTATGTTCCATAAATGAACTAAAATTTTAGTTTGAACTTTATCTAGATTCATATTATTAGTATTGTGTATTCATACACAGCAATTGAATAGTGCAATGATTAGGACATGATAGTGCATTAGGTTCCTAAAAAAATAAGATGTTAAGGATGAACTTATTTAAGAAGGCATAAGTCTGAGTATGATCACCTAATTAAAATGTGTGCAAAAAGCAATTAACTCATCTTAACTCATTTTTGGCCTTTCAAATGGGCTATTTTGGGCCTTTCAACAGTATTCTGGTAATTTTTGATGAATACTAAAGGAATATAATCTCTCTGTCTCTCTTTTCTCTCACATCAGTATCATATCTATAGATGTTTCAATTCATTCAAAGACAGGCTTTTACAGCATGAGGAGGGGGGATGGGATAGGAGGTCCCTGGGTGGTGGAGGGAATGGGGGTAAAGGGATAAAATTTGAATTGTAAATATAATATCCAATAAAAATAATTAAAAAAAAAAAGACAGGCTTTTAGGGAGAACTCTGTTTACTTAGTACTTCCTAAATCTAAAAGAACACTGGTGCCAGAAATAAAAATTGCAGTTGTACCTGGAACAGACATTCTCTCCTTCTTGTGGCAGCTGGTGTTTGAAGGAAACATAACAACATTAACTCCATGAGCAATTAATACATTGTTCTCATCAGCTGAAGAAACATGCTCAAATTGATCTCAGGGCTCTCCAAGGAGATGAACAATCTCCAACATAATAACAGCAGCAGAATTTGATAGTGTTTAGAATTTTTTGATTACTGGGGAGAATGAAAAGATGAGATAGTGGAATTACAGAGTTCTAGCCCTACCAAAATAAATATGTTACTACATGGTCATACTCAAGGTCAAACAAGAGCTATATTAAAGGTACATGTATTTCATAAATCTACTTTTCTAATTCAATGTTTTGCTTCCAGGTATCAAATACTTGCAGAATTACAACATGTAAGGGGGAGACAGTATAAAGCATTCCTGACAATGCAACTATGCCCACTATTAATAAGATACTAAATTTAACTTAAAAGTCTAGTCATAGAGAATAAAAGACCTCTTAAAGTGTACCTGCCCAACTCATATAACAGCAACACATACAAAACATATGCACTATCAAAGTAAGTGAACAACTGAACTCTACATCAGTTTACAGAGGAGCATGCAATGGCAACAGATCCTCTAATTTATGTCCCTGAAATTTTTTGTGTGTATTTTTATTTCAAGTTGAAATTAAGAGAGGCAAACAAAATTCATGCCAAAATATATTTAGAGTTCAGTAAAGCCATTAAAGTAATGAGATCAAAGTTAAAATATACTTTTTTAATCCAGGAAATTTCAAGTTACTTGGAAAAACAGATTAAATATAGAACATTTCTTTTTAGATGTTATGATAACATGACTAAATCTTTAAAATTCTAAGATTGCTTTGAATTTTCATAACATCAATGTTTCATACTGTTCCTGAATACTGAAAAATATTAAGATTCTATGATGTTCTAAAGTGAAAATTAAAGAATATACTTTTTCTAATTTTCCTCATAGAAAACTCACCTATGAGTTTTTTTTAATGTTACTGTGTTTCTCTTATAACCAAAAATCCACTTTAAAATAAACACTCACACTGCTTTTCAAGATACCAGAAGGTGACTTGCAAACTTCCAAAGAAAGAACCAACCAACAGTCCTATTCTGCTATGATGCCTATGAACTGCAGCAATGACCAACAAAACACAATAACCATAGGGTGAAGTAGTAGCATGTATGCCTTGGTGGTAACCAACATCTCTCTTACTTAAGACCTAATCATGGAAATGATGCCTCATACTAGAAACCGAGTGAATTATCACATGCTAATTAAGTCATAGATCTTGGAGAAAAGCCTACAACTACCCTTTTATTAAACTGTCATAATACATTCCCATTTTTTCCTTTATACTCAGATATAAGTGTACTATCCTCAACTCTCATTAAGTAAATGATTCATTGCAACATATGGGGACAATTTGAGAAAACTCCAACCAATCAATATACAGAGTTGTGAAGCACAATCACAATGGATACATCCACAAAGCAACTCCTGTACCTAAGGCAGAAAACATTGTGGAAGAGGGAGCAAGACAGATTATAAGAATGAGAGAAACAGAGATTTTACTGTGAAACTATGTCTCTTAGGAATGTTGGGAGGTACACCCACAAAGTCTTACCAACAAGACTACCCAAACATGGGTTGAACATGAACAAAAACAATAGACATGCTAACATGAGCATAGATGTGGTTTGAGGTTGGGGATTGCAGAAGGCCTCAACCCTACACAAAGAGCAATGGAATGCTCACAAATGGAATGCCTACACAAAGGCAACTAAGGAATGCTCAGATCAGGAAAGCAGTCTTCCCCAGTAACAAAAGTCATACCTGAAATAAGATACATAAAAGGAATGTTATTCAGAGTAAGCAGGTTGGATTTACATACATGTAATTACTCCCTACATCATGGAACAAAAGAGTTGCTTTTGATATGACAAGACATTGTGCTATAATTTCAGATATCAATGTAGATCAGAGAAAATGTTTTGGCAAGGATATTAACTATTTCAAAGCACATGATCAGGACATAATATATTTTGAAGCCTAGGAACAGATGTCTTGGCTATCTTAATTTTTGCATATTTCAGAGTTCTATTTTTCTCAATAGGAGGCATAATCATTTTTAAAGTTTGTTTAATTTAAAAAATCTTTATTATAAGATAAACCAATAAGTTATAAAGAATCTATATATCCTACCAGACACATTTATTTCTATATTGTATTATTTTATAAACTTGCTATGCTTAGCAAACTGGTACTATATTTTTTCATTATTAACTAAACATACAGGTTACATTTTCATTACAGAAGTTTTTGACAACTGCATGTATCTGCCATAACACTAGAGTACTGGATAGTTCCATTTCCCTGAAAGTTTTCTTGAGTGATTCACCTTTTAATCTTCTCTTATTAAAAATAATTCAGTGTCCTAATTAGTTGAGGTTCCATTAAAGTTTTAATGTAACCTATTTTATTTGGTATAGCAATTTTACCACAAACTGTGAGTAAATAACGTCAACCACAGTTGCATAATTGTCCCCTTTCTATTTTCTAACTGCTTTCTAGGAGATGAGAATTTACTTTTCATTACAGAATGCAAAATATTTACCAATGAATTTTTAAGTGCAAAACAATTAAGGTTAAGTTCTAAGGATTGTAATGGTGGTTAAAACACAATTATCTATAAGAAAGGAAGCCCAAGAAGAAAGTTGGGAGAAATATCTAGACCTAATCACAGTGGAAGCAAAAGAACAATATGGCTTTGTCACCATTATGATCACATATATGACATATCCTTTGTCCTCTCATTCTTTAGTTGGTCAATTTTAGGATAGATATAGCCTGCTAGCTGTAATTATGACATGGTTGTTTTCATTTGGATTAAACATGTTATAAGAAGATATAGTTGAATATAAAGTTGACAAGGGGAGGATTTATAATGACTACTCTTGGATGGCAACTTGACTATACCTCGAATTAGCTAAAACTGAAGTGGTTGGATACAGGTGGGAGGGACTATTTTTACTGAATTATTTGATATTAGAAGACATAACAAAAATTCTAAATATTTTGAGGTCTTAAATCTGGGCCTTATGGTAGCAGCCTAAAAAAAGAATGTGGGGGAAGAAAGAATTGCTCTTGCCAGCTTGCCTTCACTCTCGGTAGGGTCATTCTTTCACTGTTATTGCAGCCTACTCTTTTAGGTTATAGTGAAGGCCATCTGAGACATCTAGCCTCATTCAATGAACAACTACTTATTCTGGACCTTCTATTCATAAGCAACCATTGATTAATAGTCTCTCTGTATATAATTAAAAGTCTCTCTCTGTATGTATATATATATATATATATATATATATATATATATATATATATGTGTGTGTGTGTGTGTGTGTGTGTGTGTGTGTGTATGTGTGATGTGTGTGTGTATAGAGAGAGACAGAAAGAGAGAGAAAGAGACAGACAGACAGACAGACAGACAGACAGAGAACCTTGACCAATACACACACTTTCTATTTTTCATTCATTCTAGAACCACAGATCAATGAATGGTGTTACCCATGTTTAGAGATGGGTCATCCAACTTCAATTAACCTTACACAAACAGACATGCTTAAAGATTTCATTCCATGTTGATTATGAATCCCTTTAAGTTAATAATGATGATTAACCACACACACACACACACACACACACACACACACACATATATATATATATATATATATATATATATATATATATATATTTGGATTCATTGATATTAAATGATTTTGAAATTTGTGTATATTAAAGTCAATTCTATCATAATTTTATGCATTTAAAAATTCATACATTGATATATAGCCACTAATAGGTAGTTATAAAGAAGAATTTCATCACCCTGAAAAATTCCCCATGCTTTCCCAATTCAAATGCCATTTGAACCAATGACAGCCATTAATTTATTTACTGTCTTTCAGTTTTTGTCTCTTTTACAATGCCACAAAAATAGAAGCATGCAATATGGGTCCATTTGGGGTTGATTTCTCTCATCTTTCAATATTCATTTTAGATATTTCTATATCTCCTTGCTTGACAGCTAATTCCTATGTCTTATGTAATATATCATCATGTATATATAACACCAGTCATTTCTCCATCTGACAATTAGAGAATATCTTGGTTACTTTCAGCATTTCAGGTTTATTAATAAAGCTGCTACACATGTTCATCTGCAAGATTTGCATGGCCCTGAGGTATCAAAATGATTGTGTAAATACCTAGGAGCATGGCTGCTGGATTATATGGAAAGACTATGCTTAGGTTAAAAAAAATTTTCCAAACTGTTTTCCATAGTCTCTTGATTTTTTTTCATCCTCATAATCAATGAATTCAGTCTCAACAGCAAAGATACTTTCTGTTGTTAAATACCTTTGTCAAGAATTGTTGAGCTAAGTTAGTAAAATAACTTCTGTTAGTTATGTGTTTCACAGATATTTTCTCCCAGTTGTTGTTTTGTCATTTCATCTTTGTAATAGTGTTCTTGTAGGCCAAATATTTTTAATTTTACTAAAGTCCAACCAATATTTTAGCCCTCATAGATGTGCTAATTAAAATCTTATCATCAAAGTCACAGAAGTTTTATTCATTCTTATCTTCTAGGTAGTTTATATTTTGAGATATTATAGAATATATGAGCTTTGTATTTCACTTTATTTTTTATATTAATGAACAACTGTTTTAGCACCCTATGGTAAAAGTTTAGTCTTTCTTCATTATATTACTTTGTGTTCATGTTAAAACTCGTTGACTGTGTTTGAAACTATTCAATAGCTCTCTGTTTTGCTCAATTTACATGTGCCTATTCTTGCATCATGTCATACATTTTTTATTACTTTAAAATACTTTAAAGACATAACCTGTCAGGCTTTGTGCCCATTTTTACAATAATGTTACAACTGTCCTGGAGCAGCCATATAAATATTTACTTTTATGCCAACAGACAAATGAAATGCTACACTCAGACTCAGTCACAGAATCCTCACTTTCCAGGGAAATAGAAGGGAATTCAAAGACTCATGGCTGAACAGGTTCCAGAGAATGACTGATAAATGTTCTTCCCTAAGTAAATCTTCTATACCATCCTCTCTAAGACTCAGAGAGTATTAGAAAAAAAAAGGGGGCAGAAAAAGGTAAAAGCCACAAAACAGACAATGTCATCTTCTAGGCAAGGTGTGGTCATTACAACCACAAACTCACAGCAGCTTCAAAGGCCTACCCTAAGTCTACACAAGAATAAGCCTATTTGGAAGGATAACTGACTCAAAGCACATTTTTTAAAAGCCACTTGTAAACCTACTACTCTAGAAGTGCTCCAAAATATATACATACGTAAAAGAAATTAAATGTTGCACCACTTAATGGAGACACAATGGCAAAACTAGACATGATACATTATCAAAGAAATCCCCTGTACTAAAAACGAATTACCTCGTTTTGAGTTCCCATAGACAAACTCCCCCAAATTGAAGCCTACTGGCCATGCTATTAACTACATTCCACAACCTGATGGACTTTATGGCTAAAGATAACACATGCTTCCATCATAAAACATGGAAATTTTTGAGCTAGTGAACCTAATATCCAGAAGATTTCCCCCTGCCAACTGATGTTCATTTTGCTAAAAAGTACTGTGCATATTACACAAGAAGAAATGAACCATATATCTCATTCAAGTATAAACCCTGTAAGTTACCATAGCAATCTGCTTGCAAGATATATCCACTAAGTGTGGCTTGGTGGCACAAATGTTACAGAAGCAACTAACCCTCTTGTGATTAGAATTATGACCTGCTCCATGAGATGGAACTCACACCTGGTACTGCTAAGGAGGTAAAACATCTGAAACTAGATAGCTGGGGGCAGGAGGGGGGTTAGGGGAAAACCTACTGCAACTATTTTGTTAAAGGAACATAGCAAGGAAATAACTCTTAATTACATTTTACATTGCTATACCTATAGATCAGAAAATCACCCAAACCTCATTAGAAAACCTTTTTTTTTTTTTTTTTTTCCCAGCAGACAAGGATCAGCAGAAACCCACAACCGGACAGTATGCAAAAAGTGAGGTACTTTGGAATATTTAGTCCTAAATGGGATGTCTGCATCACACTCCTCTCCACAAGGCTCAGGGATCTCTGTAGAAGGGATCTATACAGTAAACAGGGAGATTAGAAGAGCCACATTTTATAGACAGCCCCCCAAAATAATGTTTTCCAGAGAAAATAGGGCACATAAGAGCTCACAGAGACTGGAACAGCATACAGCAGGTCTGGATAAGTGAAAGCACGAGAAAATCCCAGCATGGAAAAGAAGATGTAGGCACAAAGTCTCTTCCCTAAACAATAAGCTATTTGTAATTGATAGCTGCTAGGAGAAGGGGGAAAAAATCACTCTTTCTTCAGTGGAATGACACAGGTATATTTACTCTAGGACAGGCTGCACACTTAGGAATATTTAGTCAACACAAAATTCTCCCCATTGTTTTTCTTTGTTTTGTTTTGTGTGTGCTTTAGTTTGACTTTTATTTTCATTATTTTAAGAAAGAAAAAATATTAAGTCTGAAAGGTAAGTGGTGAAGACCTAGAAAGAGTTGGGTGAGGGGAATGAATAGAACCAAAATATGTTGTATGAAGTTTTTCTTAAAGGAAGGATGGAAAGGCCAACAGTCAGACATAAATGAAGGAGAGACTCAGGAAGCCTAGCACTTCACTACTGAACTATTTTCTACTAATAGCTTTAGGCAAAATGAGAGACATTGTCATCAGTTTGGTACCCACAGGTGAACTTCCCTAAGCTCCAATGTATAGTTCCAATCCAATAGTCACACAGAATACCATGGTTAAACTGATGAGTCAAAAACAAAGCCAAAAATTATGAATCTGAGAGAGGAAAGTGGCAAGGAGAATAGACAGAGATAAAAGAGCTTTTGTGGGTTCAAGAAGGATCAGAATACAACATATGCATGGATGAAATTGTCAAATGAGAAAATTAATAAATACAGGTTATCTAAACTCAATTGCCTTTATTCTTTTAAATTTTATTTACCCTTGTATTTGTGCCTCCAAGTCTTTTGAATTTCTATCTAAATTTGAATAATAGGTTTTCAATATAGGTAAAGTAGCTCACAGGTGTTATCTGTAAGACTGTACTGAATAGATAAAGATGTGAAGAATTGACAAATTATACTGATTTTTCCAATTCATGGACACAAATTTATTTAGAGGTTTTATTGTTTTCATTTGTGTTTCATACTTTCCTACATATTGATCCTATATTTTTTGTGAAATTTATACTTCAAAATTTATTTCTCTGCCACTATGACTGTTATTTCTTGTGAAATCTATAAGTGATGATTGTGAAATCATAACTCAGACATATAGAAACACATGATATTTTTATACTTAATTTGTTATCCTGTAAAATTTTCTATACTTGCTTATAACTTTCAGAAGTGGTGTTTTTAATTAAAAATTTCAAATTTTGTAGCTTTCTACCTTAAACAATAACGATATGTGCAAATAAAGTTCATTTTATTTCTTCTATTATATACATATTGTCTACAAATAGTTTATAATAAAATTGCCAAGAAAATGGTGAAGAATATGATTGTCTTTGTGGTAGTTCTAAAAGAATAGGCTATTAATTTAGTCTTACCATAAAATACAATGTTAGTTGCTTGTAGTTTTAATGATTTATCAAGTAAAGATGTTTGATCTTTCCTAGTTTGATGAGAATTTTAACATGACTGGATCCTGAGCTTCATAAATGACTTTGGTATATCAACTAATCTCTTTCTTTAACCTAATAATTTAGTGTACTGCTTGATTTTTGCAACCATATAAACTTGAAATAAAAATTCCTAATTTGTCCTTACAAATTTTAGGACACAATTGCTAATATTGTATTGAGAATTTCTGCAGTGATATTAATGAGTAAAATGGTCTGTTGTTTTCCTATGATAAAATAATGTATTTTGGTTCACTATTATCTAAGCTTGTCCTCATAAAATAAGTATTGATAATTCTTTATCACCAGAATGTATTATAATTATTTTTATTATTCATTCCTTTTTAAATCATTGTTACAGCCAATCAGTCAAACATCTGTTTATTATGCTTTTTTGGTAAAAATTAGAAATAATTGATCTTATTAATTTTATATGTATATATATGTATACAAATAGGTATTTTGTTCTTTTTTTGTCAATTTCATAGATGTATTCATTGTATTTTTGTTATAGCCATTTACACTTCCTCTAATTTCTCACAAAATATATATTCCATATTAACAAAATCATCACCCTTTATATGAACTGTTTCCATTTTTCTTTCAAGTAATTTGCCAATTTCAACCAAGCTATTAGATTTGTTCAATCTTTTCTTTTCTACTCTGACAGTATCTGCCTTAAATTGCTATGCTTAGAAAATTCACATATGAAGTGACTATTGTGTAGGTGGTTATTTCAGTTAGTTAAACCATGGTGTTGTTAAAGTTATGATTATCATTAAATTAATATCTTCTGTGTTTTAAAATATGATTTTAATCATGATTTTGTCCTTTTATGATATAAAAACTGTAATAAACATTGTAAATGATTCAATTTTATAAGCACTCCTTTAGCACTGTTTTAATGATTTCCCTATAATTAACAATATAGAACTGTCTAATTTAAGACCAATTTTTATAACATTATACCAGTTTGTGTATAGTACATTACTTTATCACACATTATACTTAATCTTCTTTCCTATACATTGTGATGTTACTGTTATTCATTTTTTTCCATGTAATAATTATGTTCTGTAAAGGAAGATACACAACGTTGAAGACATGCACTGAAATCACTGAGTTAGTGTAGCCAGCTGGCCAGGTAGATCTTGGAATCCACCCCCAACTCCCCAATCCCCAAACCCCGGTACAGAGATTTTTTTTTTTAAATAAACCAAGATCATCTGGAATAGCATTTCTCTGGCCTCCATGTTACATTTTATTTTATTAATGTTTAATTGAAATAAAAGTATATTGCTTTCCCCAATCCCTTCATCCATCTACTTCCTGCCACAGACCTCCATAAAATCTTCTCATGCCTCTCAACTCTCAAGTTAATTACCTCCTTTTCTTTGATTATTATTGTTATATAAATATGTGTGTGTACACACACATACATATAATATATATATACATATATGTATATGTATATATATCATATGTATATGATATATATATATATACATATGATATATGCATATATATATATATATATATCTTGCTTAGTCAGGTCTTATCATTTGCATGTATTTTTGGAAACAATTTCAAATGGAATTCTTCCCAAAATTTCTTACTCAAAATGTTTATATGTTTATTTAGTATCTTGGTAATTTGTTAAAGGCATTAACTAGTTTTAAAATATTTCTGGTCAAGCCTTTGAGGTCTCATATATAGAACTATATCACCTGCAAATAAAGATACTTTGATTTTTTTCTTCTTCCGTTTGTACCATGTTCATGTCCATCTTTTTTATTGCTTTAGCTAAGATTCCCAGCACTGTATTACTTGAAAGAAAGTAAACCCAATTGCCTTGTTACTGATTTTGATTGAAATTCTTTGTGTCCTCCATTTAAAATGTGATTTAGAGATTTTGCATATATAGATTTTATTATGTTCAGGTATATTTCTTTCATTCTAAATTTTTAGGATTTTTTTTATAATGAAGAGATAATAGATTTTCATAAAAAGCTTTGCATGGTGACTGGTATGACAAGATATATCCTAATGTAATTACAGAGACACAAACACTAATGAAGTACTTTATGACTGGACTGAAGTCCCATTCCACAAGATTAAACTCATACCTATCACCATGATCAGGTTAAGAACCTATGGCTGGATAGGTCATAGGTCTTGGGAGAAAATATTATGCTAAATGAATACAGCATGAAACCAACTCCTAATGAATTATATTTATGCACATAGATGAATGCCTTTCTAAACCTTAATCTGAGGGGCTTGTTTGTAGTAGCAGATGATGATCAGTACTGAGGCCCACAACAGACCCACTGAGACCACAGCAGATAATAAACGACTGTGGGGTGCTCCTTCCTAAATGTAGCATAGATACCGCACCCTTCCTTCCAAAGCTCACAAATAATTTTGAAAGAAAGGGCAAAAAGAGTGTTAAAGCCAGAGATGGTGGATGACTACAAGTAAACCCTATCTTTTGGACACAGTGGGGAAGCTGCATGAATTCACAGGAATTGTGACACCCTGCATAAAACCTATACAAGCCCAAACCAGAGAAAATTCCAGTAAGGAAAGGGGAATTGGGTACAAAATCCCTCCCAAGAAATGAAACTATTAGCAATTGTTAGCTTCTGGGAGATGGAGATTCAATTTTCTCTGAGAATGTAGCTCCTAATAAGTCTACCATACTGCAGTAAAACACTATCCATCTAAGATTATATGTGGTCACCAAATACTGGTCTTGATGGTTTAGTTTATTTATTTAAAGCTTGGTTGGGATCTTAGTTACTATTATGTTATTATAAAACACCATGACCAAGGCAACTTATAAGAGAAAGCATATAATTTGTGGCTTGTTAACAGTTTCAGAGTGTTAGTTTATAAACTGTTTGACAGAGAGTACTGTTCCAGACAGGCATGACACTGGTGCCATAGCTGAGGGCTTCCATCTAGCTTAGTCGTTTAATTACTCTGTTATACAGTACAATGTTGGGAAAAAAAGGCTGGGGACCCCAGGGTTCCTCCTGCCATGCTGTGGGTAGTAGACTGGGAACGCCCTGGGTTCCTCCAGCTGGAAGTTGGGCCCGGCTGTTCATTAACTAAAAGCCTCTTCCTGGCTCCTCACAATTCCTCATGGCGGTGAGGGCCCAACACACAAGGAAGCCCTTGGGTTTCCAAAACTGGTTTATTCACATGGCAGATGGTGGATGGATCTGGATGCATACCCCCATAAACCCAGGATCAACCTGAGTTAAAAGGGGAGGGGAGAAGGGGGGAGGGGCTGAGGAGGAATGTTTAATGGCTCCACCTCTGGCCTTCAGGCACCTCATTAGTATGTAAATCTCTCTAGGGCCTGTTCGCCCTCCACCAGTGTATGTGACTGAAGGGTGAAGGTGGAATGGAGATTAGACCTCATGTTAGGCCCAACAGTACAATAACAGAGAGACAATAGGCAGAGAGACAAGCAATACTGGTCTTGATGTGGGCTTTTTAAACCTAAAAATTCAAATCCAGTGACACATTTCCTCCAACGAGGCTACATCTCCTAATCGTTCTCAAACATTTACATTAATTATGGCCAAGTTTTCAATTATATAAGCCTGTGGGGGGCTTCTCATTCAAACCACCATGGGTGGGTAGTGAGTCTGGAAAGAGTTGAGTGACATAACTGAATATGAGCATATGATCAAAATATGTTAAATAAAACTCTTGATTTGCATATGTTGTACTGTCTTTGTACCCCTGAGATAAAGTCTACTTGATTATGCTGAATGAGTATCTAGATATTTCCTTGAACTTGGTTTGAAACTATTTTGTTGAGAAAATTTTTTGAGGAAGCAATTTCTTTAATTGTATTAGAATTTAGAAAAAAAATTACCTAAACCATATAGACACTGAAGACATTATTCTTCCTCTACCCCCTCCCTATCCCTATTGTGGTGACAAGATGAGTTTTTTACTCATCTTGTAATGATGGGTGTAGCAGTGTAGAAGGAGGACCTTGAATCTCAATCTGACCCAGCAGGTTCTAGGCCTGCCACAGAGAACCACAAGTCAGTCTAGCCTCAGGTCAGAGGGTTAAGTTGAGGACAGACAAGGGGAGGATCAGAAGGGGTTCTAGTACCTGAGAGCTGTATCTCCTAAGGTCATACAGCCCACCCTAGCAAGAGGTCCAAGGTCATGGTGGTATTTATGACTAAGAAGGAGCTTCAGTGAGGCAGAAGAGAAAAGATTATTAGGGGAGAATCAGAGTCAGGGTTTCAAGAAGCCTCCATGGATCAAAGGAGAGCTTTCAAGGCAGGGTCCAAAGCAAGTTTAGGAACTCAGGTCCTGAGTAAGTGGATCAGTGACCACAGCCCTTTCTTCTTTCTTTTCCCTTTCTTTTGCCTTTTTTTTTTTTTTTTGCCTTCAATACTACTATTGAATACTCCTTCAAAGTAGTGGGGTATAGAAAGAAGTCACCCCTGCTGCTGACCTCTAAATGGCCTACATAATCAGGGAAGGCCTGGCTATTGTGTGCCACCTCCTCCAGATGCCCATGGAAAAAAGATAGTATGGGAAGAAAGAAGACAGGTTCAACTGGCTCAGGCAAAAGATGAAGCAGTCCTTGCTGGCTGTGACCCTATGAGCAATGGAGACAAGAAGTTTCTCAAGAGATTCTTTCACAGCTTTCATTTCCTGATGAAGGTTGTGTGCATGATACCAGAATACATCTTAAACTGGAAGTTGGCAAGTGTGACAACAGGCCAGAGCTTCTCAGCTGTCAGGGCCCAACACTATGAACACCATAGTAACAGCTTGTCATGGCACTGAGTACTGGTCATGTCCTTGGTACTGAATTGGCTGTTTATGGGCATTTCTATTGCTGAGGCTGACAACAGCCTCAATGACTCAATGCTACCCAAAGGGTGAGGTCAGGTGATGTTTTCCCTTATAAAAATCTATCTAGGACATCTCTGTTGATAGGGCACCCATTCTTCAGTTCCTGTTCCATCAAGTCCTTGATGCTCTCTGTTGCCTTCATAATGGCAGCCTCATCCTCTGGTATGTCTAGACTCAGCCCTGTCAGGTCATATCATGTTAAATGCCACAAAGATCCTGATTACATGAAGACAGGTATACTTGACATGATGTAGCCAGAGGTGTCAGCATCAATTCACATGCACCGTATGTCTATGATATATATATATATATATATATATATATATATATATATATATATATATAGAGAGAGAGAGAGAGAGAGAGAGTCAGAGAGAACTAGATATAAAGATAGATAGAGATAGACAGACATAGACATATAAATAACCGTGGCCATTTTCCATTCATCTCCAAACATGGAAGCAGCATTGTTAAGCAGTGGTCCAGATATGATATTGCTTCACTTGCAGGCTGTTCCTCACTCTTGGGCTTCCAAAAATTCTGCAGTGAGTCACTCTCCCATTATCCGGCACACAGAGACCATACTGCTTCTGCTACCCTGACAGAAATCTTGTTGATAATTTTGCAACTATGTTCACTAGGGAAGGGGTGGGGTCTATAATGTTCTCTTTTGTTTTTACTTTATCTGGTTTTGGTACCAGGATAATACTGGCTTCACCAAAAAATTGATAGTGATCCTTACTTTCCTATTTCATAGAATAGATTGATAAACATTTTTGTTAACTTCATTGAGTACCTGATAGAATTTAGCAGTAAATCTTTCTGTACCTGGATTGTTGTTACAAAACCACATAGTTTTAACTAAATTTATTTATTCATTTTGTACCCCTTCCTCTCCACCCAGTACCTCTGCATGTGAGTCCACCCCCCTCATTTTAACTCTCCTTCTCAAAAGAGAAGGTGAAATCACAGTCTGTGTGAGAACCACCCTCCTCTCCATATATCAAGTTGCTAGAGGCTAGGTACATCCTCTCCCACTGAGGCCAGACAAGGCTCTCCATTTAGGGGCATAGATACACAGTCAGGCAGGCAGGTAGCAGGCTCAGGAACAACCCCTTCTCCAGTTGTTGGAGGACCTGCATGAAGACTAAGCTGTTTATCTGCTACATATGTTCAGGGGTCCTAGGTCCAGCCAATGCTCGCTCTTTGGTTGGTGATTCAGTCTCTGGGAACCCCAATGGGTCCAGTATAATTGCCTCTGTTGCTGGAGTTCCTGTCCTCTTCAGGTCCTTCAGTCTTTCTCCTAACTCTTTCATAAGACTCCCTGAGCTCCATCTAATGTTTGGGTGTGAGTCTCTGCATCTGTATTTGTTGGCTGCTGGTGGAGCCTCTCAGAGGACAGTTATGTTAGGTTCCTGTCTGCAAGCATAACAGAGTATCATTAATAGTGTCAGGGATTGGTTCTTGCCTACAGGATAAGTCTCAATTTGGGACAGTCAATTGTTGGCCATTCCCTCGGTCTATGTTCCATCTTTGTCCCTGCACATCTTGTAGGCAGGACACATTGTGGGTGAAAGACTTTGTAAGTGGTTGCTGTCCTTATTTTTTCCACTGGGAGTCCTGCCTGGCTACAAGAAGTGGCCACTTCAGAATTCATATCTCCCACTGCTCATAATCTCAGCTAGAGTCACCCCCATGGACACTATGCGGCCTCTCCCCATCCCAGGTCTCTGGCAAGTCCTAGAGATCACCCCACCCAGCCGATCTCCCTTCTTTCTCCCCTGCTTTCCTTGCATATAATCTCCACCCTACCTCCCCCCCATTCCCTCTTCTATTCATTTCCCTCAAGGCTTCCATCAACTTCTATTTTGTTTCCCTTTCTGAGAAAGTTTCAGTATCCAAATTTGTTGAATGTGTGTTTTGAAGTTATAGTCCTAGTAATATTTTTATCTCTGTTAGCATCTGTTGCAATACCTCTCTTTTTTGTGGGGGTCCCCAGGACCACTATGACCTGTGCAATAATAATCTGCGTGAGGCAAGAAGAAAATCCAGTTCAGCATGACTCAGTAGCTGGTGTTGGTTCAAACTTCAAGAGTGAACTAAGCAGCTGATTTTAGGCACATTTAAGCACAACATCATTTTTTTAAAGTGTCCTGATGATATATGAATCCTATGTATACAACAAACATTAAGATATGACTACATTGAAGTGCTTCTCAAAGTACACGTGACTACTTCCTCTGCATTAGGAATATCTAAGTTGCCATATCGTATCCCCAGAGGGGACCAACTCACTCTCTCACTCAGCAGCCACCAACTGCTAATAGCAGTGCTGATAGCTTCAGGCCTGAGGGGCCCCTCCTCAGCTCATGCTGGAATTGTGACTGGCTTTATGTTGTGCAGGTACACACAGCTGCTATGAGCTGATGGGTGAAACAACTACATCATGTCAATAATTGAACATTTCAAAACTCTCCTCTCTGCCCGGTGGCTCTTAACATTCTTCACCTCTACTCTTCAGTGAAACTCCCTGAGCCTTGGCTCATGGGATATTGACAAAGTTAATATAGCCACAAATAAGCACTTAGTGCTATTGATGCTAAACATTGTGATCATTTATTAGTTCTGCAGTAACCACTACCCACTACAAAATGAAGCTTCTCTGGCCAAAGTTGAGAGCTGCATCAATCTATAAACATAAGCATGTGTATTTATAATACAACTTGCTAGCATTGCCACTGAGCAAAACAACAATTTCCTGCTAGAAACTATTATCTCCCCAGTCAGATGCTCTTGACTGTGTTTATAGTATTGAACATTAAATACCTCTTGTGGAACAGGTCTCATATCCAGTCACAAAGGATTTAATTTTAATTACCATTATTCTAGAGGTAACATTTCATTCTGTGTTTTCTTTAAATAGCTTAATCTTTGTCTTTGGCATATTTTGTAACTATAATACATGCCTAGGTTTAGTGCTTGTGTGACTGTGTGACTGTGTGTGTGTGTGTGTGTGTATTTGTGTGTGCCTGAGTTTCTAATCTTGCTGCTTTGAGTTTCTTGCATCCTGTCATTCTTGTATTCCTGTCATTAAATCTGAAAGTTCTTAGGGATTATTACTTCAAATAGTTTCTCTCATTTGTTTTGTTTTATCTAAAGAAATAGCAGCAGTTATTAAAAGTCTCCCAACAACAACAACAAAAAAAAAACCCCAGGACCAGATAGTTTTAGTGCAGAATTCTATCAGACCTTCAAAGAAAATCTAATACCAATACTCTTCATACTATTCCACAAAATAGAAACAGAAGGAACACTACACAATTTTTTCTATGAAGCCACAATTACATTTATATTTAAACCACACAAAGACCCAATGAAGAAAGAGAAATTCAGACCAATTTCCTTTATGAATATCGATGCAAAAATACTCAATAAAACTCACAAACTGAATCCAAGAACACATCAAAACAATCATCCATCATGATTAAGTAGGCTTCATCCCAGGGATGCAGCGATGGTTCAATATATGGAATTTCATCAACATAATCCACTATATAAACACACTCAAATAAAAAACCACAAGATTATATCATTAGATGCTGAGAAAGCATTTAACAAAATTCAACACCCCTTCATTGTAAAAGTCTTGGAAAGATCAGGAATTCAAGTCCCATACCTAAACATAGTAAAAGCAATATACAGCAAACCAATAGCCAACATCAAACTAAATGGAGAAAAACTTGAAGCAATCCCACTAAGATCAGGGACTAGACAAGGCTGCCCACTCTCTCCCTAACTATTCAATATAGTACTTGAAGTCCTAGCCAGAGCAATTAGACAACAAAAGGAGGTCAAAGGGATACAAATTGGAAAGAAAGAAGTCAAAATATCACTATTTGCAGATGATATGATAGTATAATTAAGTGACCACAAAACTTCCACCAGAGAACTCCTAAACCTGATAAACAACTTCAGCAAAGTGGCTGGATAGAAAATTATCTCAAACAAATCAGTAGCCTTCCTCTACTCAAAGGATAAACAGGCTGAGAAAGAAATTAGGGAAATGACACCCTTCACAATAGTCACAAATAATCTAAAGTATCTTGGTGTTACTCTAATCAAGCAAGTGAAAGATCTGTATGACAAAAACCTCAAATCTCTAAAGAAAGAAATTGAAAAAGATCTCAGAAGATGGAAAGATCTCCTGTGATCATGGATCAGAAAGATTAGTATAGTAAAAATGGCCGCTTGCTGAAAGCAATGCACAGATTCAAAGCAATCTCCATTCAAAGTTCCAACTCAATTCTTCATAAAGTAGAAAGAGTAATTTGCAAATTCATTTGGAATAACCAAAAATACAGGATAGGAAAAGCAATTCTGAACAATAAAAGAAAATCTGGGGGAATCACCATCCCTGACCTCAAGCTGTATTACAGAGCAATAGTGATAAAAACTTTATGGTATTGGTACAGAGACAGGCAGAAAGATCAATGGAACAGAATTGAAGACCCAAACATTAACCCATATACCTATGGTGACTTGATATTTGACAAATGAGCCGGGCGGTGGTGGCGCACGCCTTTAATCCCAGCACCTGGGAGGCAGAGGCAGGCGGATTTCTGAGTTCGAGGCCAGCCTGGTCTACAGAGTGAGGTCCAGGACAGCCAGGGATACACAGAGAAACCCTGTCTCGAAAAACCAAAAAAAGAAAAAAAAAAAAAGAATAAAAAAAGAAAAAAAGAAAAAAAAAAAAAAGATACTTGACAAATGAGCTAAAACCATCCAGTGGAAAAAAGACAGCATTTTCAACAAATTGTGATGGTTCAACTGGAGGTCAGCATGTAGAAGAATGCAAATCGATCCATTCTTTTCTCCTTGTAAAAAGCTCAAGTCCAAATGGATCAAGAACCTCCACCTAAAACAGATACATTGAAATCAATAGAAGAGAAAGTGGGACAGAGCCTCAAATATGGGCACAGGAGAAATTTTACTGAATAGAACACCAATGGCTTATGCTCTAAAATCAAGAATAAACAAATCGGACTTCATAAATTTCCCTATATGTTTTTATTGAAATCTAGAATTATATTAGTAAAACTAATCATTAGAAGTATGGATTTATTTCGAGAGTTAGAAAATGTTTTGTGTCTCATGTTCACACTTTCTATGGTTTTCAAAAAATTACTCTCATATCATTTTATATTTTTTGCTTTGATTTTGGACTTCCCTAGAAGTATAACCAGAAAAAAATCTATTTTTATAGTTCTTTCAACTAGAATATATTTTAACTATGTTTAGTTCTTTATTGATATGGTTATAAAGCATAGGCTAGAAAAGAATTTTGCAATTTTATGATTACATCTCCATATTTACATGATCCAGTAATTTATGGCTGTGCTATTTAAGGGCCTCTATTTTTTTTTTTACAGATTTTTCCCTGGCTACATTTCCCCATGTACCAAAATTCAAATGTACTTTTTTAAATCCTTCAATATTCTTTGCACTTTGTTTCCCATTCTGATGACACAGAAAGGCTATAGGGAGTTTGAATCCAGGGAGTTCCTTTCCTCCCATGGGAGCTTGAAAGCATCATATAAAGAAATGTCATACTATAGTAGACATGAAAACAAAATATATCTTCAGACTAATGGGCAATAACATGAAATGTACATCCAGTAAAAACACACACACACACACACACACACACACACACACACACACACACAATGAAAATGAGACGGAAGTGTCAGGGGTCACCTAATGCTGCCACAATGAAAAGTGGTTCTGAAGAAGAGCACCAGTGAATTGGATGAGAAAAAACTAAACAAAACAAAAACCCAACAAACAAGCAAACAAACCTACTAAAACTCCTTATGAACGTTTATTTGTGAACTCATTAAGAAAAAACCAAAATCCAAATTTTATGCTTCAAATAAAATTTCTTTTCATTCTAATCTAGTGTTAGCACAATCAAGCAATATTTAGGAGACACTTCCCTTTACACATACAGAGTTCTTAGGTAGTGTTCCTGTCATGTTCAGAAAATAGTTTCACCAAAGTTTTTGCTCTGTTTGGCCTCTTAGAATTTTTCTTTCTTTTTTTTCTGTGATGATCCCTGTGCTTTGGGGATAGGAGATAAATGTCAAGTTTAGGGTTGAACATTCTAAATTTACTTTTTCTCTTTGCTTTGATCAGGGCCATTGTAAATATGACTCTGCATTGTAATTTCATGCACAAGAACTGCAAAGATTATGCTGGTCAAAACTGATGGGCAGATATGGATACTCACTAATTCCTACCCCTAGAGGAAAAGTTATTGATAATTAATGACTTCTAGGAGAATAAGAGTCAGTTTACTTTGGCTGAGGCATCTAGGCTGCTCTTATTTTACTAAATGGACCTATAACAATGCAAATAGAAACAATACTAAGTGGATTTGGTAGATATTAAAAAACATATAAAGTTGAGAAGGAAAAGTAGGATGACATAGTAGGATTTGAAATGTGTAGTAAAAGTGGATTTGACAAAAAAAAAAAAAACATTAAATAAAGGTAGGAAATTACCAAAAAATTAATATGTTAAAAATAGATGGTAATGATATGAAGCAAAATATCTTATTTAGGCTGATAAAGGGGATATATAAACCTTAACTCATAATAATTCAATACATCTCTCTCTGTTAAAATTTAAGGAAACAGTACCTATAAGAAAAAGTAAGAAAGCATTTTATACCTACATCACTTCAGTATGAACAACTGATACACATTATAGACTATGAAACAATGTCTATTATTTTTTGGGGGGTTTGGTTTTTCGAAACAGGGTTTCTCTGTGTAGCCCTGGCTGTCTTGGAACTCACTCTGTAGAACAAGCTGGCCTCGAACTCAGAAATCCACCTGCCTCTGCCTCCCAAGTGCTGGGATTAAAGGAGTGTGCCACCACTGCCTGGCCAATGTCGATATTTCTAATCAGGTTTTAGTCCATGATTCAGAAATTTTAGTATAAGATCTATCATTGGATATTCATAAATGCACATAAGAATATAAAAATTATGTTACATAAAAGAATGTAACCCATATAAACCCATGGAAATGATATAAATAAAAATCTCAGACTATAAAGGAAATGGAATGCTAGAAAGAATATATATATATATATATATATATATATATATATATATATATATGTGTGTGTGTGTATATAAAAGAATATATATATATATATATATATATATATATATATATATATTCTTTTAAATTACTTATCCATGAGAAAATATTTCTTAAAATTTACCCAAAACTTGAATGATATGTAAGTAAAATTTGTAACCCTGAATAGCAGTTATTTCAAAAGGCATAAACTTGGGAAGTTTAGAGAGAAGTGCCAAAGTGTTACAATAGCTGTGATACAATTTCAAATTTTTTACAGCTCCACTGCCATCATGTTAATAGACCACTGCTCTATTACCAGTTTTGTAGCAAGTATTTTTTATGATCAGCATTGGTTTTGTGGTACACAAACATAATTATTTTATTATCGGGGGGTAGTATTTTTTATTTTAGTGGACGAATGTTTTGACATTCTTGGGATCTATATCTCTTTGTAGCACAGAGAAAGTTACAATCAACATAAATTAGTCTAGAAGTGATCCTCTGCCTGATTATTTCAGATATACTATTGGAAATGACCACTAATTGGGCCTTTTTCATCATCATCATCATCATCGTCATCATCATCACCACCACCACAACCATCATCATCATCGTGCTTAGAGAAGACAGAATTTTTTTCTCATAGTTTCAAACAATTTAGCCTGATAAACTTAGCAAGAATATGTTAGTAGGAATTTGTGACAGAAGACCTTCACTTCATGATAGTAAGTAGACTGCAATACTAATATAACCTTCAGATTATACATTGTTGAGTACATTTCAGATTCAAACTATGACAGCATGCATTCTCTCAACTTTGCTTGTTAGTGGCAATATCAGTAATCTTGATTAGAGCTCTAGAGAAAATAGAAAAAGCATGTTGTACAACAATCTCCTCTAAATGGTAAAAATCCCTGGAAGTGGGGGAAGGCAAGGCTCATAGACTTTGCTGGCAAATAAAATGTCTGGAAGCATATGTCTGGGAAAGTACAAACTTGCTGCTCTGTATTGTTGTAGAGGGAGTAAACAACTGCTACAAGGAAAGACTTGGAATAGCCCAACTGCAGAGCAGATAAGCTTAGACTGTCAAACTGCTTCTAAGATGCCAGAAGTATAGAATTATAGCTTCCAAATCCAGGTCAACCTATGGGGCGCTGATGTAACCTCCTAGTTACATTATTTTCTTTCATGTTTTTTTCCTTCTGTTTAAATCACTTATGGATCTCGTTTCTGTCTACTGCACTTTAAAGACCATTTTGAGCTTACGTTATTGTATTTATATGGTTTTACTTTTATAACTCTTATATTTATTTAAAATTGTTTTAAAATGTTCTCATTATTCTACAGTCTTCCTTGCTTATTTTTTATGGATTATTTTTCTATTCTCTTTTGCTTTTTTTATTCTATAACAATCATTTCCATTTCTTTTTCTATCCACTTCTTTGCTCTGCTCCTCAATTTTTCACTTTCCCCACATCCTTCCGTATTGTTAATTTATTCTTTCTATATTTAAACACACTAATGTTTAACTTCATGCCTATTCTCCATCTGCTTCACCATTTTTATTATCATCAAGCATTATCAATGAGTTTTATTATCATCATTAATGAGTTTTTTAAAAAATTTAGGTGTGATTGTAAATCAGAAAGCAGCATGACAGTGGCCACTGAGAAAGGTTGCATTGTTGGGATTGAAACAGACTGGGAATTGGAGGAACTTCTGGCAAGTGCAGTTGATGATTTTTATAAAGCCAAACAGCCTCATAGCAATTCTTCCCATGCTTTAGGGTCCTGGCAGGAGATACTATCAAAGGTGCTCAAAGTTTCAAAAGGATCAGAGGCAGCACAGTGCCATTGGCAAAATTTGTAAGTAGCTTGAGTTAGAGACACAGTCAGTAGGTGCTAAATCTTACACAGCAGCTACAGGGGTTGCGCCATCCTCCAAATGATCTCACTGGGTAGATGCATCTTGGCCTCAAATTTGGATACCATCAATCTATTGGATTCGCCAAGTGCCAGTGGCAAACAGTGTTTGGCCATGTGAAACACAACACATTTTACACATTTTCTTCATTCTCCACAATGAGGAGCAACTAGACTTAGCAGAACCACTGAGAACTGAGGCAGGACTATCATCTCTGGGAGCTATCTGCCCCCAAACTCCCTACATTCCATTCTAGACTATGTCATACTATCTGAGGAGTTGTTCTGTAGGCCATTTCTATAAGCCTTACTCTGCCCTGGATTCTGTCATTAGAAATATGCAAATTATTTTCTCAGAAAAGAAAAGCATCCCATTTGAGACATTTAACATCTTTTTCTTGCTCAACAAAATAATATTATATACCTATGTTTCTACTCAGCAAAGAAGTTTGGTCTGAGGAGCAAGAACTGCGTCCTCTGACTCTTTGCTTCTATAAAGCAGGGCCTCTGGGAGTGAGAAGGAATGTAGTCTGTGCTGGGGCTGTATATTTGTCAACACTCACCACTTGCATTCTGATAGACTGTTTTAAATTCTCTGAAGGGAAACAAATTTTGCACTCCTCTACTGGGATGGACTTTTCCTGTCCTTAGGCCCTGTAACCTTACCCCCACTTTCCTGTTATGGAATCCAGCTTCTACCTCGGTTCTTCCTCCAACTCTGTGTGATTTGGGTAAAACCCTAGATCTTGATCTTCCTTTGCCCCCAACTGTCCTGTTATCCCCTTCTTTGAAAAATTATTTAATCCAAGCATTCTGAACCTATATTGTACTAAACTACAATCACATTTCCTTTCATCTAGTACTTTTCCCATTCTCAAAGACCCTTTTATTTCTCCCTAGCAAACACATAATCATAGTGTCAGATCTGGTAAATTCCTGGCTATTCTACACTGATACATACATTCACATAATCTGAAAATACATGAGTTATCAGATTCCTTAGAATCCTCTGTTCAGGAAAGTGCTTGGGAAATGGGAGTAGCTAGCTTGAGATTTTTTTTTCCTGAAAGCCTAATATGGCAATATCTAATAAATATTAAGAAGTAAGGGGAAAACAATTTTAGGTATATTCCTGTATCAAAGAGTTTGTTGTTATTATATTAGCATGTTACATGCTTATAGTGCTACTGCAAATTGAGTCTACAGAAGTAGACTTATCAATGAAAAGATGCCCCAATAAAACTGGAAGACATATCCAAACAAACAGAAGTAGAATCACAACATACAGATAAAGAAACAGGAGGAATTGGGAAAGAATATGATCAAAATATGTTGTATGAAATTCTCAAAGAATAAATAAAACTATAAAAAGCAGAAATATGGGAAACACAAAAGGAATACAAGACCCCCTTATATCATAACATCCTAATTACTAAATTTAAAAATATAAAAATAAAAAAAAAAAACTACCCAGTAAGGTTTTCAGAGGTTTACTAGTGAAAATGACCATGATCTCAAAGAAGATATAAACAAGTAGATGAATTCAACCTGGGACTCAAAGAAAATGGTCCACATCAACAAACTGAATAAGAGAACTGGTGGTATTAGTGAAAAAGTCAGACCCACTAAAGACAGTTAATCAAGGAAGTGGAAAACAAAAATTGAATGAATCAAATAAAACCCAGTGTAGAAAGAACAATAGACTTGACCAGTCAGAAAAAAAAAAGAATACTATAAACAAAGCAGGTGCAACATAATACTTATTTAATAGCTCAGGTTACTTTACTTGCTTGTCTTGAGTTCTCTACTATGTGTCCCATAAGACAGACCTTACTACGGGAATTAGAATTAAATCTTATCCAAAGGCTCAAGAGAAGAATGTGTCTACAAATTTACACAGTTGGTTAACAGAAGCTAACTCCATGAAGCAAAGTTTAAAGTCTCAAACTTCCTTCCTTGTTATCATCTGAGAACTGGTTACTTCTTAAGTCTACCTAAACATTGTGTTTATGGCACCTCCTATCATTAAATAATAAACAATGTGTTAAGAATTTCTTATGGTAAAACTCTGTGGATTTCTTCTGAACTGAATAGTTCATTTAATGAACCAGGCATATGAAAATACTATTTGTCTAAAATATAGCTTTCTATACCACACATGGACACAATAGGACTACTGTACTTGTGAATTCACTGCAGCTGTAGTTGCCTGCATAAGACTTACCCAATATCCAGTACATAACTCCACCCCCATGAGTATATTTGTAGCACAAATTAGACTCAGTAGGTTAGAAGATGGAATGGATATAGGGAAAGTTATGGTGAAGAGTGGTATATTAATATCATCAAAATAATATGTGCATATATGAAATTCTCAAAGAATTAATAAATACATTTTATTTTCTAAGTAAGAGGGTTTTAGTGATATAAAATGACTTTTGAGATATAAGCAAAAATGCAACACCTAGCTTAATTTCTTTATAGCATTCAGATGCCTAAGAAATCTAAAACTACTCAGGTTTATTTTTTCTAAGAAGAAGATATTATCACTGGTTTCAATACATAGTAATTCCACTTACTTATTGGCCAGAATTCCTGATCCCTTTAAGACCCTAATTCCAGTAGGATATATATATATAAAAAATAACTAAAGAGAAAGTTTCTAATACTTTTCCAATTTCCTTCAGATAAATTCATACTAAACTGCAATAAAGTTATTTTTCTTTCTTTTAAATTCTTGATATTCTTTAGGCAGAAAGCATGTATAACTTAACACTAAAATAATGTGAGGCCAACCAAAATTATAAACTTCCTATACTCGTTTGTTTCATTGTAATTGTGGAAGGGAAACTCTTCTAAGCTTGGAAGAAGTTGTATGTGAGCACTCTTCCAGGAAACTCCCTTTGCTATCTCTTTCCTCACTAGCCAATAATTTCAACAAAGCCTTGTCTTTCAAGTTCTAAAGTCCAGTCGTCCCTTGATGCTCTTCCCTAGAGAAATACTACTCAACTTCAATAGAGGAGAAATTTCTTTTTTAATTACTTTCTGCTTTTTGCCAAGCTAGAGTGTTTCCAATTTCAGCCAAGTGCTAAATGAGACTCACATCTGCAGACATCACTAGAAGGGGCATATTAAGAACCTAATTCTCTCAAACAATGGAGGTGACTGTACTTTAAGTTCAACCACCCACTAGAAAGAGACACAACCAATTTTCTCACTTGTGATCCTAATAGACATTAAAAGGATTAATTTTATGGACTATAATCTTGTTTCAAATAGGCAAAGAATGTTTCCTCCACTAACTCGAGTTTACTTGGAATTACTTTTAAACAAACAAAACATTTAAAACCTGTATATTATTTCCTCTATAATTTTCTGAGAACATCTTATGTTATAAGAACTATTACCTCTAACACTTTATATCTGGGTGACTTTTTGCTATCTGTTTTATACTCTTTACCCTTTCAGTTCTTGTTCCTGTTGAGACACAAGGACAGAGATGTTGACTCATTTCACCATATTTTTTCCTTCAATTTCAATGAACACAAAGCATATACTCCACAATTTTTACTGTGTGTTTATACTAGTAAATCTATTTCAATATCCATGGAGAAATTCACCAAATAGATGATAATGCTTCCTTTCAACATAGTTGGTCTTCACCATAATGAGTTCACAGTAAATTTTGAATTATTATTTTAGGTGTTGTATGTGATTTGCCTGCCAATATTTTCTCAGGTACATTTTAACTAATGGTATAGTATATTTTTTTCATTTAATTATGAGAAATACATATGTTGGGTAACTAGATTCACATTCCTGACCATGACTTTTCCAATTTTAAAGAACACACAAATACATAGGAGGATGGAAGATTTTGTCAAATGCATATTCTCACTCAGTAGGTACAGGGTAAGACAAACAAAACCCAGAATTTGCAACAAAAGCCAAATAATTTTGGTCCATGGAACACAAATTGAGAAAAAATGATTAAACTATATATTCTGACACAAACTCTTTATTCAAAGTTCAATTGTACCATGTATTTTAGCTTTATCACTTGGCACACTCCTCTTCTTTGAGATGGAGATTTTTGTGACACAGTCCTTTGGAATGTAAAAGTTTAAAGGAGTAAAACATGGGAAAAGTTTCTAAGACTCTGAAAGAAAATAAGTAAATAAAAACTAAATCTCTTACGGAGCAATTTTAATTTAACATTAAAAAGTGATAAATGCACAGGTATAGTAGCCCAATGACTAGACTCCTAGAAATTAGAAAATGGAGACACAAAGATGGCCATGAGTTTATCAGCTTAAGCTACAGAGTGAGTGTCAAGTGAGAGTTAGCTACAATGTGATCCTATGTTTAAAAGTGATACTTATAGAAATAAGTACAATACAGTCACAGATACTTTTCACAGAAAATAGTTTTAACTGATCACTAATTGATCACTTAGAAGAAATAAATTATTTTAATCAGATAAGGAAGAATGGCAGATAAATGTTTGTGAAGGTATACAAATGACAGATATATACTTTAAATCACATTATTTTTTCACAAAGTAACAAAAATATATTTAAATTGCTCTTCTAATTTATTTTTCATTATTATCTTAGAAATGGTATCTGCTCTCCTGAAATGAGTTTCTATGTTCTGAATGGAAAGTGAATTTTTTGTGCAAAAATCTCTATGTGGAGAAATTTGAAATAATATTTTTTAGCTTCAAATGCTTCCCTGTCTTGTGAACTGCAATTGTGCCACACCTCGTAATTTTGATACCCTAAAGACACACACAGTCAGCATTTCCATTTTGAATGCGGAAGTGGAACTCTGTAACTTAGCCATAATCAATCTATGTTGAGCTGAGGTTTACCAATAAAGGTTACAACCCAAGAGCAACCTTAAAATAAACACACCTTTTCAGTGGACTTAAGTAGAATCTATGGATGTGGTTACAGGCTACTTTTTCAATAAATCGTAATTCAAATCCAGGCATCCAACTTAACTATTTACTTAATGTCGTCTAGAAGATTGCTGTACACTTTCATCTTACAAGAAAGTAAACAAATTGCAGACAAATAATTGCACATCCACTTAGTTTAGCTACAGCCATTATTCAAAAGAAGAGTGTGAACATTAATTTCCATCTTGTCATAATAAGATTTCACCACCACAAATAGGGAAAAGAAGAAAATTAGATTGTTGGACAAATATTAGGGAAAAAGGTATCAAGTATTCTGACCTTGAACTTAAAGGTACAGGTTGCTTATGACTTGGAGAATTTAATAATGCCATGTATCTAAAAAACAAAGAACTATGAATCTTTTACACACACACACACACACACACATACACACACACACATACACACACACACATACTTGGGAATTTGAACATACAAATGCAAATAAAAAATACTCTCAAAGAAGAGTAAATCGTATGCAACCTAACAAAACCAGATTTATAATAAAGCAAATACAAACAAGTCCTCAATGGTTAGCAGTATTTATAAAAGAGTTGTGAAGAAAAAATAAGTCTTTCATTTGTAGTTTTATTTTTTGTGTGTGGTGTAAATATTCCAACTTAGACTCGTTCCAAGCAATAAAAAGTCAATACAAGATTCAGAGGTGAGCTTGATGTGCTCAATTATCCAATTTAAATCAGTTTTATCAAGTTATTAGACACTAACAGCTATAATTAGTACAGATCATGACTTTTACATTGTCACCATGCTGCTCCCAAAGACAATTATGAATCATGTATAGATAAATTAAGCAATTAATGTCTACAGTGCAGATGAAATATTCTGTATGTTGCAAATATGTGCAAGGTATAATATAGTTGTATATATGTGTGTTGTTGTTAATATGTATGGATGTAGATGTGTAATGTGTATATGTGCATGTGCATATGTGGAAGTACATATGAACATGTGTACACATGTGTGTGGAGGCTAGAGTTTAATGTCGAAAGTTGTGCCACTGGACAAGGATCTTTCATTGGCTTGCAGCTCCCTGATTGTGCTAGGATGACTAGACAATATTTCCCAGGGACTTGCCAATCCCTATCTCCCCTCAACTAAGATAATGAGGACATGCAATGATACCTGGCTTTTTTCTTGGGTTTTAGGGATTAAACATGGGTCCTTATGTTTATAGATCAAGCACTTTACCAGTTGACTCAGTACTGGAATTTCATAATAAAAATTGTTCTTCAGTTATAAAAAATTATAATTAGTAATTACAGATGATAACATAGTTTACATGAAAAAGTGTTACAGATCAAAATTTATGTTTCATAGTTAAAGACTGGCAAATATATATGCAAGGTATAAGAATTATAATAAAAATACAGAATATACCTACTAAAAGTACCCAAAAGATACGTGAAGTTATAACTTAATAGTAATTGATAAAAGTATCACAGTATATATGATAGAGATTTTTCCGATCTGATTTAAATGATGAATATATCAAATGGGGAGACATCAACAAAGAATTAGGAATTGACAAGAAATGTATTTCTACTGTATCTAGTACAAGTCTATGAAATGTTATACCTAATAGAACTACAATATTCATTCTCAAGTATCTGAAGTGTTTTCTTCCATATAAACCCTTCAGATACTTGAGAATATGGGCAAGGCCAGTCAATAAAATTAGTGTTAGTAAATTTGCAAGTATTGAAGTAATACAGAGCATGTGTTTACAAAGCAAAGCAAAGCAATAAAAAACAATGACAGGGATTTTTAAATTAGCAGTTACGTAAAATTCAAAAACCACATTCATACGTACTCAATGGGTCATTATATTTAAAGAAAAAAGTAAAAGTACCCTGAGAAAATCAAACACCCAAAATGCCCTATGCCAAAATATTATTTTTGGATTTTTTTCTAGTTATAAATGACTAAAATTAAAAGCAATGTATCCTTTTATCACAGATAACTCAAAAGTAAAAGTAAGTTCATTCTAAAGCAAATAGAAAGAATGAAAAAATAAACATAATCTGGAATGAAATATACAATTGGAAAGCAATATATGAATCAATGAAAACAACAGTTGATGTTGAAAATGATCAAATTTAACAAAACTTTAGTTAGAAAAACCATGAATATAAGAGATAAGATTTAGCTTCCAGGAAATTAAAAGATTATATGGTAACACTAACTGCTATTGTTTAACAGTACTTAGATAACTCAGTAAATGTACACATTCCTATAAAAAAAAACTAAATACTAAAACAGTCTCAGATAAAATATAGAAAATCTGGATAGACCTACTAAAAGTAGATACTGAATCTTTTATTCAAAAGCTTCCTATAAATAAACTTCTAAAACTAGATGGTTTTGCAGAGGTACTCTATCAAATAACTAAGACAGAATCAATATGAATCATTAATAAACTCCTCTAAAACATGAGGAATAACAGGAGAAAAGAAGACGCTATCCAATCCATTCTGTGAAAAAATATTGTCGCTTATAAGATAGACATCTGGGTCAATGAAATTAATTTGAAAGTCTAAAAATAATCTCTAAGACTCTTAACAAGAATAGTAAGACATAGAATAATAATCTTTATTAATTTTGACACCACAATATTATAAAACAATTCCAATGGTGTATAGAGAGTATTTTTCATAATAAATGAGATTATTCAAAGTTGTTTCATCACCTAAAGTTTGATACCCTAGAATTTAGAACAAAGCTCTCACACATGATAGCAGTAGATACAAAGTAATCATCTTACAAAATATATACTTATATAATTTTTAAAAATTAAAAAGTATAGAATAGAAGAGTAATTTCTTGATAGTATATATGGGTATATTTAAAATTATATGGCTGACATCATAACGAATATTATAGGACAAAACTTAGTCCCTACAGTCAAGAACAATGCATGAATATTGTCTCTCAACACTTCTCTTCAGTGCTCCATTCTATCCAGTGCTATACTGGAAAGCTCCCTATGGTAACTAGAGAAGGAAAGAGGTCATTGAGACAAGAAAGAATCAAGTCTGTATTTGTTTTGGTTAGAGCTTAAAGAAATCACTGGAAAACTTTTTAAATTAAATACAGTTAGATAACTAAATTTACACAATGTACAATTAGTATACAACAATAAAGCCTTCCTTTAGATAGGTACATGTATACATCATGTAATATTAAAAGACCTATAAAACCCATTATTGAAAGCAGATAAATGAAACGACCAAATGTGAAGATGCAAATGGTCATCAACTAAAACAATTAACATTGTTACCTTACTGACAATTCTCATAATTATGTTCACACTTAATACCATATCTATCAAAATATCTGTCCCTTTTGGAGTACTAAAACATTGATACAAAAATTACTTAGAAATGTTAGAAATAGTACAAATACTAACCAGTTATTTCTTCAAAGAGAGAAAACTTGAGATACTACTCCATAGATACTTGATTAGCTATGCTCATTGTTGTTTTATTTGCAATAACTGAGAAATGGAAATTACCTAAATGTCTTTCAGATAATAAATGAATAATGAAATGTGGTATATATACATATACTTTTAGGCTACAAAAAAAATGCAATCATGAGCTTTCATGGAAATGTCATACCGAGTGAGTGAACCCAGTCCTAAATGATATCACATGTTCTCTTATTAGAGGCTGCTAGCTCCAAATCTTCAGATATGTGTGCATACAGTAGCGTAACTGCAGAAGTCATGAAAGTAAAAAGGGAACATTGCTTTTTACACTTAGTATTTTCTTTGACCAATGTATCAATATCTTCTATTGTATCTTCTACACCTGAGATAGTGTCTTCTTTTCTGTTGATGATGCTTGCATCTATAGCTCCTGATCTCTTTCCTAAGTTGTTCATCTCCAGGGTTGCCTCCATTTATTTATTTTTATTGTTTCTCTTTCCACTTTTACGTCTCAGACAAATTTGTTCAATTCCTTCACCTGCTAGACTGTCTTCCCCTGTATTTCTTTAAGGGATTAATTTTTTCTTCTTTAAGGCTTCAAGGTACTTGCAAGTATTTTGCTGTATTTCTTTAAGGAAGTTATTTATGTCCTCCTTAAAGGCCTCTATAATCTTCATGAGATGGGATTTGAGAACCACTCTGAAAATCAATATGGTAGTTCCTCAAACAATTTTATATACATAGTAGGCTAAGTACTACAGGTTTTTATTTTTATTTTTTAGGTGAAGTTCCTTTTGTACTCAATAAATGCTTTGTCTTCATGAGCTATTTTAGCTCAGTAGACTCTAGCCTGTGGCAAAAATATTGTCTCCCTTGCAAAAAAAAATCTTCAGGTACAGGTATACAATAATTATTAGGCAAAGTGTTACTGGTTACACAACAACAATGTTAATAACAAATAGCAAACAAACAAACAAACAAAAATTATGCTTTTGTTTGGAACCTGAGTCAACTGGAAATTGTATAGGAAATTAAACCTTTAATCCTACACACAAAGAAGTGGCTACAGTTTCCAGCTTTAAAGGAAAAACCAAAGGTCAGAAAATGAGAACTATCAATAAGAAATGCATAATATATAACCATCTACATTGCCTAATTTTAGAATTAGTTGGACCTCTTCCCTTAAAACTATCTCTCTCTGGCTTCTCTAGGCCTGAGGCACTAGATTTCTTTGAATGAGATGACTTGTGAAGGAAGAAATGTGGTTAATAATTTTTCATGTTCAATGAAGTGTAAGATTTAATCTTTTAAATGAGTAAACTGAGGTGCAAGGGAGCTTGTAAAATAGTCCATGGCCAATCAGTTAATAAGTGGTAAGAACAAATTCAGGTATTATATTCTAGATCCTATGCTTGGTAGAATGGAAGCTTCCAGATTATGAAATGATTATTGCTTCTCTTCAGTCCAAATGAAGAAACAGTAGATTCTCCTATAGTTTTAAAATTGTTAAAAGTAGAAAAAGAAAAACAAATAATTAGTGTTTTAAACATATTTTCCTGGGTTGGGAATATGAATCTATACTGGTATAACTCTTCCTAGTCTCTGTTAAGCCCAAGGTTTTATTTCCATCAATATGAAACAAAAAAATGGTTAATTTCCCTTTGAGGTACTCTGAACCTTAGAAATGAAGTTCACATAGCCTACTCAGCTAAGTAATTTGCTGGAGCAAACATTTATATCCATGTAAAACTACATTTTTATCTAGCTCCTACTGGTTTTTAACCTCCAGTCAATACTGCCTTCAGAAAGTTTCAGAGTTTGTCTTTGGAAATGACTCAGCATCTGATGCTAATCTTGAATGTTCTATAAATTCAGCAGCAAATGGTCAATTTTAGGAAATGCTTCCCTTCTCCCTTGAGTAACTCTATAGGGCAGATATTAACTTGCATCCCATAAAATATATTAACTCTGGCCCATCTGTCACTCAAGTACTTACTTTTTACAGTTTTGTCCTCTATCTAAAGCTACTTGTTTACTGGTCATTCTTATCTTTTCTTTGCATGAACTGCACTTGCAGTAAAGCCGAGGATCTTGACAATACATGGAGATTTGGTTTTGATTTGAAAGCAGCACAAGATTTTACTTTGGTTCTTTCCTCTGAGATGCTTATATTTCACACAAAGCCATAATACCCAACGTGGCCTGCACTATGCACACCCCTCTTTATTATAGGAAGTAGGAGAAATATCTCCTGAGTAGCCTACCAACAACAAATTAATCTCTGAGCTTGTCAAGGGATTTTCTCTAAGTAATAAATGATCTGATATGATTGGAATTGCTGACATCTAGTCAAAGCGATATAAAAAGGGAACAGTCTATTGACTCTTCTGAGCATTTTTCTTTACAAACAGCACTCAATAGATGTCAAAGGGTAAAATGAATGCATCATCCTTTTCAATTGCCAAATGACAGATCCATTCTACTTAGGAGAAATTGAAAGTCATGGTCTGCCCAAAAATCTCTCCCCCAGCTGCATCCAAGTTTACTATCCTGTCGTTACCGTTACCACCTCTTCTCAGGGATCTGCTGAGGAGAGATTCAGTCTTTTTAGTCACCTAAGAGACTGCTCTGTCTTTTTCTATGCTGTCACACCACGATATGCCTCTTCCTCTCACGATGCTCATCATCTGACACCTTGATAGTTAAATTTTTGACACATGCTAAACTTTCAGATCCCTTAGGAGAGGGAATGTTTTAGTAGATGGAATTTTCAGTGCCTAGAACAGGACCAAAGCCGATTATATTATATAGTAAATATTTCATGCATGCATAGTGGAACAGAGAGACAATACATTATAAATTCCAGTGATAGAGATTTTTTTTATTATTAAGTCATTTTAACCTAAGGCAAAAAGCAACCTCCCTATGTAGATGCTGCAAACTGGTTGTTGTATTTCAAGTTATATGTACCCCAGAGATTAGCTTTATCTAAGTCATGCAGTGTGTTCTAAAACAGGGGTTTCTCATTGATTTGTGTGTGTGTGTGTGTGTGTGTGTGTGTGTGTGTGTGAAATAAAGGGAATAAAGTGCACAATTCTGGTTTCTTTGGAGATTCAGTTATGTCATTCGATGTTTTGCTGAAGCAGGCACAAGTGATAGGATGGTTTGCTGAATCAGACACATGAAAGGATGGGTGATGTGTAGAATGAATAGAAATATGACCCCACAGACAGGATGATGAGGCTCTTGCATTGGTTTGCCTTGCACTTCTTTTCTAGTCTTTGCTGACTATGCTCTTACAATAGTTTGCCTTGCACCAAGTCACTGATCTTCACTCGTTGTGACTTTGTAGAGACTAACTTATCAAAGAACTTCTCCTGGGATTCTGATTGCTTTCAGGTTCTGCAGACTTGTGCATATTTCCACAAGACATGTTTCTGCAAAGCCTTGTGCTTTCTTCTGGATCGAGCTGTCACTACTGATTCATGTTTTATGTTTTGGACTGTACTGCTAATATTCTGAAACAAAGATTTGGATCTCCACCCAAAGAACTACTTCTAAACTGGTCCAGAACCCTGGATTCCTGTTAACCTTTTCCCCTCTACCTCTGGTAGATGGCCTAGATGGGAGTTTGAACCATTAAAGAACCCCAATGAAAGTAAATTTTTGAAAAATCTAAACCTACACAGGAACTTTCTATTTTAGAAAATTCATGTGTGTGGATTTTTGTGGAAAAGTAGGTACTGCTATAGAGTATTAATTCCTATGAGACAATTATCCTTTGTGCTTTGCAAATGATACATGTACTTTCCAATTGTTTACAAATCATATGTGACCAATTTCATTCCTCTTAAATTGGCTTCTGGCAAATATAAATATTTCAGATTGTATTCTAAGGGAAGAAGACAAACAAGTTTGTTATTTGCACAAGTAGGAAATGAGAGTAAGATGGGTCATTGATTTAGAACAGAATCAGTGGATGAGAATCAACTTATGAATGCCCACCAGTCTAGGAGGGCTTATGACATCCTGCAGAATGGGTTGGGAATACTAAAGTAAAACTTGTCTTACTTAATGGATTTTCTTACAGAGACTAACCTATAAAGAGAGAGGACCACAGAGCCAGGAGCATCCTCATCCTTTATATGTCATGATACAATATTTACACTAACTCAGAATTTTACCATTTTCACAAAAGGAAAGGTTTGAGTTAATGTCCAAGCTGGAAATAAATGCAGTAAGTGGTTCAGATGGTGTTTGGCCAATTAGAGAGTCAATCAGTAATTTCCTTTCATGATCCTTGAAATATAATTTTGCCTTTGTCCATTCACATGCAAATTTAGTATTTCAAGTACACAAAGGATGCAAAAAAAAGAAACTCAAACATTATGTATCCTAATACTAGGGGTATAACATGCCAAGTGACTTTTTTATGAAGCCTTTGTTTTAGATTTTGTACAATAAGACAGCTGCACCAATTCATCCAGAGTTTTTCTTCTTTCATACGTTTTTGGGGAATATGTGATTACAGCAGAATGTCTTCCTAAATCATATTCAAAACAGATTTTTTCTTTTACGCTATCACTAACAAATGTAAAGTGTTTCTACAGCAAAGTGAAATTTTAGAAATTCAGTTTGTTAGACACATAAAACACCATGGAAAATATTTCTACATATAATCTTCAGGTCTGCCAAGCAGGAAGTGTCAACAAAAAAAGACAAACCAAAATAATATTAAAAAGAAAGTAAAAAAAAAATGAAGAAACTTTACACTAGTGAGATACTTGGATGCATCTATGAATCACCAAACCCTGTACTACTACTACTTAGTAACTGAATACACTACTTTCAATATGAAACCAAATAATTGCTCACTGCCTTACTACCAGTAGTTACACCAAAAGGGATAAAGAAAGTTGATTTAAAAATTGCATAGGATAAGAAAATGAGATATAAATCTACCATGTAGATGAAGATAAGTCTATTTTTACAAATATTTAAATTTGGACCTAACTTGTTATTATTTAATATTGTTTCACTAAAAGATAATATTTTCATTTTCTTAGCAATTTAAATTCTACTCTGTAGAATTGTCTTTTTGAGATTTTAATAAAAAGATAAATCCCTTTGACATTGTTTTGATGTCATTTTTTTAAATTTTTAAAGTCTTTGATTTCAGTGAAGCATTTCTTATTCATCATGGTCAAAATAAGACACATTCCTTCAAACTCCCAGAGCTTCAAAAGTATCCTCTCAATTCCAACAACCAGAAAATTGATATTTATTGCAGATTTACCAGCTAATTTCTCAGGTTTTTTTTTACAGACGTTGTTGTCACTATTGTAGACATTATATTTCCTCTTTCTCATACTCTCATTTTATTTTCTTCTCAATGGCAAATAGGAATTTCACAAGACAATGTGTATTATAAATGTATAAGTAGCTAATCCATCAGGATTCCCCAGGGGAATGGGGCTAATAGAATGAAGGTGTGTTAAAAGGAGATTTGATTGGGTTACATGATAGAGTGGCATTGTGCATTCTCAAGGCTGAGAACCTGGTAGCCACTAACAGTTCAGAAGACTGGATAGCCTGAGTAGTCCCACTTGGCAATGTCCTTTTAGTGATATAGTGGTGAGAATACTTCCTTTCCAATCTGGCATGGAAGGCCATGAGAATTCCTGACAACTACTGCTCTTTACACATTGGATGGCTAAAAATTGTTGGGTTCTAATATTTGATAAGCTGTCAGCAGTGACAAAGAACAACAACAAACTTGTACTCATGAGCAAGGAGTTAATCTTTCATGGAAATGCACTTGCCAACCCACCCAGAGGTATATCTCTTAGTTGTTTCTAGATCCAACTAAGTTGAAAACCAAGATTAATGATCACAGACATACTATGAGTATATATACATACATATAATATAAAAGTATACACACACACACACACACACACACACACACATATATATATATATATATATATATATATATATATATATATATATATATACTATTAGCCTCACTTTCACATATTTGAAATTTGAGGCCTAAAGAACCTGAAGCAACGAGCCTTAAATCATCCATGGTTGTCAACCTTTAAATTTAATCACCATTCCATTTGACAAACTCACACTATAGTCAATAGTGACCATGTGCTCTATGTGCTGCTGTTTTTCAAATAGTAACATTGCATTTTTAGAGTCAAGATAGTCCAGTACCCTTGTAACTAAGATTACTAAAACATCCAAGTACCATAAATAAACATGTATCAAGACACATTACCAGATTAAGTGAAGTGATATAGTGAGGGTTGTGGAAAGCACAAAAAGCAAATATAAGACAAAAAGTAAACAATTAAAATGTAAGAGTCTATAATAAACACATTTTCTTTTAACCCACAAGTCAACTGATAGTTATCTGGCAAAACTTTGAAAAATATATTATGGACTTCTACCAATATGATAAGGCTGAATTAATCTTTGCAAAGCTAATCGTCAGAATTCTGTATAATATCATAGTAGTTTCCTTGAGTTCTTTAGTAACTGGGACCATTGTATCATATGGAGAAATAAGTGGATGGTATCCAACTGAAATAAGGAGTAATAATAATTCCTGCATTTGTGTCTCCTGCAAAGACAGTTTTGAAAAATACAATAAAGTCTCAAAGCAAACATTTTCTTTGTTTTAATACTAGAGAATATGACCATATTCCTTCTATCTTTTTCAGTTAAAACAACTGTTATATAATTTTCTGAACTACATTCCTTCAAATTAGAAACTATGGTAGGAAAATGCATGCATTAGTATCGACAGGCTTGAGTTCAAATTTCATCATTTGATATATACTCAGAGTTAATTTATTCATGTGTAAGTTAGACAAAGTTTTTATAAGACAATTATAACCATGATTATGAAAAATGAGGCAATATAGTTGTTTGTAAGTACTTATTTTTTATTTTTATAATTTTTTCTTTAAACTACAGCTTTAGATGAAGTTCAAATTTTACAGCAGATGAATGCAGATCTGTTCTTCAAGATTCTGTGTAGGTAGATACAGAATTAGAGAGTACATTTAAAAATCACTCATTATGTCTATAATGTTCTCAGTGCTTGCTATAGGGTAAGCAAAAATAAGTGGCAACAGTTGCTTTGTTAGAACATTCTCCATCAAATCAGCTAATAAAAACTGAATCATAGGCTAACTAAAATAATTGGCAGCAAAAGATTAGTTTAGTTAACATACCTCACAGTATCATGTTTATTCTGAGAAATTTTGATTTCAAATGTAAGTTATTAATATCAAAATATAATGCAAGTAGTGCAGAGGGATTTTCCACTTAAGAGATTGATAAACGTTAAAATACTTATTTGCATCAGATTTTAAAATAATTTTCTGACTTCTTGTGAGAAACTTAGAGGTTACTTTATAATTTGTAATATACCACTAAAATAATTAATAACAGACAATTTGAGGAAGGCATATTATGAATATTAATACTCAAAACCAACTTGGAGTCCTTGGAATTCTCTTTCTGAAACTTCATTTAAAACAATGAATCTCAATTCTTTGATATCAGGAAGCCTGAAGTCTTTAAAATTACATACTATTTCCCTTCAATAGTGTGGGCCTCAAGTTGTACCAGTCATTGGCTAAATATTCCCACAGTTTTGTGCCACCAATTCCCCACACATCTTGAAGGCCTACAATTATGGGTCAAAAGTTTGTGATTGGGTTGATGCAGATGTCTCAACACTGAAAGCCTTGCCTGGTTACAGGAGACAGATGGTTCAGACTCTATATACTGCATACTTAGGAATCCTTATTAAAATTATATTCAGAGATTCCAGAGAGTTTCCACTGTACTAGATTTCCACATTGCCTCCCAAATGTTCCCCAATTTCAGTCATCTCTTCCATTATGTTCTCCCTCCATCCTTCTACTCCCCACAATCCAACTTGATAGCTCCTGTTGTCATCCCCACTCCCCAACCACAAGTTTATCACACAAGGGGGAGCATGCCATATCTGTCACTGCCTAGACAACCAGAGAACAGAGACTGGTGGTCCAGAGACCTAGAGCTCAACCAAAAACAACTGACAAAAATAAATAAATAAATAAATAAATAAATAAATAAATAAATCAAGCAAACAAACAAAGAGGTCAATGAAATTATTCCAAATGATATTCTACTATATTCATAGATTGGAGCCTAGCCCAATGGTCAGCAGAGAGTCAGCCAGCAACTGATGGGAGCAGATACATAGACCCAGAGACAAATATTAGTCAGAGTTCAAAGAATCTTACAAAAGAGGAGGATGAAGAATTGTAAGAGCCAGAAGGGCCAAAAATATTACAAGAAAACCCACAGAATCAACTAATCTGGGCTCATTAGAACCCACAGAGACTGAACTGACAACCAGGGATTGTACATGGGACTAACCCAGACATATGTGTTACAGTTGTGTAGCTTGGTCTTTTGTGGGACTCCTAACAGTGAGAGCAGGAACTGTCTCTGACTCGTTTGCCTGCTTTTAGGCAATGTTCCTCATACTGGGTTACCTAGCATGGCTTTAATATGAGGTAATGTGCCTAGTCTCATTGCAACTTGTTTTGCGATGTTCAGTTGGAATCCTTGGGAGGTCTACTCTGTTTTTTGAAGAGAAATGGAGGAGTAGATCTGAGGGAAAGAGGAAGTGTGGGGAAGGGACTAGGGAGAGGAGGAAGGAGAAACTATAGTTTAGATGGAATGGATGAGAGAAGAAAAAAATAATACCTAGGATTTACAGAAGAATTTTCACTGATGTAGGTTATACTTAAATATTTAAATATTCAGCACTAGGAGTGAAATAGATAACATAACATATTATTACATTATTTTAATACTAAGGTAAACAGATGATAAGCTAATAAATAAGAAGAAATATTGAAAAAATGTTAATCATAGGCTTTATAAGTTTGGTATTGTTCAATCAGAGGTGTAACCCACTACCCAACCTAGATATATATACTATCTTTGACTGGTGGAGATACATGAACATGTATGCAAAAAGGAAAAGGGGGCATGGGATAGGGGTTTTCTAAGGGGGGGAATGGGGAAAGGGGATGGCATCTGAAGTGTAAATGAAAGATCTAATAAAAAAAGGAAAAAAAAGAATATTGAGATGATTACCTTGTTTCAAAATGTTGTCAAGAATTTTTACAGTTTGAAATAAAAGAAGAGAGATCTTTATATATACTTCTGCATTGAATCTGTTATATATTTTTGAAATATATGAAGAAAATTAGCATATATATATATATATATAGCAGAAACAAAGAAATGTAAAAGAACCTCCACAGATTTAGAAATATTCTTTTGATACTGTACTAAAATTTGACATACTCAGTATTTACTAAGTCTAAAAATGAATAAACAGTCTTTTACTTTTATATAAATCTTCACTGGCATATTTCACACCTTGAATTTATGTTGATGAATGTTTAATTTAAAATCATACAATGGATATATGAATAAATCCAATTTACTGAGTTATGAAGATCTTCTAGACATTATTCTTTTCTTAACTGATTCTTTAAAGTCACATTATTATTATCACTGCTAATATCATGAAAAAAATTTGGAAAATTAAATCCCTCTTAATTGTAGATAAAAATTTTTCAAAACATAACCCCAAAGTTAGGTGGAAGAGTTGGGAAGCAGAGGGAGGGGTAAGAAGTTAGAAATGGGAGGAGTTGAAGGAGAATTAACAAAAGTGCAGTTTAAAATTCCCAAAGTATTGATTTTCATTGGAAAACACAAATTGTATTATTTTTTAACAAATACTGATATTATCCTTAAAGTTACAAGGTCTCTTAACCCATTCATAACAATTTGTCAGAAATGTGAATAAACAACAAACTTTTATGTAAATGAAAATTTAAATATTTTGTTATTCTTTCAAGTACCTGCTGTTTAATTAGAAACTTGATCAGTTCAGCTAGCAGCTCGAATACACAAAAGCTTTTTTTAAGTTACTCAAAATATATGATATATTTTACCACAAATGAATGTTAAAATATGTGTGCTTAAAATTAGTATTTCATGAAATTGATAATTATTATTCCCTCTACCTGCATAATCTTAAGTAATTATAGTTTACCTTCCTATTTTAAATTACAAATATTAGACAGTGACTAATATAAATGATGGGAACGTTTGATGATACTGCCCATACTAATACCCATGTAAACACACACAAACACATACATACATGCACACTTATCCATACACATGCAGACATGTATATACATATGATATATACATAAAGAAAACAGAAAAATCTTTATGCATATATTTTCCTTATCATTCATCTGTATTTCCATTATCAGTGAATGGGAATGATCTATGGAAATGTGTAACAGTTCCTTGACTGTTTCATTTAGCTGTTTTTAATGACATGTATAATGAGTATCTCTGTGTGGTTATATCCACATAACTGCAGGTAAATGTAGAGGCCAGAAGCATTGGATTACCCCAGAGTTGGAGTTACAGGCAATTGTGAGCTGCCTAATGTAAGTAGCAGAACCTAAACTAAAATCTTCTGGGAGAGAAGTATATAATCGTAAATGCTGAGATATCTCTCTAGCCACTCAATTTTATTAAGTAGAACTTGTTTCAAATGTATCTTGTAAAAATATTATTTTTATTTGAATTCATGTTGATTGTTTTGCTTTAATTATTTAATTTCCCATGGATCAGTGAAAGTATCTTTTTAGGGATGAAATTTTGGCCACGCTAATCTCCTCTATTTTATTTGTTATGTCTCAAATACAACGCCTCTCCCAAATGTCTGAGGCATTTGAAGGTTTGGTTGAGTACACAAATGAGGATTTGGAAGGAAAGTACACATATTATGAGGGTGCTGGCTTCATCTATGGTCTAACATACTGACCCATTTACATTCTGAATAACTGATGAAAGATAATGAAACTATAAAAGATGGAGCCAGGTGGCCATAAAGTAGGTTGTTCCAACTATATCTTTGAAGGATAGCCTATGGTCCATTCTTCTCTATTATAGTCTTGGTTGCCTGACGCTAAACAGTATGTATCAATATTCTTCTGTCAAGATGTTCTATATCAGCACTGGCCCAAGAATACTGGAGCCAGTTGATCCTGCATGGACCCTTCTGAAATGATGAGCTAAAATCACCTTTCTTTTAGTTGATTAAGTCAGGTATTTAGTCTCAGTAACAAAAAGTATAAAACATTGTTACTGTCATCCTTTGTCATGAACAATACTCTTATATGCATTATTTCCTTTCTTTATTCATTTTGATGCACTATTATTAGATATTATACACTTATCAAATTAATTGTCAGCTTTCCTGAGTTAAAATAATTTAGGTCCAGGAGAGTTAGCTAAGCAATGAGCTCTCTAGAGGATTTGAATTTGCCACCTCAAACCCATGTCAAATATTGCACAACTTCCAACTCCCTATAACTCCAGTATCAGGGGAACAATTTAACTGCATTTTGAGGGGGACGCATGTGAACACACACACACAAACACACACACACACACACACACACACACACACAGAGAGAGAGAGAGAGAGAGAGAGAGAGAGAGAGAGAGAGAGAGAGAGGCACAGTACAGTACAAATAAGTAAAAATAAATCTTAAAAGTGTCAATGTACAAAAATGTTCTAAAATATTCTGACACATATAAAATTATGAAAGGAAATGGCAATAGAGATAAATTACTACGTTTATCATGTCACAATAGTTTTCCTTTATATTTGTGCACAAAAGAGAAAAGTTAAAATCTGTCATCTTAGCAAATTTTAAATACATAAAATTTCAGTTTACCATACTATATATTAGGTTTCCACAACCTAGTTATCTATCATGACTGAAACTTTGTACCCTTTGGTCAGTATCTCCCTGCTGTGCTCCCTATCTGTGACCAACACTGATAATCTCTCTGCTTTCATGAGGTTATTCAATATAATTCAGGGTAGGCAAATGTTTTGTTTAAATGTTCTTCTTATTAAGAAAATTTGTTGTATTTTGTTGCTGTTGTTGAATTAGTTGTATTCACAATGATTGATAAGACTGAACTATTGGGTTTCAATTGCCTTATGTATATTTATGTTGCTTTTTCAGCACTGTGGATGGGACACGGGCTTTGTTCACGTTTGTCTAGTCCTTGGCATCTGAGGTGCATGATCAGTCTCTGTTTATTTTCAATAATATTAGAATTTTAATACGTCATTGATTATAGTAGTATGTCAGCATTTTAGTGTTTAAAGATAATTTTTATCTTTAAATAACATATTGCATGCATAAATGGGAATTTTCCTTTTGTCCTTTCCCATCTGAATGACTTAAATTTCTTTTTCTTGGTCCCCAAATTTTGGCCCCCAAACATGGGGCAGTGCAGTTCTCAACACTGGTTAAGGTTAGAATGTGGTTAAATTAAACATTTCTCCCTTGTTGATGTTACAGGAAAAACTATTCAGTATTTTACAGCTAAATATAAAATTTACTGGTATTATATAAAGTTAAATAGAAGTATTAGTAAGATCTCAGTAAGAGGAAGTTTTATTCCTTCTATACTGACAATTTAAACATTAATGGATAATTAAACTTGTCAAATCTTTTTATGCAGCTAGTATTGTGTTCATGTAACATAGGTCTATGATTACATGGATTTGGTTGATTTTGTAATTCTGAATAAACTTTACTCTTGTAAGATAAACTCATATGATCAAGATATAATTTCCTTCTTATAAATTGCTTGATTTGATGTGTTAATATCCTTTAAAGATATCCCCACTGGTATTCATGAGGGATAATATTCTATGATTTTTACTTTATTTGTTTTAATATTTGTTGCCATTACAGTAATCTTGAATAAAATAGGCTTTAAATATGTTATCTCTTATACAACTTAATGAAACTGCATAAAAGAGATAATATTTTACTTTTGTTTATTATTTTAGTTTCTAATTAACCAATCTACCTACTTAGGCACACAACTTTTTGCAAGCTCTTCTAATAATTTCAATTTTATTAAGAGATATAGACCTATATGTGAATATTTTCTTCTTCCTAAATGAGTTGTTACTGATTGATGTCTTCCAAGAAATTGGACTTTGTCATAAAACCTGTCAATATTTTGATCATATCATTGCTTCTATTATTTTCTTTTTGTTATTCATGATATTAACAATTTGCAAGTTAATCATTATTATTAGTTAGGCTAAATAAAGATATAATAACATTGATCTATTTAAGAGCAAGTTTGTGGTTTCTTGGATACTTTTCTATTTTTTTTATTTTTTTTTTTCATTTTTATTTGTTACTGGTCTTAACCATAAATTTGCTACTCCTTTAAGTTATTTTATCTTTAATATCCAAAGTATTATCAGGAAAATTCTTATCAATTTGAAAGCATTCTCCTTTTGAAATATTACTTTTTTATTTTAAAAAGCAATCAAGACAAAGGTTAAAAGTTACATAGTATCTTGGTTTATTTTTCTATATTTTACTTATGGTTTTAATATTCTTATAAAACATCAAGATTAAAGCTGTTTGTGGAGAAAAATGGTTTATTTCACCCTAGAGTATATAATTTCCTAATCTAAGGAAGTCAAGGGCAAGAACCTAGAAGCAGAAACTGATGCAGATGTATGAAGTACTGTACTTACAGGTTTGATTGTCATTGCTTGCTGGGCCTTGCTTCTTATAGCACCAAGCACTGCCCAGAGTAAAATGGGCACTCCCACATAAATTATCAAACAAGAGAATGCATCACAGTATTGACTAGAGGCCCATCTGGTAGAAATGATCTATTAATTCAGATTTCCTTTTTTGACAAGAATCTAGCTTGCATTAAGTTGACACAAAACTAACTAGCACGCTGTGATAAAATATTCTGGCAAAACTTATTTAAGGTAGGAAGGTTATATTATGATTCAGGAATATTTCCAATTATGGTAGGGAAGTCAAGGCTACAGAGGCTTGAAACAGCTAGTCACATTATATCCACAGTTAGAAAACACAAAGAGATGAATGTGTGCTAATTCTCAGTTTTCCTTTATTTATACATTTTTGTATCCCCTGGACAACAAGGAACAATTAGATCTTGCATCTAATTAAGACATATATTTCCACATTAACTGACGTAATATAGGTAATCCCTTAATGTTTTCCCCAGAAACCCTTATTTCAGATAATTGTTGACTGTCAAGTTGACAACACAGAACTATCATACATATGAGAAGATCCTTCCTTTATCTTTCTTACCTTGCATGGCTCCATATTCATAGTATATAGTTGAGTCTTGCCTTGATTCACAACTGTCCAGCCTTTGTCCTCAGAAAATATGTTCATAGGAATATTACATGCCATCTTGCCGGTTACAAGGAAGCATCATAAAGATAAACGGCAATATTCTTCTAAGGAACAAATATTATAGGATAAAGTTTCAATGTCATTGAGTTTCTGATTAAAAGAAAATACACAAAACCCAACAGCGTTTCATTCAATAGAGTGTTTTAAACATTTTCGTTAAATAATTCGCCAAATAAATATTTTTTTAAAAAAATATTGATGGAATTAGTCAAGTAGCCAAGAAATTGAGAATAAATAGATTATGGGCCTAGGGGGAAACCACATACTATTGTCCTTTGTGATGGTTTGTATATGTTCAGCCCAAGGAGCAGCATTATTAGTTGTGGCCTTGTTGGAGGTGTGGTCTTGTTTGAGTAGGTTTGTCACTGTGGGTGTGGACCTTAATACCCTAGCCCGAGATGCTTGGAAGTTAATATTCTGCTAGCAGCCTTCAGATGAAGATCTAGAACTCTCAGCTCCTCCTGCACCATGCTTGCCTGGATGCTGCCATGTTTCTGCCTTGATGATAATGGACTGAGCCTCTGAACCCATAAGCTATCCCCAATTAAATGTTGCCTTTCTAAGAGTTGACTTCATCATGATTGTTAACAGCAGTAAAACCTTAACTATGACCATCCTTCTAAAGAAACACAGCAATACAATGACTCCTAATAATTGCAATAGCCATAGGTCAGTGTCTTGGTCAGCCACCATCAGATAGCCTTATTCTTGACATATATGGCATATATATTGAGACTCATAAGTGGACAATCTGAAAAGAGTGAGACACTTTGGAACACTCATCTCCAAATGGGATATTTTCATTACAATCCCCCCTTAGGGATCAGAGGTCTTTGCTGAAGAGAAAGTGCAAACACTGTAAAAGTCAGATGAGAAGGATGAAACCACTGTATAGTGTCTTCCAGACACAACAAGACTGATGCACATATGTCTTCATAAAGGCTTTGCCATCAAGCACAGGGCCTGCACATGTTCAAGCCAAATGTGTTCACAGCTCTGAGAGTAGAAATGCAAATGAAGTCCCACCCCTAACCAAAAATTTATCATGAAATGACAACCACTTGCAAAGGAAAAATTAGTAGTTTCCTCTATTAAAATCTCACTGGATATATCAATCACACTTACTGGTAGAACCCATGCCTAAGTCATAAAACTCAAGGTAAAACTTGGAAGTCTGAAATTACTGCAGGAAAACATAGGTGAAGAAACCAAAGCAAAGGCAAGGACATTCTGATCAGAAGAACTCCAGCAGGAAATAATAGCAAGAACTGGCAAAATTTATTACATGAAATTAACAAGCTACACAGCAAAGGAAGGAATTACCAGATAGAACAGATAGCATACAGAAAGGAAAATTTCATTTCCAACTATTCATGTGAAATATGTTTAATACCCAATATATAAAAATAACTAAATTTAAATACCAATAGAATAGTCTAATCAATAATTAGGAAATAAATGAATGTCACAAATAGGTCTCTAAGAATTAAAGATGTCCAATAGACATTTTGAAAAGGTATATAACATGCTAAAATATCAGGGAAGAAGGAACATAGAAACTGCTTTGTGATTCTACTTCATCCCAGACAGAATAATGGCCATCAAGAAAACAAAATAAACCACACGTAATATTGGGAAGCATGCAGGAAATGGAACCCTTACACGTAGTCAGTATGAGTATAAATTACTGAAGCCAACATGAAAATCAGAACAGAGATTACTTGAAAATCTAAAAGTAGAATTACCATATGGTCAAGCTTTCCTCATCTTGAATGTGTGCCTGAATGATCAAAAGTCAGCATAAATAGTGATAATTCACTGCATAGCCATATTTCTTGTGGCACAGTTCACAATATAAAGAGATAGACTCAGATAAACGCATTAAAATGTGTTACTTTTAAACTAGAGTTTTACTCAGCCATGAAACAGCATGTAATTGTGTCATTTCCATGTTTGGACAATAGATACTCAAGATAACTTAAATAACTCAGATTTAGAAAGATAGATATTGAATATTTTCTCATATACATGGAATCTATATTTTAATGTCATAAAACCTTAAAAGCGATTATTTTCAAAAATGAACAAGAAAGTTGGGAGTGAGAATTGGAATAAAAGAGGTTAATAGTGAGGTAAAAATGATCAAAGTATACTACATACACATAAAAATACTGTATGAAACATTATTTTGTACAATTATTAGAAACTACAAACCAATAAAAAAGAAACAAAAAATGGAATATATTGAAATTGGAAAAGTGTAGGGTTGTTAGATTTGGTAGTCTATAAAATTGCTTTATCCACCGGTAAGAAGTATGAATTTCTGAATTGGCTTAGACATGTTAAATATGAAGTACTGAAATTAACATGAGGAAAATATTCTCTAAAAACATCAAATGAAATACCCTGGCTTTAGAGTTATAGATAAAATGACTAATAAACTAGATCAATTTAATGACAATTGGAAGAAGAAAGAAATATCAAACAAAATATTGTATTTCTAAAACACAACCATGTTGGCAACATGGTAGACTATATATAAGTCAGACTATTTTCTCCAGTGAGGTCATTAATTCAGCAATCATGCACAAAGCAATTGCCTTTGTGAGAGATCCAGAAAGTAGTACACTTTTATTACTCAGATGAGCATGAAACCAATCACACTGATTCCAGAAGGAAGGAAAAGCTGTTTTTCTCATACTGCAGATCCACCCTTCATTACAGTGCCATGCAATTAGACTGAAACTGCAAGTCCCCAAATCCTCAGTGAAATCAAAGGAAATTGGATATGACAATTCTGAATTTTTGATGACTTATTTTATGATTTGTTCCCGTCTTACCTGTTTCAGAGCACTGGTGAGACTCTCCCATACCCTATGCTATGTATACTACTATTACTTCAACGAATATACTTTTAAAGAGAACAGAGGCCAATATAGCTCAGCCTTCTCTATGTACATAGGAAAAGAGAATGATAGACTATCCAATTTTCTAATTGTTTAAGAAGCTGCACAACAAACTATTTTGTGTACTACTTGAATCTGGAAATTGGCTGAACTTAAAATATAACAGATTACTGGAAATTTTTATAATCTTTATAAAAAGGTAAAACCCAACTGAGAAAATTTCTATAAATTGATATTGGAAAGATAAGTTAGGAAATAGCTCACAAATAACTCAAAATAGCCTAAGGAAACTGGCCATAAAGTATAGTATAAACAGAAAGAATTTCAATGAAAGGAATTTATTTTTCTAAACATAAATATTGAGCTAAAAGGATTCCTAACTGAACTTATGACTATTGAGAAACAGCAGAATGTACCAATGAGAGAGCAGTAACACAAACAATAAAGATAGAGAAGAAAGCCTAAAAAATTTTTCAGGAAACTGAAGAATTAATCAATATACATACCATACCCAAGATAGAAAAAGGAGTAAAATAAACAAAATACACATTTATCTCCCTCTGTAAAAGAGGTGAAAAGCTTCACAAGCCTGGAAAATAAATGGATATCCCAGTAATCTAGAAAAACATGGCACACAGTAATATTATCAAAAGTCACAAATGAATACTGGTGAGATGGTTCATTGAATAAAGGTACTTTTGTTAAGACTGATGATGTGATTTTAATATCTGGGACCCACAGCATAGAGAAGAACCTACAATTGCAGGTAGTAATCCTATGATGTCTTACATGAGTGTTACATAGACGTGCTCACACATAGCCATAACATAAAAAATTTAAAGTCACAGATGAGAAAAAATTGAACACATAAATAAAACTAGATACAAGAAAATTCCAGTAACTCTCTCTGTATTTCTCCATAGATAATTTACAAGATATAAAGGAAGATAGTAATATATTAAAAATAGCAAGAGAATAAAACTTCCAACAAATGATGCAGTAACTATAAAACCTGTCTTCAAAAATTGAAAGAGTGATAAAGATTTACTACTTAAAGAAAAGCTAAGGGAGTCTAACATTACTACCTCGTTTTACATGAAGTTTTCAAGAAAGGCTTTAAAGTTGTATACAAGAAAGCACTAACCACAACTGAAAACATTTGAAATAGAAAACTAATTGGTGAAGTTTTATATGTTAAATATATATGACTACATACATACAGGTATAGATATAAAAAGAGAAAATTATAATAATGAAATATACAGCAATTTGGTGCAGTAATAAAATGTAAAAAAAGGAAAGTATAAAATCTCTATATGCATAAGAATATGTTGATAGATACATAACTTAAAATGATGCAATATCAGCATTAATAATAAAAGGTGAGTAAAGAGAATTTAAAGTACAGTTTTTATATGCAGTTATGGCTCAGTTGTTAATATCTTAAATTAGGTTTTTGTAAATGTCTTTCATACAATTCATGTGAATAATAAAAAAAGAAAATACAAAAGACACACAAAATAAACTGAGAAATAGCCAGACATTGTGGTGAACAACTTTCTTTAATCCCAGAGGCAGGTGGCATCTGTGAGTTGGCATCAAGCCTGGTCTATATAGCAAAATCCAGGCTGGCAAGGAATACATAATGAGATCTAATTTCAAAAGAAGAAACTGTTGAGTCTTGACTATTATTCCAGAGTGTCACTGAAGAGTCCAAGTACTAGTAGCTTCATCTTCAGTGTGAAAATTAAAAAGAGGGTCTTGAAACTTTATGAGATTATGCTTAATGGAATGTGTTGGTCATTAGGGGCATTATTTTGGTAGAGATTAATGTAATTGCCAAAATTCTCTTAGCTTTTTCAATATCAAGTTGTTACAAATTGAGGCTAATTTCTATGGTTGTCCACTTCTGCCTGATCAGGCTTTCTCTATTTATATACTATGTCATGATATATCCAAAGAGGTCTTTTTTGTAGGTCAAGTCATCTCAGAACTTCATCCTCTGAAATTATGAATCATGTCGATTTTTTAAAGGTATAGTTTACTTACAAAATACATACGTTCAGGTATTTTGTTACAGAAACAAAAAATGACCTACACTTAAAGAATTTTACTATGTATTTTTTCAATTAGGTATGAAGATCCACAAAGAAATGTAGAAAATGATAGATAGATAGATAGATAGATAGATAGATAGATAGATAGATATGCGGACAGACATCAACAGGAGCTACATGTGCCAGCCCAGGGCTCTGCCTATATTCTTAGAGGTCCACTGTCACCAGAGACATCCAGATGAGCCCTCCCCCCGCCCACATCAATCCCCCACTTGCCAGGTTCCCCTAAGGCATACCCAGCAGCAGTGAGTTGCACCATGTCTCCTGAGTTCCATCTTTTGGGCTTTAACCCTGCTTGCATTTCCTGAGGCCTGCTGCCACCAGTGACAACAAGGAAAACCCACTCCTCCAAATCCTGCCTTCAAATTCCCCCCAAACACACCCAGCAGAAGTAAACATCACCCAGACCCCTGTGCTCTATTTTCCTGCTCACAAATACACCTGCATTTTCTGAAGCATGCCTGCACCAGGGACAACCAAATGGCTAAAGTCAACATAAAAACACAATCAATAAGAGCCAGGGCAATATGATACCTTAAGAGCCTATCTATCCTACTACAGCAAGCTGTTGATATCCTAATACTGCCGAAGCACAAGAAAAGCACCTTAAATCCATTCTTTTTTAAATTAATTTTTTATTGAATATTATATCTACATTTCAGATTTTATCCCCTTCCCCCCTTCCCCCACAACCCAGGAACCTCCTATCCCATCCCCCTTCCTCATGCTTCTATGAGGATGTGCCCCCACCTACTCCCCCCACTCTCACCTCCCCACCCTTGAATTTCCCCGTACTCGGTGTTCATCCTTCATGGGACCAAGAATCTCCTCTCCCACCTATGCCCAACAAGGACATCCTCCCCTACATATACAGCTAGAGTCATGGGTCCCTCCCTAGGTGCTCCCAGGCTGGTGGTTTAGACCCTGGGGAGCTCTGGTTGGTTGGTATTGTTGGGGTCATGGGGTCTCCTCATGGGGTCACAAACCCTTTCAGCTCCTTCAGTCTTCTCTCTAATTTCTCCATTGGGAAACCCTTGATCACATCAGTGGTTAGCTGTGAGCATTGGCCTCTGAATGTGTCAGACTCTGGCAGATCTCTAAGAAGACAGCTATATCAGGCTATTTTCAGCATACACTTCCTGCCATCCACATCAGTGTCTACCTTTGATGACTGTGCATGGGATTGATACCCAGGTGGAATGGACTCCAGATGGCCCCTCCTTCCGTTTCTGTCCCACACTTTATCTCCATATTTGCTCCAGTAAGTATTTTTGTTACTCCTCCTAAGTAGGATGGAGGCATCCACACTTGGTCTTTCTTCTTCATGAGCTTCATGTGGTCTGTGAGTTGAGTCTTTGCTATTCCAAGCTTTTGGGCTAACATCCGCTTATCAATGAGTAAATACCATGTGTGTTCTTTTGTGATTGGGTTAACTCACTCAGGATGATAATTTCTAGTTCCATCCATTTACCTAATAATTTCTCAAATTCATTATTTTTAATAGCTGAGTAATACTCCTTGTGTAAATGTACCACATTTTTGTATCCATTTCTCTGTTGAAGGACATCTGGGTTCTTTCCAGCCTCTGGCTATTATAAATAAGGCTTCTATGAACATAGTGGAGTATATGTCCTTGTTATATGTTGGAGCATCATGCCAAGGAGTGGTATAGCTGGATCTTCAGGTAATACTATGTCCAATTTTCTGTGGAATTACCAGACTGATTTTCAGAGTGGTTGTACCAGCTTTCAATCCCACCAAAAATGGAGGAGTGTTCCTCTTTCTCCACATCCTCACCAGCATATACTATCACCTGAATTTTTGATCCTAGCCATTCTGACTGTTGTGAGGTGGTATCTCAGGGTTGTTTTGACGATGGTAGAGACCTTTAAATAGAAAATTAATAAATCCCTTTTTCAAAATCTAGGAATATAATATCAAATGGGCAAAAACTGCTCAGATTCTGAAAATGGAAATAGAAACAATAAATAAAACACAAACTGAGGTAATCCTGGAGATAGAAAAACTAGATAAAAACAGTAACTAGGGACACAAGCATCACCAAGAAAATATAAGAGGTGGAAAAAAGAATAATAAACATAGATGATATGATAGAAAAAATCAATACATCTCTCAAAAAATTAAATTTCAAAGATTCTGAGATGAAGAACTGTGGAAAGGGAGACAAAGAGACAGAGACTGCAATATAAAAATAAAATCATTTAAATTAAAAAATGTTTGACACAAAACATCCAGATAATCTGGGACACTATGAAAAAACCAAACTTAAGAATCATAGGAAAAGAAAAATGACAAGATTCCCAGCTCAAAAACCCAGAAAATATTTTCAACAAAATTATAAAAAAAAATTTCCCCACTCTAAAGAAAAAGATGTCTATAAATATACTAGAAGTTTAAGGAACACCAATAAATTGAACCAAAAAAGAAAATTCTCTCTCCTCATAAGAATTAAAACACTAAATTATTTGTCTAAGAAAGAAAATTAAAAGATTCAATGGATACAAAAAATGTGGTACGTTTACACAATGGAATATTACTCAGCTTTTAAAAATAATGAATTTGAGAAATTCTTAGGTAAATGGATGGAACTAGAAAATATCATCCTGAGTGACATAACCCAATCACAAAAGAACACACATGGTATTTACTCACTGATATGCGGAGATTAGCCCAAAAGTTTGAAACAACAAAGATTCAACTAACAGATCACAGGAAGCTCATGAAGAAAGAATAACAAGGAGTAACAAAATAGAATAACAAAAAGAATAACAAGGAGTAACAAAATACCCAAGGGAGCAAATATGGAGACAAAGTGTGGGACAGAAACTGAAGGAGGAATTGTCTGGAGACCATTCCACCTGGGTATTCGTCCCTTGTGCAGTCACCAAAGATAGACACTTTTATGGATGACAGGAAGGGAAAGCTGACAGCAGCCTGATAAGGCTGTCTCCTTAGAGGTCCCCCAGAGTCTGACATACCCAGAGGCAGATACTCACAGCTAACCATTAATCTGATCAAAGGTTCCCAATGGAGAAGTTAGAGAGTAAACTGAAGGAGCCTAAAGGGTTGGTGGCCCCATGAGGAGAGCAACAATACCAACCAGCCAGAGCTCCCCAGGGTCTAAACCACCAGCCTAGGAGCACATATGGAGAGACACATGACTCCAGCTGTATATGTAGGGGAGGATGGCCTTGTTGGGCATAGGTGGGAGACAAGGTCATTGAGGCTGAGCACTGAGTGTGTGTGGGGGGAATCTGAGGGTGGGGAGGGGGATTGGGGGCAGGTGGTAAACACCCCCATAGAAGCAGGAGGAGTGGGGATGGGATAAGGGGTTCCTGGGTGGTGGGGGGAATGTGGTAAGGGGATAAAATTTGAAATGTAAATATTATATCCAATAAAAGAGGAAAAAAAAAAAGAAAAATGGTTAGAACCAACATCCTTAATAAAATGTCAGCCCTCTTTAAAAAAAAAACTATCTTGATACTAAAATTTGTTTTGAGAATTGTATATTGCCGAATGATCAGCCTTGGTGTATCTACTCAACAAGCAAGCAGGGCAGACCTGCTCTAAACTTTGAGGTCCGGGAATTCCATCTGGAGGCAGTGAAGACACAGCATCAGAGGCTGGTCAATTTGCTCTTCCCCCCACTCCTCTTCTAATATCTCAATGCCCATAATCAGTTTGAAGAAGCTAATGAAGAGTCAGCGCCCCTATTCCCTGGGCTTGGGGACTAAGGTGGTAAATGTTGGGCTGTCTTTCTAGGGAAAATTAGTGGTTTTGTGGGAATAGAGAGGATTAGCTAGGATTTATTGCATAGCCATAACCTATTAGTAGAAATCTGTACAATTATTATAAAGATGAAGATATAAATTCTTAAATGGCACCAATCTACTTTGATTACAAATTTTAAGGTTTTCATTGCTACGAGCTTCTTATTGATATAAAAGTGAGATGAATATTGTTACTCTCATAGGCATTGTACCAGTATAACACACTTAGGAATACAAGGCTTAGACCCAGTACTTCTTTAACTTTTTTAACTGATTTGAGATAGACAGCCTGTGAGTTAAAGGACTATAGCAAATTCATGGCTTGGAGTTTATTGTTAGGGTGTTTCCTATGTTTTATTTAGAGGTAGCTGAGTGGAATTAACAGACAACACTCCAGATTACCTTACATGAATAGTTGGTTTTCAAAACATCAGAAATCCTTAGAATTGACATGACAAACATTTCTGTATTAATGTTCATTTTGATTAGAGACTGTCTGCTCCGGACAGCTTCCTATATTGAATTCTAAGAAGCAATTGAGCATCTTTGGAGTTACTCCAGTTGTGGTAAGACAGCCACTAGACAAGAATTGCCTCTTTCCATCTACAGACAAATTACTGTCCAGAAAAGGACACACTTGCAGAATAGTCAACTGATTATATCTGCCTAGACATAGTAATCAGCCCTTAATAATTCTGTAGGACTAAGGTCTGTCAGATGATCCTGGGCCAGAAGGCGGAAGAACAGATGCTCCAAAGTTTTGTAGTAGAGGGAGTGTCCAGGTGTTCAGAGGTCTCTATAAATTGGCTAAGTTTTAGAAGCTATGCTTTGTGCTTCCCACAATTACAGTTAACTCAGTCATTCTGGATTTCTGACAGGGTTGAAAACTTATAGCCTCATAGCCAATCCTGGCTATTTACCTTGAGAGAAAAGATTTGAGTGGATTGTCTTCAACTGACATTCATTCTAAAGCCAAGTAAAAAGCCAGGTTCAGAACTAAGTGTTTCAGTTAGGATAGATGACAGTGGTTCTGGTTAGTCAACAAAATGATGGACTGGGTATTAGGACTATCTTGTACCTCACTGGTACAAATTGGCATAATTATGCTCTAATTGTATTTTGAAAGAAAAGTTTTATTTTAACAGGAAGGGTGATATGTAGGAGGAACTAAGGTGGGAGGAGTACTGAGAGGAAGAGAAGGAGCAAGGAGAGGAGGAGAAAAAGGAGAGAATCTAGGTGATGAGAGTGAGAAAGAGGGGGGAGACAGGGAGGCAGATGTTCATGTATCTCCACCAGTCAAAGATAGTTGATATATCTAGGTTGGGTAGTGGGTCACACCTCTGATTGAGCATTACCAAACTTATAAAGCCTTTGATTAACATTTTTAAAAAATGTATAAGTGCAAAAGAAAAGGGGGCATGGGATAGGGGTTTTCTAAGGGAGGGAGGAATAGGGAAAGGGGATGGCATTTGAAATGTAAATAAAATATCCAATAAAAAATGAAAAAAATAAAAAAAGCTATCTTAGCAAAAGCCATATATAGATTCAAAACAGTTCCCACCAAAATTCCAACACAATTCTTCACACAGCTTGAAATAACAATACTCAACTTCATATGGAAACACACAAAAACCCTAGGATTGCTAAAACAATCCTGTACAATTAAAGAACTTCTGGAGGTATCACCATCCCTGATTTCAACCTATACTACAAATCAATAGTAGTAAAAACTGCATGGTGTTGTCATAAAAACAGACAAGTTGATTGATATAATTAAATTGAAGATGAAGAAAATTATGTCATTAAATATTCAGGTAAATGAATGGAACTAGATAATATCATCTTGAGTGAGGTAACACAGACTCAAAATGACAAATATGGTATGTACTCACTTCTAAATGGATACTAGCCACAAACTACAGGATAACCATGCTACAGTCCAAAGATCCATAGAAGCTAAATAACAAGGGGGCTCAAGGGACGATGCTTGAATCTCACTGAGAAGAGAAAATAAATAGACAAAGGGGATGGATAGAAGGAAGGATTGGGGTGGAAGTGAATTGGGGTGGGAACACTAGAAATAGGACAAGTCTGAAAAGGACAGAGGGAAAAAAATGGTTGAGAGAAATAGATTTGTTAGGGGGCATCTCTGGGAGAAGCTAAAAACCCAAGACAATGGAAATTCCCAGGAATCTACAAGAGTCACCCTAACTAAGACTACTGACTAAAGGAACCTGAAATGGCCGCTTATTGAACCAGACAAGACTTCCAATGCAAGGATCAGGACACCAACTCAGCCACAAAACCTTACTTATATCCACAATTTGTCTTGCCTACAAGATGTGCTGGGATAAAGATGGAGCAGAAATTGGTGGGAAAGCCAATCAGTGACTGCCCTACTTGAGACCTATGCCATGAGAGAAAATCTACCCCTTACATTATTGATATTTTTCTATACATGCAGACAGGAGCATAGCATAACTGTCATCTGAGAGGATGATGGAAGGAAACAGATGCAGAAACCCACAGCCAAACTTTAAGCAGAGCTTGGGGAATCTCATGGAAGATGGGGGGAAGTATTGAAGGAGCTAGAGAGCTCAAGGGCACAATAAGATAACCTACAGAATCAGCTAACTTAGACACATAGGGGTTCACATAAGATGGAACAACCAACCAGAGAGCATTCAGGGGACAGACCTAGGAGTCCAACACATGGGTAACAGATGTGAAGCTTGGTCTTCATGTGGGACCCATAACAGCAGGAGCCGGGTCTGTCACTGACTCTGCTGCCTGACTTTGAATCCCTTTCCCTTAACTTGGCTGCTTTGTCTAGTTTGAATAAGAAAAGATGCACCTAGTCCTACTGCAGCTTAATATGCTAAGACAAGTTGATATCCATGGACAGCCTCTCCTTTTCTGAAGAGAAAGTGGGGGTTGTGGGAGGTGGTGAGATAGGCTGGAAGGAGGGGCTGGGAGGAAAAAAGGATAGGAAGCTGCTATAGGGATGTAAAAAATAAATTAAGTAATAAAAAATAAACAAAAAGCAATAAGAAATCTTCAAATCAAATAAGTACATTAAATATAAATAGACAAATATCCCAATACTAAAACGCTTTAACGGATGAATCAATTGTAAAATAATGTATAGAATACAGGCAGTAACTGACACTCATTTTAGTTTTAAAGATGTTCAAAATTACAAATAAAAGGAAGAACATATATTTCATTCATAAAATAATACTGTGTATTCTAACTAAATGAATTTTTGTAAAAATGAAACATTTAGAAAATAATAATAACCAATGAAGGAGAGTGATGGTCATACTCAGAATATGCAGAACAGACTTTAATAAAAAGTATTTCAGGAGACTAGAAAGACATATAATTATGAATGTATCAGACCACCAGTGTTATAACAGGCATATACAAACACTCCCCAAAACACACAGGGGAATGGGTTAATTATAGCATCCTAATAATACATGAAGAAAATATTGATGATTGAAAAGGCAAAAATGGTAAGTAATAGGATATTTTAATATCCAACTTTCAATAATAGATGGAGCTTCAGGACAGAAGATCAATAAGGAGGCTTAATAAAATTGTGTATAACTATATTTCCAGATATTCAAGAGGCTAAAGTAAAAGGATCACTTAAGGTGAAACTTTAAGACCAGCCTGGGGAATAAAACTAGGTTCCACAACACAGACAATGATCAATAATAAAATACAATGCCTCAGCATCCTATAGAACAAATGAACCTAATAAATGGAGAACTATACTGAAATCAGCAATATATCTATTCATTTAAAAATCATATTGTTTTATATTCAGAAACACTACATAAGGTCACCAGACAGATTTTAACAATTTTGAGAATATTAAAATTATACCAAGTATCTTTATATAAATTCTGAGAGGATTTAACTAAAATTAAGTAAAGGGGTAGTCAGTAAAAATCATTATTTAGGGGCTGCCACAATGATTCAGCAGGTAAATTCCACTGCTCTACAAGGCTGGCAACCTGGAATTGATCCAAATGTACTGGTTAGATTTATCAACTCTTAAGAACCTAGACATACCCTGGCAGAGGGATTTTTTGGTTGAGAATTGTTCCCAATAGATAGTTCTGTGGAATTTTTTCTTAGTTGTTAATTGCTATTATTAGTGTGCACCCTACTGTCGTCAGCCATGCCATCTCTGAAAAGGAGGACTTGGGTTATATTAGAAAGTTGAGCAAGCCAGGGAGATTGAGCCAAAAAGCTGTGATTCCCCCATGATCTCTGCTTTATTTACTGGTTCATGTTCTTGCCCTTACTTCCCTTAATGATGGATTGTGACTTGTAAGCTAAAATCAACTCTCACCTCCCCAAGATGCTTTTGGTCTTAGTGTTTATTATCAAAGCTACAAAAACAGACTACACAGAAGTTTGTTCAAGGAATGTAGTATTGCTGTGACATACCTGACTGTGTTGTTTATGGGAGGTTAGAGAAAGGTTTTGACTTTGGGCTGGAAAAGCTGATTAGTACCAAGATTCTTGAAATTGGAAGATAAGAATGTTGAGACAAATATCCATGATCTGGGGCTGGTTTATGAGGTTTCAGAGGGAAGTTTGAAAGCCAATCAAAGATTTAAACCTGTTTGTATGATATTGTGGATTAACAATATGTGGTTTCACCTGTGACTAACAAATGACCACCATCATGGAAATGTCTTCTAGATGTCAGCCCACAAAAAAAAAAAACACTGGTCCACAGGGCAAGGGTGAATCTCAAGATCATAGCCAAAGTTGATAATAGTAAAGAATCTTCCTCCCCTCCTCCCCCAGAAACTGGTTTTGAAGGCATGAAGGAGTCATGGAGAGAAGTTAAGGATTAACACCTTGTAGAAAAGTTTGAGTTCCTGAAGGGAGGTGAAGGTACAGTCTGTTTTTGTGGAAATCCTTGCATATTCGAAGTGTCAGTACTGTGGGAATTACCACCAAGGACAGAGGCAGGTGTGGCATAAAGTCAGCCTGACCCTACCAAACAAATTTCGTGTGCTACATATGGCAGAGCTGGAGAGATGGACCTAAATATAGGAGGGAATAAACAGGAGTATCCAGTTCTAGGATCAAAAACAAAATAATAAATTTAAGTAAAATGGTAAAAGACATATACAAATGATAGATAACCTTCATAGGTCATGAAAATCCTATAAACAAATTTCTGGCTATTGTCGTTAAGGAGTTATCTCAACTAGATTAGATTATTGGAGCTTGAAACTTCTACCCTACATGTAGGCAGCGCCATCCCATGGGCTTAGGTGATGGAATAAATGTGCAAAAGAAGTTCATCATAAGCATCCCTGACTCTCTGTTCTTTACTGTAGATGCAATGTGACTGGCTGCCTCCATAAGCTTTTGCTACTGTGCCACTTGCAATGATAAATTGGATCATTGAACAGTGAGGTATAATAAATTCTTTCTTCATTAAGGTGCTTTTATGTGCTTTTGATTACAGCAAAAAGAAAACTAAATAACACAGAAAATTGGTATCAAGAGTTGGGGCCATTGCTAGGACAAACCTGATCAAGGGAATTTTTTGGCTTTGGAATTAGTTTGTGGGAAGAATATGGAACTATGGGCCAAAATATCCTTTTAAAAATTGTGACAAATCTTAAGTGATGAGAACTTGGAAGTGGGCAATGCTGAAAGAAATGCAAACAGTGGGAGACTGGCACATGAGTTTTCAGAAGAAAATAGCACTATATAAGCAACTAAACTACAGAATTACTTGTGTGATATATTTTAAACAAAAATCTAGTTTTGCTATTCCTGTATCCTGAGTAGTTGGGTGAGGTTGAATTAAAAGGCTAATTAAGTATTTCTTTGACAAAGGAATCTCAATAGTGGATATCATCTTGTATATATCATAGTAACTGTTCACTGCCTTTATCTGAATCTACAGTGTAAAGAGAATAACAAGTAGAACAGACAAGTATGACAAATGTACTCTGGGGCAAGGAAAAGAATAAGTTTAAACTTTTAGAAATGTTTAATACTAAGGAAACAATGGTAATTTTTTTAAGTAGCTAACAAAATTAAGGAGAAATCTCTTTGGTTCTTGTGGTGGTTTCAATGAAAACAGCCCTTACAGACTCATAGGAAGTGGCACTATTTGAAAGGATTGGGGCATATGGATTTATTGAGGGTGGTGTGAACTTTGATTATTCAGAATCTCAAGCTAAACCTCTCTCTCTCTCTCTCTCTCTCTCTCTCTCTCTCTCTCTCTCTCTCTCTCTCTCTCTCTCTCTCTCCTCCCTGCTATTCTGGATATAGAACTCTCAGATACCTAGAGAGCACCACCATGTTTGCCTGTGAGTTACCATGATGAAAATGAACTTTAAGCAAGACACAATCAAATGTTTTCCTTTATTTAAAAAAGTGCCATGATTATGGTGTCTCTTCACAGCTATAGGACACTGACTAAGACATAATTATTAGTACCAAACGAAAAGTGCCTCAAAGTGAGAGAAGTACTCAATAAGTGGACTTTCATGGGAAAGAATGGTTATTTAAAGGGAAAGACTCTAAACTGGGAATGCAATTGCAAGTGTTCTATTCTAGTTTGCTTCTCTGTTGCTGTAATAAACCACACTGAACAAAAAGCAACCGGAGGGAGGAAAGCATTTATTTGCCTTACAATTTCAGATCAGAATCTATCACTGAGGAAATTGGGGCAGAAAGTGATACAGAAACTGAAGTGATTGATTATTACTGGCTTACTCCTTCTCTCTTGTCCTCAGCTGGTTATCTTATATAACCTAATACCACCAGCTGAGGAATGGTACCTACTACAGACTCCATCACCAAATAGCATCCAAAGTTAACAGTCTCATCTGCATGTTATCAGTTTTGTACAAATGAGAGATACAGGATAAGACAGTCGTAGAGGTTTGAGGTGAACATGCCTACAGAGAATCATTAAGGCCAAGTATTTCATAACAAGGTTGAACTTACTGCAAGGAGGCCCTAAAAGCTCACTATATGAAGATGTGGAAATGAAGAACAAGTTAAAATGGAGATTTCAAGATATTAGAGAGGCCTTGAACATGGACCATTTGTTAAAGGGAGCTGAGATTATAAAGTGGAGACTGACTAAGAGAAAGGTTATGTTTTCTGTAGATGATAGAGTTAGAGAAGTGGGGAGACTCAGTCATAAGCACCATATATGATAATAGAGCTGCAGGAATTACTTTTTGACCTGCTTGGTTTCAGTCTTGTATGGATATGTCCCCTATGATATGACTCCTTCATATGTCTCCATTTTTCCCTCTTGGAATGCAATTGTTGAATTGTATATTGCATTGTATGTTACACCTATTATATTTTGGTCCTAATGGAGATTCACATTTATGATTTTTTTCTTGTACTACAGAAATGATCTATGAAAAATCTCCCATTATGTCAACAACATTTTTTCTTTTCAGAAATACAAATAATACTAAAAGTTTCATAAAAGAGAAAAGAATGCAAACAAAATATAATCCTGAATAACAAGGGCAGAGCTTGGTGCCTCACACTTTCTCATTTCAAACTTAATACAAACTAACTCTATTCAAAGGAGTATGGGATTCACATCAAAACAGATGCATAGATCAAAGAAATACAGTAAAGAGCTCAAAAGTAAAACTACATATGAACTGTCAACTAATCTTTGTTTCTTGCCTGTTATGAGATTTCTCTTGGTAGCTCAATACCTTTCTGTGTAATGCAGGCTGGCTTCAAGTTCTTTCTCTTTCTCTTCAACCATCTGTGTGCTGGGATCATAGGTATGTGCTACAACCCCCAACTCCAGTAATCTTTGAAAATAGTATACAGAATATTAGATGGAGAAAGAAAAATAGCTCCAGTAAATGGTGGTGTGAAAATATTGATAATCTAATGCAATAGAATCAAACTCAGTCAAATATCATATATATGTGTATATATATATATGTGTATATATATGTATATGCATATACATATATATACACATATATATATACATACACACACATATATGTGTGTATATATTATACATATATATATACAAAATAAAATCACAAGATGTTAAACACTTAAACACAAAACTCATATCTGTCCAACTTCTAAATAAAACCTATCAAACTTATTTTTTATTTTAAAATTTATTTTCCATTTTAATTATATGGGGTAGGGTGAGGGGCAGTGTGTGCACATGAGTAATACTGCTTGCAGAGGCCAGAAAGTGTTACATTTCATGAAGCTATAGATACTTGTTAACCTCCTGATAAAAATGCTAGAAACCAAATTTGGGTCATCAGAAAGATCAGTACATGCTCTTAACCACTGAGCCATCTCTTCAATGCTCCCCTCCATAGTAGAAATATTAATGACATTTTATTGGACAATGAATTTTTAAATAAACCCAAAATATAGACAGCAAAAACAGCTCTATGTAAGGATTAAATTGTAGGAAGCCGCTGTTAGCAGTGGTTATACGTTTGCATTTCCAAGATGGAGCTGGCCTCCTGTTTTCCCAGCAGTAAACAATTAACTGCGCAGATGCAAAGGCAGAGAGCCCGCCAAAGTCACTGCCAATCCCGAGGCGTAATATTGGGTGGTGAGTGAACAGACAATCAGAAGTGAATACGTCACTCTAGGGTATATTTTAAGCTAGGCCCCTTCCGTGTCTCAGCCCTTCCACTTCTTCCAGCGTCCTTCCGCGTTTTCCACGTGTGTGTCACAGAGTAAAGTCCTCGTTTGCAGTAACTACCTGAATACTGTCTCTCTTGTTTTTCGTCCACAGGCGTGGGGCAACACGGGAGGTGTGCGTTAGATCAAATCACGCTTTAAACCACCATGATATTGCACTCAGATATGTTAATGAGATATCAAACAGAAAAAAATCAGGTGTTGATGAGAATAAGGAGAAATCAAATCCTCTATGTATCCTTGGTTTGGGGGTGGGTGTTGCTGCTGGGGTTAGACCTGAGGCCCAAGATCTGCTCAGTGCTTGGGCACAGACCGGAAAGAACCAGTGCCCCAGGCCAGGAGTGACTTCCTGGGTCTCAGTGGGTCCCAGTTACTCCCTGTTTGGGGCAGGTGTTGCTGTCTCCTTACCTAAGATACTGCTGGGGTTAGAGCTCCTGGGGTCCCTGCCTCCTCTGGGTTTTGTGGGATTGGGTGCAGAGCTGAAGCCCAGAATCTGCTCAGTGTTCAGGTACAGACCCCTATGTACCCTTGGTATGGATGTAAAACAATGATAAAGATGTGGGAAATATTGGGAATTATCTTCGAAAATTTTATATAGAGCTACTGTATTATTTGACAATTCTGCTCCTGGGCATTTGTCCAAAAGAACTGAATTCTGTTTCTCTTTTAAAAAATTGAATTATCATATTCATGCAGCACTACTCATAATAGCTAAAAGGTGGAAACAAGCTAAAGGCCCATCTATGCTAGGATAGATAATGAACATGTGTTACATAAAATGTGTACTATTATTCAGTCATAAAATGGAAATCCTGTCAAATCCTACAACATGAAAAAACCTGGAGGTCATTATGCTAAGTAAAATAGCTCAGTTACAGAAAAACAAATATTGCAGGATTCCATTTACATAAGATACCTAAATAGCCAAACTCAATAAAGCAGAAATGAGAATGGTGGTTTCCAGGGACTGTCATGCAAAGATGATGGTACACTGTTGTTCAGTGAGAATAAAGAATCGGCTGCACATGAGGTAAAAAGTTCTAGAGTTATGCTGTGATTACGCTTAACAACACTGCAGTATTTTAAATCTCTAGAGGGTAAATCTCAAATACTTTAATGTGTGTGTGCATGTGTATATGCAAATTCCCACACAAACATATGCATATGCTAGTAAAGGTGCAAAATTGATGCCTAGCATCTTCCTAAATTACTTTCCACCTAATTTATTGAGCAGCGTCTCTTGCTAAACCCAGAGCTCACCAATCCTTGCTAGTCTAGCTATCCAGCTTGCCGCAGGAATCCTTCTTTTGACTGTCCAAGTGCTAGGATTGCATGCAGCAATCATCCATGCCTAGGATTTTATGTGCACTTCAGTAATCCAAATTCCAGTCCTTGTGCTTGCAAATTAAGTACTTCCCCCACCAACCCCATCTCCTCATCCCTTTGAATCTTGTTATAAAACATATTTTAAATAGTTGTGGTTTGAATTTTTTATGATATATTTGATCAAACTCTTTCCCTTCCCCCAACTTCATTCAGATCCTTCCCCACCTCCATAACCATCAAACTTCATGTTTTTTCTCTTGAAAACAACAACACTGAAAACTTTCAGCACAATTTTTTAAAAATGTTCATAATGCTGTGGCACATATTTCTATTTTGTTATTTATTACAACATCACAGTGAAATTTCACTGAGTATGTTCAGTGCTGAAGGCTAAATATAATTCACTCTGAAAAGAACACATACAAAGGATGTTTTTAAGATTGCTATATACTCACTGCATCTAGGTAATATTATTTAAGAGAATAAACATTTAAATGGCACTGAGGTACATTTAATAAACAGTTTTAAAAGCTAGTTCTAAGTTTGTGAATTATAAATCAGAGTGGTTATTTCAAAAAAAATTATTTTTTTGCTTCACTACTGTATATAATGCAATTTCCACTTGTTATTCATGATTTATTCTCCATGGTTTTGATTATGTTAAACTGTGGCACCAAAGTATTACATGAAAATTAAAGAGAAAAGTAATAAGTTTTACATAATATATCATTCTTAACAGCATAATGAATTCTTATACTGTCCCATTCTGGCCCATCTGGGACAAGAATCATTCCTTTATCTAAGATATTCACATTGCATAGTTCACCCAATTCTGAGCTTAAGTGTTATCTTAGTCAGATCACTGACCAGCTTAGTATCATAGTACTTATATTCAAATAACTATTTTTGTTCATAAAATCCTCAGTACACTACAGAATAATGTGTATGTATGTAAGCAAATTCTTTTATCCTTGCAATATACATCTGTGGGAAGAGTATGCTTTTTTTGTAAATAATATTTTTTTTCGTTTTTTATTAGATATTTCATTAACACTTCAGATGGCATCCCCTATCCCCATTTCCCCCACCCCCACCCCCCTTAGGAAACCCATATCCCATGCCCCCTTTTCTTTTTGCATTTATACATTTTTTAAAAAAAGAATGTTAATCATAGGCTTTATAAGTTTGGAATTGTTCAATCAGAGGTGTAACACACTGACTGACTTAAATATAACAACTATCTTTGACTGGTGGAGATACATGAATATCTGCCTCCCTGTCTCCCCCCTCTTTCTCTCTTTCATCACCTAGCTTCTCCTCTCCTTCTTCTTCTCCTCCTCTTCTTACTCCTTTTCTTCCTCTCAGAACTCCTCCTACCTTAGCTCCTCCTACACATCACCCTTCCTGTTAAAATGAAACTTTTCTCTCAAAATACAATTAGAGCATAATTATGCCAATTTGTACCAGTGAGGTACAGGATAGTCCTAATACCCAGTCTGTCCTTTTGTTGACTAACCAGCTCCTCTGTCATCTATTCTAACTAGAACATTTAGTTCTGAACCTGGCTTTAGGATGAATGTCAGCTGACGACCATCCACTCAAATCTTTTCTCTTAAGGACAATAGCTATATGTTTTTAACACCATCAGAAATCCAGAATGACTGAGTTAACTATAATTGTGGGAAGCACAAATCATAGTTTCTAAAACTTAGCCAATTTATAGAGACCTCTGACCACCTGGACACTCGCTCTACTTCAAAACGTTGGAGCATCTGTTCTGCCTTCTGGCCCAGGATCTTCTGACAGACCTTAGTCCTGCAGAATTATTAAGGGCTGATTACTCTGTCTAAGCAGATATAATCAGTCGACTATTCTGCAAGTGTGTCCTTTTCTGGACAGTAATTTGTCTGTAGAAGGAAAGTGGCAATTCTTGCCTAGTGGCTGTCTCACCACAACTGGAGTAACACCAAGGATGCTCAATTTCTTCTTAGAATTTAACATAGGAAGCTGTCCGGAGCAGACAGGTCTCTAATGAAAATGAACATTAATACTGAAATGTTTGTCATGTCAATTCTAAGGATTTCTGATGTTTTGAAAGCCAGCTATCCATGTAAGGTAATCTGGACTGTTGCCTGTTAACTCCACTCAGCTATTTCTACATAAAACATAGAGAATACCCTTATAATAAACTCCAAGTCATGAATTTGCTATAGTCCCTTAACTCACAGGCTGACCATCTCAGATCAGTTAAAAAGAGTTAAAGAAGGACTGGGTCTAAGCTTTGTATTCCTAAATGTGTTATACTGGTACAATGCCTATGAGAGTAACAATATTTGTCTCACTCTTATATCATTAAGAAGCACATGCCAATGAAAACCTTAAAATTTGTAAACAAAGTAAATTGGTGCCATTTAAGAATTTATATCTTCATCTTGATATTAATTATACAGATTTCTACTAATAGGTTATGGCTATGCAATAAACCCTAGCTAATTCTCTCTATTCTGACAAAACCACTACTTTTCCCTAGAGAGACAGCCCAACATTTACCACCTTAGTCCCCATGCCCAGGGAATAGGGGCGCTGACTCATCATTAGCTTCTTCAAGCTGATAATGGGCGTTGAGATATTAGAAGAGGAGTGGGGGGAAGAGCAAATTGACCAGCCTCTGATGCTGAGTCTTCGCTGCCTCCAGATGGAATTCCCGGACCTCAGAGGTTTGAGCAGGTCTGCCCAGCTTGCTTGTTGAGTAGATACACCAAGGCTGATCATTCTGCAATATACAATTCTCAAAACAAATTTTAGTATCAAGATAGTTTTTTTTAAGAGGGCTGACATTTTATTAAGATGGTTGGTTCTACTCGCTTTTCTATTTTTCCCCTCTTTTATTGGATATAATATTTACATTTCAAATTTTATCCCCTTACCATATTTCCCCCACAACCCAGGAACCCCTTATCCTATCCCCCCTCCTCCTGCTTCTATGAAGGTGTTTATCCACCTACCCCCAGCTCTCCTCCACACCCTCAGATTCCCCCCCCCCTCAGTGCTCAGCCTTCCGGGTACCACTGACCTTGTCTCCCACCTATGTCCAACAAGGCCATCCTCCCCTACATATACTGCTGGAGTCATGTGTCTCTCTATATGTGCTCCTAGGCTGGTGGTTTAGACCCTGGGGAGCTCTGGCTGGTTGGTATTATTGCTCTCCTCACCAGGCCACCAGCCCTTAAGGTTCCTTCAATTTACTCTCTAGCTCCTCCATTGGGAACCTTTGATCAGATTAATGGATAGCTGTGGGTATCTGTCTCTGGGTATGTCCGACTCTGGGAGACTTCTAAGGAGACAGCCTTATCAGGCTGCTGTCAGCTTTCCCATCCTGACATCCCTATCAGCGTCTATTTTTGGTGACTGCCTATGGAATGAATACCCAGACGCAATGGTCTCCCTACAACCCCCCCTTCAGATTCTGACCCACACTTTGTCTCCATATTTGCTCCCTTGGTTATTTAGTTACTCCTTCTAAGAAAGACCTAGGCATCCTCACTTGTTCTTTCTTCTTCATGAGCTTCATGTCGTCTGGTAGTTGAATCCGTGTTGTTTCAAATTTTTGGGCTAATCTCAGCTTATCAGTGAATAAATACCATGTGTGTTCTTTTGTGATTGGGTTACCTCACTCAGGATGATATTTTCTAGTTCCATCCATTTACCTAAGAATTTCTCGAATTCATTATTTTTAATAGCTGAGTAATATTCCATTGTGTAAATGTACCACATTTTTTGTATCCATTCCTCTGTTGAAGGGCATCTGGGTTTTTTCCAGCTTCTGGCTATTATAAATAAGGCTGCTATGGACATAGTAGAGCATATGTCTTTGTTATATGTTGGGGCATTTTCTGGGTATATGCCCAGGAGTGGTATAGCTGGGTCCTCAGGTAGTGCTATGTCCAATTTTCTGAGGAACTGCCAGACTGACTTCCAAAGTGGTTGTACCAGCTTGCAACCCCACCAACAATGCAGGAGTGTTCCTCTTTCTTCACATCCTCGCCAGCATCTACTATCACCTGAGTTTTTGATCTTAGCCATTCTGACTGGTGTGAGGTGGTATCTCAGTGTTGTTTGGATTTGCATTTCCCTGATGACTAAGGATGTTGAGCATTTCTTAAGGTGCTTCTCGACCATTCGAGTTTCCTCAGTTGAGAATTCTTTGTTTACCTCTGTACCCCATTTTTTAATGGGGTTATTTTGTTGTTTGGCGTCTAATTTCTTGAGTTCTTTGTAAATATTCGATATTAGCCCCCTATCAGATGTAGGATTGGTAATGATCTTTTGCCAATCTGTTGGTTGCCGTTTTGTCATGTTGACAGTGTCCTTTGCCTTACAGAAGCTTTGCAATTTGATGAGGTCCCATTTGTCGATTCTTGATCTTAGAGCATAAGCCATTGGTGTTCTGTTCAGGAACTTTTCCCCTGTGCCTAGGTATTCGAGGGTCTTCCCCAACTTCTCTTCTAATAGTTTCAGTGTATTTGGCTTTATGTGAAGGTCTTTTATCCACTTGGAGTTGAGCTTTGTGCAAGGGGATAAGAATGGATTAATTTGCATTCTTCTACATGTTGACCTCCAGTTGAGCCAGCACCACTTGTTGAAAATGCTGTCCTTTTTCCACTGGATGAATTTAGCTCCCTTGTCAAAGATCAAGTGACCATAGGTATGCGGGTTCATTTCTGGGTCTTCAATTCTATTCCATTGATCGTCCTGTCTGTCTCTGTACCAATACCAAGCAGTTTTTATCACTACTGCTCTGTAGTACAGTTTGAGGTCCGGAATGGTGATTCCCCCAGAGGTTCTTTTATTGTTGAGAATAGTTCTCGTTATCCTAGGTTTTTTGTTATTCCAAATGAATTTGTAAATTGCTCTTTCTATCTCTATGAAGAACTGATTTGGAATTTTGATGGGTATTGCATTGAACCTGTAGATTGCTTTTGGCAGGATAGCCATTTTTACTAAATTAATCCTGCCAATCCAGGAGCATGGGAGATCTTTCCATCTTCTGAGATCTTCTTCAATTTCTTTCTTCAGAGACTTGAAGTTCTTGTCATACAGATCTTTCACTTGCTTTGTTAGATTCACTCCAAGATAATATATTTTATTCGTGGCTATTGTGAAGGGTGTCATTTCCCTAATTTCTTTCTCTGCCTGTTTATCCTTTGAATAGAGGAAGGCTACTGATTTGTTTGAGTTGATTTTATATCCAGCCACATTGTTAAAGTTGTTTATCAGGTTTAGGAGTTCTCTGGTGGAAGTTTTAGGTTCACTTAAGTATACTATCATATCATCTGCAAATAGGGAAATTTTGACTTCTTCCTTTCCTATCTGTATCCCTTTGACTTCCTTTTGTTTTCTAATTGCTCTAGCTAAGACTTCCAGTACTATATTGAATAGGTAAGGTGAGAGTGGGCAGCCTTGCCTAGTCCCTGATTTCAGTGGGATTGCTTCAAGTTTCTCTCCATTTAGTTTGATGTTGGCTACTGGCTTGCTGTATATTGCTTTTACTATGTTTAGATATGGGCCTTGAATTCCTGATCTTTCCAAGACTTTTAACATGAAGGGATGTTGAATTTTGTCAAATGCTTTCTCAGCGTCTAGTGAGATGACCATGTGGTTTTTCTCTTTGAGTTTATTTATGTAGTGGATTACATTGATGGATTTCCGAATGTTGAACCATCCCTGCATTCCTGGGATAAAGCCTACTTGATCTTGATGGATAATTGTTTTGATGTGTTGTTGGATTCGGTTTGTGAGAATTTTATTGAGTATTTTTGCATCAATATTCATAAGAGAGATTGGTCTGTAGTTCTCTTTCTTTGTTGGGTCTTTCTGTGATTTAGGTATGAGTATAATGGTCGCTTCATAGAATGAATTGGGTAGTGTTCCTTCTGTTTCTATTCGATGGAATAGCTTGAAGAGGATTGGTATTAGGTCTTCCTTGAAGGTCTGAAAGAATTCTGCACTGAAACCATCTGGCCCCGGACATTTTTTGGTGGGAAGATTCTTAATGACTGTCTATTTCTTTAGGCATTATGGGACTGTTTAGATGGTTTATCTGCTCCTCGTTTAACTTTGGTGTCTATCTAGAAAATTGTCCATTTCCTCCAGATTTTCTAATTTTGTTGAGTATAGGCCTTTGTAGTAGGATCTGATAATTTTTTTTCATTTCCTCTGTTTCTGTTGTTATGTCTCCCTTTTCAGTTCTGATTTTATTAATTTGAATGCTGTCTCTGCACCCTTTGGTTAGTCTGGCTAAGGGTTTGTATACCTTGTTGATTTTCTCAAAAAACCAGCTCCTGGTTTTGTTGATATTTTGTATAGTTCTTTTTGTTTTGACTTGGTTGATTTCAGCCCTGAGTTTGATTATTTCCTGCCGTCTACTCCTCTTGGGTATACTAGCTTCTTTTTCTTCTAATGCTTTCAGGTTTGCTGTCAAGTTGTTAATGTATGCTCTTTCCACTTTCTTTTTGTGAGCACTTAGAGCTATGATTTTTCCTCTTAGTACTGCTTTCAGTGAGTCCCACATGTTTTGATATGATGTGTCCTCATTTTCATTTAAATCTAAAAAGTCTTTAATTTCTTTCTTAATTTCTTCCTTGACCAAGTCATCATTGAGTAGAGCATTGTTCAGTTGCCAAGTGTATGTCAGTTTTCTGTTGTTTTTGCCCATGTCAAAGACAAGTCTTAATCCATGGTGGTCTGATAAGGTACTGGGGATTATTTCAATCTTTTTGTATCTGTTGAGGCCTGTTTTGTGACCAATTATATGGTCTATTTTGGAGAAGGTACCATGAGGTGCTGAGAAGAAGGTATATTCTTTTGTTTTAGGATGAAATGTTCTATAGATGTCAGTTAAGTCCAATTGGTTCATAACTTCTGTTAGTTTCATTGTGTCTCGATTTAGTTTCTGTTTCCATGATCTGTCCATAGCTGAGAGTGGGGTGTTGAAATCTCCCACTATTATTGTGTAGGGTGCAATGTATGCTTTAAGTTTTAGTAAAGTGTCTTTTATGTATGTGGGTGCCCTTACATTTGGGGCATAGATGTTGAGAATTGCAAGTTCCTCTTGGTACATTTTTCCTTTCATGAATATGAAGTGTCCTTCTTTATCTTTTTTGATTACTTCTGGTTGAAAACTGATTTTATTTGATATTAGAATCGCTACTCCAGCTTGTTTCTTGGGACCATTTGCTTGGAAGTTTGTTTTCCAACCTTTTACTCTGAGGTAGTGTCTGTCCTTTCCACAGAGGTGCGTTTCCTGAATGCAGCAAAATGTTGGGTCCTGTTTACGTATCCAGTCTGATAGTCTATGTCTTTTTACTGAAGAATTGAGTCCATTGATATTAAGAGATATTAAGGAAAAATGAGTGTTGTTTCCTGTTATTTTTGTTATTGGCATTGGAGATATGTTTGTGTAGCTACCTTCTTTTACGGTTTTTGGAAGATTACTTTCCTGCTTTTTCTAGGTTGTAGTTTCCCTCCTTGTGATGGAGTTTTCCACCAATTATCCTTTGAAGTGCTGGGTTTGTGTTGAGATACTGTGTAAATTTGGATTTGTCATGGAATATTTTGGTTTCTCCATCAATAATGATTGACAGTTTTGCTGGGTATAGTAGTCTGGGCTGACATTTATGTTCTTTTAGGGTCTGTATGATATCGGTCCAGGATCTTCTGGCTTTTATGGTCTCTGGTGAGAAGTCTGGTGTAATTCTTATAGGTCTGCCTTTATATGTTACTTTGCCCTTTTCCCTTACTGCTTTTAGTATTTTTTCTTTGTTTTGTACATTTGATGTTTTGACTATTATGTGGCGGGAAGTATTTCTTTGCTGGTCTAAACTATTTGGAGTTCTGTGGGCTTCTTGTATATTTATGGACAGCTCTTTCTTTAGGTTAGGGAAGTTTTCCTCTATAATTTTGTTGAGGATATTTACTGGTCCTTTAAGTTGGGAGTCTTCCCCCTCATCTATTCCTATTATCCTTAGGTTTGGCCTTCTCATTGTGCCTTGGATTTCTTGTATATTTTGGGTTAGTAGCTTTTGTATTTTACATTTCTTTGACAGTTGTGTCAATGTTTTCCATGGTATCTTCTGCACATGAGATTCTCTCTTCCATCTCTTGTATTCTGTTGGTGATACTTGTGTCTATGACTCCTGATCGTTTTTTTTAAGTTTTCTATCTCCAGGGTGTTCTCCCTTTGTGATTTCTTTATTGTTTCTACTTCCATTTTTAGATCCTGCATGGTTTTGTTTAATTCCTTCTCCTGTTTGGTTGCATTTTCTTGCAATTCCTTAAGGGATTTTTGTGTTTCCTCTCTAAGGGTTTCTATCTGTTCTTTGAGAGTGTTATTTATGTCTTTCTTAAAGTCCTCTATCATCATCATGAGAAGTGATTTTAATTCTGAATCCTGCTTTTCTGGTGTGATGGGGTGTTCAGGGCTTGCTATGATGGGGGAACTGGGTTCTGATGATGCCATGTAACTTTGGTTTCTGTTGCTTACATTCTTGCGCCTGCCTTTTGCCATCTGGTTAATTCTAGTGCTACCTGTACTTCTGTCTCTGATTGAAGCCTGTCTTTCCAGTTGTCTTGCTTGTGTTTGGTCTTCTAGGAGTCCAGATGTCTCTGTGATTTTTTCCAGCTGCCCTGATTACAGTGGTATCTCTAGGATGCCTCAGGATATGGTGCCTCCAAGGTAGCAGTCCAGCTAGATGTCTGCTGTTCTGGGTGCAGTGTCTCCTCTTGGATATCTCAGGATATGTTGTCTGACACTCTGAGTTCAGTTGTTCCTCTGTGGCTCTGGGTTGAGTGGACCTTCCAGTATGTCTCAGGCAGGATCCGGGGTCCACACAACTGCAGACCTGGTAGAGGTCTCGTCAGGGCCTCAGACCCGGGAGATGGGCAAAAGGGGGGTGCTAGCCGGCAGGGGCATGGGGGGGAGGGGTATCTGCTGGATTCTGAGCACTCAGGGCACCCAGCTATGAGCTCAGGGTAGTATCTGGGTTTTCCTACCTAAAGCTGGTTGTGGGATCTGTGGATCCCCCAGAATGTGTCTGGCGGAATCCGGAGTGCACTCACCCGCAGGCCTCAGACTGGAGGAGGGGCGAGCGGCAGAAGGGGCGTGCTAGCACTGGCTATGGGTTCTATGGATCCCCCAGAATGTGTCTGGCGGAATCCGGGGTGCACTCACCCGCAGGCCTCAGACCGGAGGAGGGGCGAGTGGCAGAAGGGGGGTACTAGCGCAGGCTATGGGTTCTATGGATCCCCCAGAATGTGTCTGGCAGAATCTGGGGTGCACTCACCCACAGGCCTCAGACTGGAGGAGGGGCAAGCGGCGGAAGGGGCGTGCTAGCACTGGCTATGGGTTCTATGGATCCCCCAGAATGTGTCTGGCGGAATCCGGGGTGCACTCACCCACAGGCCTCAGACCAGAGGAGGAAGAGTATGCTTTTATAGTGAGAAGGAGTAATTGAGTAGACCACATGAATGGGAATTTCCCTTTTCAATATATTTTTGTGTTGCTTTAATTTAATGAGAAAAATACATTCAGGCATTAAAACAACTGTTATTTCTCTAATTTCAGAGAACACATTTCTTCATTTTAATCTAATTTTTCCAGAAAAATACTCTTTTTCTTCTAAAACCATTTTTCTTTTACAACCTCTGACTAATGGCCTTGCAGATGGTTTGTCTTCATCTTAGCTTGCCTCTTGCTCACAGAAGGCAGATTAGGCAAAGAAAAACTCTCAAATGAACAGACTCAACTACTTCAGTAATTGCTCTAATTATATTCTCACTTCATTTTCACCTTCCCATGACAAAGGTGGTTTTCTGTTATTGTTGATGATGATTCATTTTGTTTTTATGGATATCAATGTAAATAGGCACAAGTATGAAATATACTCAAAATTTTAGTCTCAGTCTTTTGTCTCAACTGAGTGAACGTGTTACCCATTTATCATTTTGTTTCATTGAACATATGCTCACTGAAACTTGGGAGTTGCATGAACTTTAAATTATTATATTAATATATGTGTCTTCTATGTTTCAGTACCATGATATAAATTCATTTCATATTGAGGTGACATTCTCTCTATATATACAAGTTTCAATGACTCATAAGAAATGCATAGATTATGTTAAATCAATAACATACCCTTGTAAATAAAAAGACCAGCTTGAGGAAAGGTGTAATTAGTTCATTGAATCAGAGACAATTATACCTTACTTGTTACCATTAAGAAAAAAACTAAACTAATCAGCTTCAACATTCTAAATCGTTCTTAATTTTGATAATATTTAATTTCTACAGAGATATGTGTCCCTCGGACAACTGTTGATCATCCTAATACAAATTTGCTGATTCTTTTTTATTAGATATTATATTTACATATCAGATTTTATCCCCTAAGCCCCCTTCCCCCAACACCCAGGAACCTCCTATCTCATCCTCCCTCCTCATGCTTCTATGAGAATGTGTGCCCAACTCCCCCCCCAACTCCCACCTTCCCACCCTTGAATCCCCCCCACTTGGTGTTCATCCTTCATGGGACCAAGAATCTCCTCTCCAACATATGCCCAACAAGGCCATCCTCCCCTTCCTGTACAGATGGAGTCATGGGTCCCTCCCTATGTGCTCCCAGGCTGGTGGATTAGACCTTAAGGAGCTCTGGTTGGTTGGTATTGTTGCTCTCCTCATGGGGCCACAAACTCTTTTTGCTCCTTCAGTCTTCTCTCTAATTTCTCCATTGGGAAATCCTTGATCAGATCAGTGGTTAGCTGTGAGCATCATCCTCTGAATGTGTCAGACTCTGGCAAACCTCTGGAATGGAGACCCAGTTGGAATGGTCTCCAGATGGCTCCTCCTTCAGTTTCTGTCCCATATTTGTTTCCATATTTGCTCCCTTGGGTATTTTTGTTACTTCTTCTCAGTAGGACTGAGGCATCCACACTTGGTGTTTTTTCTTCATGAGCTTCATGTGGTCAGTGTGTTTAGTCTTGGTTATTCCAAGCTTTGGAGCTAACATCCACTTATCAGTGAGTAAATACCATGTGTGTTCTTTTGTGGTTGGGTTAACTCACTCAGGATGATAATTTCTAGTTCCATCCATTTACCTAAGAATTTCTCGAATTCATTATTTTTAATAGCTGAGTAATATTCCATTGTGTAAATGTACCACATTTTTTGTATCCATTCCTCTGTTGAAGGACATCTGGGTTCTTTCCAGCTTCTGGCTATTATAAATAAGGCTGCTATGAACATAGTGGAGCATATGTCCTTGTTATATGTTGGAGCACATCTGAGTATATGCCCAGGAGTGGTATAGCTGGATCCTCAGGTAATGCTATGTCCAATTTTCTGAGGAACTGCCACATTGATTTCCAGAGTGGTTGTATCAGCTTGCAATCCCACCAATAATGGAGGAGTGTTCCTCTTTCTCCACATCCTCACCAGCATCTACTATCACCTGAGTTTCTGATCTTAGCCATTCTGACTGATGTGAGGTGACAGTATCTCAGGTTTGTTAAGATTTGCATTTCCCTGATGACTAAGGATATTGAGCATTTCTTACTGTGCTTCTTAGCCATTCAAGTTTCTTCAGTTGAGACTTCTTTGTTTATCTCTGGACCCCATTTTTAATAGGTTTATTTTGTTGTCTGAGATATAATTTCTTGAGTTCTTTGTATATATTGGATATTAGCCCTCTATCGGCTGTAGGAATTTTCCCAATCTGTTGGCTGCCATTTTGTTTTATTGACAATCTCCTTTGCCTTACAGAAGCTTTGCAATTTCATGAGGTCCCATTTGTCAATTCTTGATCTCAGAGCACAAGTCATTGGTATTCTGTTCAAGAACTTTTCCCCTGTGCCTAGGTATTCGAGGGTCTTCCCCAACTTCTCTTCCATTAGTTTCAGTATATCTGATTTTATGTGAAGGTCCTTTATCTACTTGTACTTGAGCTTTGTACAAGGAGAGAAGATTGGATTGATTTGCATCCTTCTACATGCTGACCTCCAGATGAACCAGTTCTATTTGCTGAAATGCTGTCCTTTTTCCACTGAGTGGTTTTAGCTCCTTTGTCAAAGATCAAGTGATCATAGGTGTGTGGGTTCATTTCTGGATCTTCAATTCTATTCCATTGATCTTCCTGTCTGTCTCTGTACCAATACCATGCAGTTTTTATCACTTTTGCTCTGTAGTACATTTGAGGTCAGGAACTGTGATTCCCCAGGAGTTCTTTGATTGTTAAGAATAGTTCTCGCTATCCTGGGTTTTTTGTTATTCCAAATGAATTTGCAAATTGCTCTTTCTATCTCTATGAAGAATTGATTTGGAATTTTTGATGGGGATTGCATTGAATCTGTAGATTGGTTTTGGCAAGATGGTCATGTTTAGGTATGGGCCTTGAATTCTGTTCTTTCCAAGACTTTTAACATGAAAAGATGTTGAATATTGTCAGATGCTTTCTCAGCATCTAGTGAGATGATCATGTGGTTTTTTTCTTTGAGTTTGTTTATGTAGTGGATTATATTTATGGATTTCCAAATATTGAACCATCCCTGCATTCCTGGGATAAAGCCTACTGGATCATGATGGATGATTGCTTTGACGTGTTCTTAGATCTGGTTTGCAGGAATTTTACTGAGTATTTTTGCATCAATATTCATAAGTGAGATTAGTCTGTAGTTCTCTTTCTTTATTGAGTCTTTGTGAGGTTTAGGTATGAGTGTAATGGTAGCTTCATAGAACGAATTGGGTAGTGTTCCTTCTGTTTCTATTCTGTGGAAGAGTTTGAAGATAATGGGTGTTAGGTCCTCCTGGAAGGTCTGATAGAATTCTGCACTAAAACCATCTAATCCTGGAAGTTTCTGGTGGGGAGACTTTTAATGACTGCTTCTATTTCTTTAGGGGTTATGGGACTGTTTAGATGGTTTCACTGCTCCTGATTTAATTTTGATTCTTGGTATCTGTTTAGGAAATTGTCCATTTCATCCAGATTTTCCAATTTTGCTGAGTATAGGCCTTTGTAGTAGGATCTGATGATTTTTTTTTTTTGATTTCCTCAATTTCTGTTGTTATGTCTCCCTTTTCAGTTGTAATTTTATTAATTTGGATACTGTCTCTGTGTCCTTTGGTTAGTCTGGCTAAGGGTTTATCTATCTTGTTGATTTTCTCAAAGAACCAGCTCGTGGTTTTGTTGATATTTTTATAGTTCTTTCTGTTTCTACTTGGTTGATTTCAGCCCTGAGTTTGATTATTTCCTGCTGTCTACTTCTCTTTTTGTTCTAAAGCTTTCAGATGTGCTGTCAAGTTGTTAATGTATGCTCTTTCCAGTTTCTTTTTGTGGGCACTTAGAGCTATGAATTTTTCTCTTAATACTGTTTTCATGGAGTCCCACCAGTTTTGGTATGATGTGTCTCCATTTTCATTAAATTCTAAAAAGTCTTTAATTTCTTTCTTTATTTCTTCCTTGACCAAGTCATCATTGAGTAGAGCATTGTTCAGTTTCCATATGTATGTGGGCTTTTCATTGTTTTTTTTATTACTAAATACCAGCCTTAGTCCATGGAGGTCTGATGGGGTAGAAGGAATTATTTCAATCTCTTTGTATCTGTTGAGGCCTGTTTTGTGACCAATTATATGGTCTATTTTGAAGAAGGTACCATGAAGTGCTGAGAAGAAGGTATATTCTTTTGTTTTAGGATGAAATGTTCTATAGATGTCAGTTAATCCAATTGGTTCATAACTTCTGTTAGTTTCATTGTGTCTCAGTTTATTTTTTGTTTCCATGATCTGTCTATTGCTGAGAGTGGAGTGTTGAAATCTCCCACTATTATTGTGTGAGGTGCAATATATGCTTCAAGCTTTAGTGAGGTTTATTTTATGTATGTGGGTGCTCTTGCATTTGGGGCATAGATGTTCAGAAGTGAGAGTTCTTCTTGGTACAGTTTTCCTTTGATGAATATGAAGTGTCCTTCTTTATCTTTTTTGATTACTTTTGGTTGAAAATTGATTTTATTTGATATTAGAATTGCTACTACAGCTTGTTTCTTGGGAACATTTGCTTGGAAGCTTGTTTTCCATCTTTTTACTCTGAGGTAGTGTCTCTCTTTGTCACAGAGGTATGTTGCCTGTATGCAGCAAAATGCTGGGTGGTGTTTATGAATCCTTTCTGATAGTCTATGTCTTTTTATTGGAGAGTTGAGTCCATTGATATCAAGAGATATTAAGGAAAAATGAATGCTTTTCTTAGTATTTTTGTTATTAGAGGTGGATTTATGTTTGTGTAACTATCTTCTTTTGGGGTTGTTGGAAGATTACTTTCTTGATTTTTCTAGGTTATAGTTTCCCTCCTTGTGTTGGAGTTTTTCACCAATTATCCTTTGAAGTGCTGGATTAGTGGTAAGATATTGTGTAAATTTGCTTTAGTCGTGGAATATCTTAGTTTCTCCATCAATATTGATTGAGAGTTTTGCTGGGTATAGTAGTCTGGGCTGGCATTTATGTTCTCTTTGGGTCTGTATGATATTTTTCCAGGACCTTCTGGCTTTTATAGTCTCTGGTGAGAAGTCTGGTGTAATTCTTATAGGTCGACCTTTATATGTTACTTTACATTTTTCCCTTACTGCTTTTAGTATTTTTTCTTTGTTTTGTACATTTGATGTTTTGATTACTATGTGGTGGGAGGTATTTTTTTTCTGCTCTAAGCTATTTGGAGTTCTGTAGGCTTCCTGTATATTTATGGACATCTCTTTTAGTAGGTTAGGAAAGTTTTCCTCTATAATTTTGTTGAGGATATTTACTGGCCCTTTAAGTTGGGAGTCTTCCCTCTCATCTATACCTATTATCCTTAGGTTTGGCCTTCTCATTGTCTCTTGGATTTCCTGGATGTTTTGGGTTAGTAGCTTTTTGCATTTTGCATTTTCTTTGACAGGTGTGTAAGTGTTTTCCATGGTATCTTCTGCACATGAGAGTCTCTTCTATCTCTTGTATTCTGTTGGTAATACTTGTGTCTATGACTCTTGATGTTTTTCCTAGATTTTCTTTCTTAAGGGTTGTCTCCCTTTGTGATTTTTTTTATTGTTTCTAATTCTATATTTAGATCTTGGATGATTTTGTTTAATTCCCTGTTTGGTTGTGTTTTCTTGCAATTCTTTAAGGGATTTTTGTGTTTCCTCTCTCAGGGCTTCTACCTGTCTACCTGTGTTCTCCTTAAATTTTTTGAGAATGTTATTTATGTCTTTCTTAATGTCCTCTATCATTGTCCTGAGAAGTGATTTTAATTCTGAATCTTGCTTTTTCAGTGTGATGGGGTGTTCAGGGCTTGCTATTATGGAAGAACTTAGTTCTGATGGTGCCATGTAACTTTGGATTCTTTTGCTTAAGTTCTTGGGCTTGTCTTTTGCCATTTGGTTAACTCTAGTGCTGCCTGCACTTACTGTCTCTGACTGGAGCCTGCCTTTCCAATTATCTTGCTTGTGTCTGTACTCCTCGGGATTCAGATGCCTCTCTGATCCTTTAATCCTGATCTCCAGTTGCTCTGAATACAGTGGCTCCTCTAAGATGTCTCAGGATATGGTGTCTCCATGGTGGCAGACCAGCTAAGTGTCTGCTTCTCTGGGTGATGTGTCTCCTCTAGGGTGTCTCGTGATCCAGTGTCCCCACAGCAGCATACCAGGCGGGTGTCTGATGCTCTGGGTTCTGTAATCCCTCTAGGATGTCTCAGGATCCAGTGTCCACACAGTTGCAGATCTGGCGGGTGTCTGCTGAAAGGCAGCAGGCCCAGGTGAGGGCCAGAAGGGGAGTGGTATTCTGCAGGGGCGAGGTTTTGGTGTCTGCTGAAACCTGAGCTGCCTGCACCCAGTTATGGGTCTGGGGAGGGCTTAGGGCAGTGTGTGAGTGTTCTTACCTTCCACTCTGGGTTCAGTGATCCCTCTAGGATGTCTCAGGATCCAGTGTCCACCCAGTAGCAGACCTGGTGGGTGTCTGCTGGAGGCAGCAGGCCCAGGCAAGGGGCGCAAGGCCAAATTTGCTTATTCTTAACACAAATATTACAAGTAAGACAAAATAACAGTAAAGCAATCTGGATTCCATGGATTTATTTGAAGAGCGTATATATTTTCATAACTTTTTAATCATACATGATAATTATACATGCTTATGGGATACAATATATTTTGACTAACATGTATATTATATAATGATCACCTCATATATCAACCTTACTCTATGGTGATATATGATAGAAAGCATAATACATATAATATACTGTCAACTACAATATCTCTGTTGTGAAATGCAATACCAGAGCTTATAAAACCTATTACTTGGACACTTTGTAGTCATCAACGTTTTTTATCTCTCCTGATTCTCTCTCTTCTCACTCTCTACTACTTCCTTTTCCATTCTTTATGACTATGATAACAAGATATGTTTTAGCAAAATGCACATGCATTTGCACTATTGTCAAATATATCCACTCCACAAATCTTCAAAAATATATTACTTGCTTACATATCAAATGATCACAAATAGATTCCTGAAAACACACCAGAAGTGGAATTTTGTAAGTATTTGGAATACACTGCAGTAACAGAGTCTTAGATAAATTTATAATTGTAATTGACCTTACAATTCATTTAACTTACATTGCATCGTGAAGAATGTATAATGAGGTATCCCATATAAATTACCTAGGAAAGTTCTTACTTGACAAAGTAATCCATCTTTCCTTTAAGCAAATCTGATTATTCAAAATTTATTTTGTCTAGATAAGTGCTTCCTTCATGTTAGTATACATCTCTAAATTTTAGTTCTTCCTGATAAAACAGTCTCAAAATGAAAGACCTGCAGTTCATGGCCTATATAAAATGATTTTCTTGGGATGAATATAAAAACAAAAGACACACAGCAAAATTAATTAATTAATTGAAAGAATATTCCTTAATTTCTAATGATAGGCTAAACTTGAGATTGTAAAGGCAAAAAAAAAAAAAAAAAAAAAACAGACTACAGGCAATGAAAATCATTCACTGGTTTGTATTTATAACACATTGTAGCAACACAGAGAGTGTCAGAAATCAAAGGCTAACTTAATACTCATCCAAAAAAAATCTTGTCAGCATAGGTTGTAACATGGTTAACTGTTTGGAAATTTTAATGTTCACACAAAGAAAAGAAGATAAACATAAGAGAATTAATTCAGAAAAGGGAATAACTAACAACAATTACAAAACTCTCAGAGGTGTCAAATATATTATACAAAATTTACAATTCTTTACAAATCACAAAGCATGGAAAAATCCATTTACAAATTAAAATGTATTGAATAGATACTATTCCTAAGAAAAACAAGACATCAAACTTAAAAAAAAATCAGTTACTTGTATGTATTCAAAGAACTAAAGAACATAGAGAAATATAAAATTCTCACTAAAGTAATCATTTTTATAAAGAAGATTCTCACTATAGTAATCATTTTTATAAAGAAGATTCAAATAGGAATGCTGGATAATGCGTGCAGTAAGTAAATTGGAAAATAACAAGTAGAACTTGACACAAAATTCATATGGAAATGAAATCAGTGAACCTAAAGATATGCTAATGAAAAGTACCACATATGAGGAACAAATAGATTCAAAAGTAAAATAAAATAGACCTTAAGAATCCCACTTGTAGACAGGATACATTTTAGGTAGAAAGTTTGTGGGTGGGTTTGTGTCCCTATCACTCCACTGGAATTTCTGCCTGGTTACAGGAGGTGGCTTCTTCTGGTTCCACGTCCCCAATAATATGAGTCACATCTAAGGTCACTCCATCAATTCTTGGGTGCCTCCCTTATCCCAGGTCTCCGTCTCATCCTGGAGATGACTCCTACCTCCTCACCCTTGTAAGCCACAGATGTTCATTTATTCTCATGGCCATCAAGTTATCTCTCCTGTCCTTCCGCATTTATGATCCTGAACCCTTCCCTACTCCCCTTCCTATTCCATCTTCCACCCAGTTTCCTTTCTCCATCTGCTTCTTTATAATTACTTTATTCCATCTTCTAAGAGAGATCAAGCATCTTTGCTTGTGCCTGCCTTCTTGGGCTTCTTTGGTTTTGTGAAGTGTAACATGGGTATCCTGAATTTTATGACTAATAGCCACATATATTTTTATTCATCATTTTATTTGTTTACATTTCAAATTAGTTCCCCCTTCCCAGTTATAAGTAAGTACATACCATGTGTATTCTTTTGGGACTGGGATAACTCACTTATATGATATTCTCAAGTTTTATCCATTTGCCCATAAAACACGCAGTATCTTTGTTTTTAGTAACTGAATAGTATTCATTTGTGTAGATGTACCATATTTTCACTATCATTTCTTCAGTTGAAGGACATCTAGGTTGTTTCCAGATTCTGGCTATTATGAATAAAGCTGCTATGAACACAGTTGTGCAAGTGTCCTTGTGGTATCATGGAACATCTTTTGTGTATATGCCCAGGAATGGTATAATTGGGTCTTGAGATAGAACTAGTCCTAGTTTTCTGAGAAACCACCAGATTGGTTTCCAAAGTGGTTGTACAAGTTTGTACTTCCACTACTGTTGGGAGCCGACTTTAGCAGAAAGCGGCTAGATCAACTTTGCAGCCATCTGGAACCATATACCCTGACGAAAGATTTGGTTTTCAATAGCCTACAACAGCTGAAGCACACTCTGATATCCCACATATTTTGTGTTGCTGTTTACTGGCCCCAGCTGCAAGGTGCACGTGGTAGTCACGCCTGCAAGGCATGCAGTTCACATGCTGTCCACGTGCTATCTACACCATACATGCTTATAAGGCGCATGTGCTATCCACGCCTGCAAGGCATTGCGGTGCACGTGCTGTCCACGCTATAGACGCCTGTAAGGCTTACGTCATATCAACACCTGCAAGGCACGTGGTATCCACGCGCCTACAAGGCACGTGGCAAAAGCCTATAAATAGCTCAGAATTCCCTTCAATAAACGAGACTTGATCAGAATCTCTGTCTTGTCTCCATTCTTCTCGTCTCTTCCCCTTTGTCCCCACTCTCTCTCTCTCTCTCACTAGACCCTGACCCTCGGACCAGAATGGGCAGTACGGGCCGCAACACACTACAGCAATGGAGAAGTGTTCCCCTTGCTCCACATCCTTGCCAGCATGTGCTACACAAAATGCAGGGACAGGGTACGGAGCAGAGACAGAGGCACTAGCCAACCAGAACCAGCCCAACTTCAAATCTATCCCATGAGAAAGCACCAATATTTGTCACTATTAATGAAACTCTGTTATGCTTGTAGACAAGAGTCTAGCTTCTCTGAGAGGCTCCAGCCAGCAGCTGACTCAGTCAGATATAAACACCCATGGCTAAACATTGGATAAAGCTTGGGGACTCTTTCAGAAGAGTTGGGGGAATGATTAAGGGCCCCAAAAGGGATAGGAACTCTACAGAAAGAACAGCAGAGTCAACCATCCTGGACCCTTGGGGCTCTCAGAGACTGAACCACCAAACAAGGAGCATACAAGAGCTGGATCTAGGACTCCCTACTCATATGTAGTAAATGTGCAGCTTGGTCTTCATATGGGTCTTGAACAACTGGAGAGGGGGATATCCCCAAAGCTGTTGCCTATATATGGCATGTGTTCTTCTAGCTGAGCTGCTTTGCCTGACCTTAATAGGAAAGGATGCAGCTACACTTGCAGACTTGATATGCCAGGGCATGGTTATCACCATATCCAGGGGGCCTCACCTACTCAGAGGAAAAGTGGAGGGGGCTGGAGGAAAAATTGTGGGAGCAGTGAGATGATATAAAGTAAATATGTCAAATAAAATAAATGCTAAAAAGAATCTCACTTAATCATGTCAGTAAAAACTAAACATAGGTCCCTGGAAGAGAGGAATTAAAAAAAAACAAGCAAAAAATGTTACTGAAGAAATACTAGCTGAAACATTTCTCAACTCAATGAAATAAATTGGTTTTCTCATATAAGAAGTTCAGTAGGGTCCCAGTAAAGATAATCAAACTATCAATAAATAAAAAGACAACCTTTTGAAGCAGCAAGAGAAGGCTGACTTTCTGTGTACAAGGAACTCTCAGTAAAGAAAAAAATAGTAGTGCATTGATGATCAGAAACTATGATATGATATGTTGGGCCGGAACAAGAGAATTAAACAATGAGAATAGAGAAAAGGGTTATAAGAGACAGAATATGATAGGGAGAAATATTTAAAAGTTAGGGCCATTTTAACAGGGTATATGGAAAGGTTCCTAATACACATACGTGTGTGTGTGTGTGTGTGTGTGTGTGTGTGTGTGTGTGTGTGTGTGTAGAAGCACAAAATAATTGTAGAGACAAAGCCCCAACTAGAATTCTCTCACCAACAAATGAAACCTCTGATGTCAGGAATGGGTTTAATATAGTTAAATTGTAGTCAAAACAGGGTTCATGGGAACCCCCAAACAACTCAGGCTACTGCCAAGCCCACAAACTAATGGTAAGGCTCTACTGCTAAAGTCAACATCTACTTAATTCATTGAACATGGAGAAGTCAATGTGGTGCCTAACTAGAGCCCTCAATCCTCCTGACTAGTGTTCATGGTACTCAAAGATATGCTGGACACTACCAGAAGAGAAATGTAAACACCTAACCAGCTACAATCCCTTAAAATTATAATGATGACCTGACTGCATAATATACTGGTCCAATAGCGGCACAAAAATTGTGGGAGCAACCAATTTCTGGTTACATTTAAGGCACACTTCCTGAGATATAGTCCATGCCTGACATTGCTCAGGTGGCCAAGAACTAGAGAGGTCATGGGCCTAGGGGAAAACTAAATATAACTGTATGCTAAAGGAATATAGCAATAAAGTGACTACTATCAACATCCTGCTACAATCATAGATCAGTGTCTTGCTCAGCCATCATCAGAGATGCTTCTCCCTGCAGTAGATGGGAACAAAATCGGAGACACACGGGGGATTATGTCTAGTGAGTGAAACAGAGCACACAGCTCTAATTTGGATGTCTCCCTCAAATTCCACCCTCGGACTCAGAGAAGTTTGTAGAATAGGAGGGTAAAGATTATAAGAGCCAGTGGCAAATGAAAGACATCAAGGAAACACATAACAGGACTGGCACATAGATGAACTCACAGACACTGTGGCAGCATACACAGAGCACAGATCTAATCAACATAGGATCCAAGGGCAGAAACAGGAAGTTGAAAAAAAGGCCGATTTCTTACCCAAAATGATCTTCAATTGATAACCACTTGGAAAGAAAAAAATCAGTTTTTTCCAATGAAATCTCACTGGGTGTTCAAACCACACTTAAGGATAGGCCATATGGCCAGAAGGAGATGCCCAAAACAAAAGGTTTTTGTTGTTGTTTTTGTATTTTTAATTAGTTATTTTTATTTTTATTTCAAATGCTATCCCCTTTCTTGGTTGCCACCCTCCCAAATCCCCCTATGCCATTCCCCCTCCCCTGCTTCTATGAGGATGTTCACCCACCCACCCACTCCGGCCTCCCTATCCTGGCATTTCCCTACACTGGGGCATCAAGCCTTCACAGGACCAAGGTCTTCTCCTCCCATTGATGCCCCACAAGGCCATCCTCTAATACATATGCTGCTGGAGCCATGGGTCCCTCCATGTGTACTCTTTGGTTGGTAGTTTAGTCCCTGTGAGCTCTGGGGGGATCTGGTTAGTTGATATTGTTGTTCTTCCTATGGGGTTGCAAACGCCTTCAACTCCTTCAGTCCATTCTCTAACTCCTTCATTGGCTTTGTCTGAACTTCGTGGTGTTTCTTTGTTTTGTAGTTGTTTGCTTATTGTTTTGTTTTTAACTTTATAGGTCTTTTGCTTATGTAATATGCTTTGCAATCTTATGTTTTGATGGGATTTCTGTCTGAGTGTATATGTTTGTAAATAATGTGTTTCATTGGCTCCTTTTTTATGTTTATTTTGTCCTATTCTAATGTTTGTGTGCTTGCATGTGTGCATGTGTATGCATATGCAAGTGCCCATGTGTGTGTTTACTTTTGAGTGCTTTGTTGGTTTGTTTTCTAATAAGGAAAAGAAATAGTGTGGATTTAGTTGATGAGAAAGGTGGAGAAGATTTGCTAGAATTTGGGAGAAGGGAAATGATGATCAGAATATATTATAAAAAATCTATTATCAATAAACTAAAAGTTATATATAAAAGACTATAACATGATGCATAAAGCAATAGTTTGTTGTGTGAATATATATAAAATGTACAAAATGCCATTATATGATAAAAAAATCACCAAGAAAATAGAGCTGTACAGAAATGTTACTTTTGTTTTGTTGGGTTTTTTTTATTTTATTTTCACATTTTGTTTTATTTTGAAATAGTCTCTCTCTTAGATCATACTGTCCTTGAGTTTTCTATGTAACTGAGAAGTACCTTGAACTTTTTTGATCCTCCTGCTCCCACTTCTGAATTACAGAGAATATTTAATGCTGTAGACTGAACCAAGGGATTTGAGCATACTAGGCTAGTATTCTACCAAATAAAGTACATTCCAACCCATAAAAGTGAATTTTTATATAAAAATGAAATTGCATCATTATTAATCTGAATCTGAATGTGATAAACCTAGATGTTAATTATAATCCTCGAAGATGTTTTTAAGGAAATAACTCAAAACCAGGAAAATGTACAAAAAATCATGTAATAATTATTTTTATCTGTCACTTTGGATAATGACATTGTTATTACATATATATGTATATATGTATGTATTCCTAAATATAACCTGTTCACTACACATAATGTTATTTATGTGTATCTCTTCATTAGTTCCCAGCCAAGAGAAGAAAATTCTATATCAACTACACATAACATGTACTCATAGGACACTACTCACAACAGAAAATTACACATTTTTGTTTTATGAAAAAGGCTATCCTAAAGATAATTCTATTCATGTTTGACAGGAATTGTGATCATATTCACTTATAAAAATGATTTTTGGAAATCTCACACATGTGGCTAGGGTATATCATGTTATATACTAGGACATTTCCTATAGAGAAGGGAGGTGTATATGGAATGGTTTGGATGAAGGAATAGGAAGGAAGAATTGTTCTAATATAACTAAAATAAATGTTATAAACTGTAACAAAAGAGTTGAACATAAATTTGTATAATTGCTAATAATAAAAACAAAATTCTTTACTTTTTTAATGAATATTTTATTTATTTACATTTAAATGTTATCCTCTTTCCAGTTTTCCCCTCCAGAAATCTCCTACCCCATCCTCCCTCCCCTGCTTCTATGAGGGTGCTCACCTACCCACCTACCCACTTCTGCCTCCCCACCCTGGCATTCCCCTACACTGGGGCATCGAGCCTCCATGGGACCAAGGGCCCCTCCTCCCACTGATGCCCAACAAGGCCATCCTCTGCTACATATGCTGCTAGAGCCATGAGTCCCTCCATGTGTACTCTTTGGTTGGTAATTTAGTCCCTGGGAGATCTGGGGGTTCTGGTTGGTTGATATTGTTGTTCTTCCTATGGGATTTTGAACCCCTTCAGCTCCTTTAGTCCATTCTCTAACTCCTTCATTGGGGACCCTGTGCTCATTCCAATGATTGGCTACAAGCATCTACCTCTATATTTGTCAGGCTCTGGCAGAGCCTCTCAGGAGACAGCTATATCAGGCTCCTGTCAGCCAGCACTTTTTGGTATCCATAATAGTATCTGGGTTTGGTGTCTGTATATGGGATGAATCCCTAGGTGGGGCAGTCTCTGGATGGCCTTTCCTTGAGTCTGTGCTCCATACTTTGTCTCCATATTTCCTCCCTTGAGTATTTTGTTCCCCCTTCTAAGAAGGACTAAAGCACCCACACTTTGTTCTTCCTTCTTCTTGAGCTTCATGAGATAACCCTGTCACAAAAGAATACACATGGTATGCATTTACTAATAAGTAAATATTAGCCCCAAATCTCACAATAAACAAGATACACAGACCAAATGAAGCTCAAAATGTTGTTACTAAGGAGACAGAAGCAGAGAGATTAGAACATCCCAAATTAAATAGCAAGACCTTCCTCAAAACAAACAAAATAAAGTCACAAATCACTAATCTTAATGATCTACACTACCTTACAAAATTAATCATCCACTTCATAAAACTACAAGTGCAAACTAAACCCAAAGGTCACAGAAGGGGTGAAATAAAATTAATAGTTGCTATTAGTTAAATAAAAAGTAAGAAAATGTTTATTTAAAAAATAACAACCAAACTTTGGCTGGCAAAATTGAAAATAAATAAATTAATGTCATCCATTTCTGACTAGAATGAACATGAAAAAGGTATAAGATACAAATACCAAAGATAAAGAATAAACCTGGACTATTACTACATCTCTTATGTAGTTATATGGGGCAAGGGGGTATTATGAGCAATCATATGTAAATCAATCAGAGAAGTTATATGAAACATGAATTCCTACTTAAAATTGCAACTATTAACACTGAATCTAGGAATACACACATACAAGACATCTTCCATGAACTTAACAGGTTGTACTTATGTATTCATTATATATATGCAAAAATAATTAAGAAAGAGATTGTTCCGCGCCCCTTTTCGAGTCCCCTTGGCCCGCGAAAGAGACACGTGAGGCAGTGTTCGGGTAGTTACTACAGCGAGGCTTTATTCTTGTATCAGCAGAAGCAGAAAGACCCAAAGCCCGGGAAAGGCACTGCTATATGTACCCTAGAGTGGTGTGTTCACTTCTGATTGGCTGTTCACTCATCACCCCATATTACGCCCCGGGATGGGCAGTGACTTTTGGTGCGCTTTTGCCTATTGCACCTGCGCAGTTAGTTGTTTACTTGTGGGAGGACAGGATGCCCGCACCATCTTGTAATGGCGAATGTTGTCATGCTCACTGCGGCTCCTAACAAGAGACTACGAATGTGATAGCAAGGGGAATATGGGAACATTTGGAAGGAAGACAGGAAAGGAGAGAAATTACATAATTATATTGAAATCTCAAGAAAAGTAATTATTTTGAAAAACAATCAATCTTATTTCTATTATTTTGCTAAACAGGCATAATATTAACAGCATTCTAAATCTGTATTACTACACCTTTAGATTACTGAAGTTCTTGGATCTTATTATAAAAGGTTTTTTTACTCAATCACTTGTAGTTAATGCAAAAATTCCCATAGTTAAAGCACAGAAAACATCTGTGGAGTACTCAGCCCGAAATGAGATTTCTACTTTATACACGCCTACCCACTGCTTCTTGATACTCTTTGCTTCTACAATAGAAGATGGAAATTATATACTTTTATTATGTGTAAAAATGAGAGGTCCCAATCCAAGTCCTGACAAGGTGCATCTTCAACTATAACTAGTGTTCAGGAGTCCTTCTGAGAGTAACTGAAAATCATTTACAGGAGATTCTTGGAGCTTAACTTAATATGTAATAAAATGGGATCTATTTCATTATGTTATGTACAAAATAACTTTAATTAACAAAAGGTTTGAAATTTTTACCTTTTCAGCTAGTTTTATTTTACCAAAAAATGTTGTTTTTTTTTTTTTCCTTAAAGTGTAAATTCAACCATATGTTCCCAGGGAAAGGTTAAATAAACAAGTACATTTTATCACCTTTTTTCCTTTTTGCTTGTTAACTTATATTAGAAGCAACACTCACTATAAGTATAATATAGGAGTGAGAGCAAGATATTATAAAATTAAAGATATTCTTAAGGAGGAAATACAGAAACATGTATAGGAAATGAATGAAATAAACCATCCATATACATCACATTGAAATGTTTCTTTAAATTAAATTTTACTGTAAAAAATTATGTCTTCTAATCACCATCTTCCTTAAAGTCCCATGATATCTCCTACTTTTGGAAACTGATAATGAAAAGAAAACAAGGAAGGAATGTTACAGCATTGGACAGTGCTCAAGCAGCTAATGGAAATAGATGGCCCTTGGTTAGTAGACATATTAATGAGTCTGAATAGATAAGATCCCTCTGGTTTCAATATAAAATACAACTATCGATTGTTCTGCATAGTGTGGTAAGAGAAATGCAGTTAGTTCTAATTTCAAAGAAGAGGCATATGTTATCATAAAACAAGGGAGCCTGATAAAAATGTATGGAGATGGGAAAAGAGTTAGGAGATGAACAAAAACAGATGGTAATACTGGAAGGGAGGAAAATGACAAGGCAAACTGATAGAGGGGTAAATATTAACAAAGTGCAATCATAAGTATGCATTAAAATGTCACAACTGGGTAGGATAGGGGATGAAGAAGGAAACTGGGTAGAGGGGATCAGGGGTAGGAAGAGGAGGGGTGATAGAATGGAAATTGGTAATGGGATGGGCATCTCTAGCATGTGCCAGAGACTTGGGACAGTGGATGACTCTAGCTGAAACTCCTAGCAGTGGTGAATATGCATCCTGAAGTGGCAGGATTCCCAATGCTGGGATAAGGACAGCAACCCATCCACAAAACAACCTTTGACCTAAAATGTATCCTGCCTATAAACTGTACAGGGACAAAGAAAGAAGTAAGAGATTGTATAAACACAAACAATAAATGCATAGAACAAAAATTATTAAACAAGTGTAATATTTTGCTGACTAGTTTTCTGGATCAGTTTTCTATGTATGTTTGCATGGGTGCACATACATCTAAAAATCAGTTGATGGAAGTAGCATCCCAATATATGTGTTGTTTTGTGACTATTTCATATGTGTTTATGAACAAAATTATTAATTACTCTTCCCCCACTAGCTGATTTTACAATCTAATTTTCCTACTGTTTCTGACCTTAACTTAATTATAAGGGACTTAAAATATACTGATTGTTAATATATTTTGGATTTTATTCCACAGGAACATGGTTAACTTACGATGGGCTATATTGTTTGAGAAAACTGAACCTCTGTCTTCAGAGCAGGTGAGACTTCTTACTCAACACCCCTCCTCATTCTGGGATTTATTCTGGATTGAATTTGCATAGGTTTGTGCACACTTTCACAATTAAAGATCCATTTTTTCTGTTGTGTACATTGTATCTTTGTAGCCATTCACTGCTTTCCAAGGCTTTTATTCATTTTGTATCTATTTTGGCAATAATCTAAGCTTTGAAGGAAGAAGTTTATGGTTATATGCTCATAATATTTCCCTATTTAGGTTACCTTGTTTTGCTTTTGATAGTTTTTTTATGTTTTATACATAGCTTTAATAAACCTATTTATAGCTAAGTTTTTATGGTTTCTCATGGCAACTTTTTTAGACTAAACTTAAAAAGAAAGGTTATGTGTCAGATGCATTTCACATTTAAGTTTTGATACATTTTTCAAATTATCTCTAAGAGGAATTACTGATTTACATTCCAACAAGTAATAGTGGACATGTCCATTTTCCCCATAGTTCTATTTACACTAAATATTTTGAAAGAAGAATATGAGCTGGGCAGTGGTGGCACACACCTTTAATCCCAGCACTTGGGAGGCAGAGGCAGGTGGATTTTTTAGTTCAAGGCCAGCCTGGTCTACAGAGTGAGTTCCAGGACAGCCAGGGCTACACAGAGGAACCCTGTTTTGAAAGAAAAAAAAAGAAGAAGAATATGACTAAAGGAATAAAGAGTAACAAGCATTTTGTTCATCCTGAATAATATTTAAATATTTACAATAGATATGATTGAATTATGTTACAACCATTATATTATATTTGTCATAATTTGTCTTTAAATGTTTTCTATGGAATCTGAAAGCCATAGTCCTTTGATTTTTACTATTATTACTATTATTTATTTGAAAAATATTTATGTGAACACAGAAAACATTAACAGTTGGCATAATTCATCATTATTCTTCCTCTGCTAGATGATTTTTAATTCTAATTTTCCTATAATATCTTACTTTAATTCATAGTGATAACAGACATAAAATATACTGATCATTTATCGCATTTTAGATTTTGTTCCTCCAATGAACCATCACTAGTTAGTAGGCAATTCAAACAAGAGAATCACATCCATTTTGGCAAATAATTAAAAGATAAGATGTGATTGGAAGTATTTCTCTTAAAAATGACGTATTTTTCAACTAATTGGTGTGAATGTTTGTGGTTGAATTTATAATTTATAATGAGACAAGCTTTATAATTTTACTAATTTTCTTTCATTTCTAAAATTTCATCACAGTGTAACTTGTTATCATGCACAATTGAGGGGAAATGAAGTAAATTTTACTTTAGCAATGTTTCTTAGTTATTTGGATATATTTTGAGTTATATTCTAAGAATCACATTCTGATTTATCAGCCAAAACCATTTTGAATGATTTGTTGGCTGGCACTTCAGTTAGATTCTTCTTCAATTTTGTTAAGAGTAAGGACTTAGAAACCACTTAAGTTTCAGAAAGGCATTACTTACTAATTACTCACTCATTTCTTTCTTCTTCATTAATGTAATTTTAAATAATCTCCTTTTTTCCAAAGGTGTTCCCATACTGTGACAATGTACTATACTAAAACTGCTGATGACCAAGAGATATGCTATTGTTTGGTGAAGTTAAAGAAAAAAGTTATAACTGGGGCCTCAATCTGTGGATTTCCAGTGTGCCTTCAGGTAGAAAACTGTTATAAAATGCAAATGGAAATGGTACAATTTTAATATGCTTCAGGATTATCTCTACAATGCTTCACTGGGAATCATATATTACTGTTCCTTTCTGTCCTCTTGCAAAGTTATACAATCTTTAACAATACAGATTTTTTTTGTTTATATTCTCTATCTACATGACATAATTCTGAGTGTGTGGTAGGAACACAATAAGTATTGAAGTTTTTACTATTTATTTTTTAATTTTTGAGAATTTTAAACATTATTACTATATTTCCATAACTTTCTTCCATTTCCTCTCTCCAATTCTGACTTTCTCTTTCCTACTTCTCAATTAATGGCCTGCTGAGATCATCTAATGTTGCTCATGTGTGTTAGGGAATGACTTCTTGTGATTGGATAACGTAGAAGAAGCTAATCTACTAGGTTCTCATCCCTGGAGAAGATTGTTTCTCCCTCTCTCAGCAGTGACTTATCTGTATGTCTTTTTTGCAGGTTGAAGCTTTGGAAGTATTGTTTACACTATGTGGGTATAACAATTGGTATTGTCATTATTTTTGGTCTTGTTTAGATACTCATATTGCTGTGATTTCCTGGGTGCAGTCCTCTTGTTATAGATAGAAGAAACTATCTCACAGCAGATGTCCTGGTTCTCTGGTTCATACAATTTTTCTGCTCCTGTTTGTGTAATATTACCTGAATTTAGATGTGGGGGGCTTATTGTATGTTTATCACTTGTGGTTGGATACCCCATGATCAATTTTTCTTGTCTTTGAACAGTTGTAGTTATTGCATAAATCTTTATTGCTTGAGGCTCTTGTTTCTATAGAGTAAGAGAAGAGTTTCACTGTCATCTGTCATCTAATGATCAAGATGCATTCTGGGAAGAGTGTTGTTAAGAATTTGCCATTGTTTGAACAGAACAGCCCAGAGGGTAGATAGCCTACTTTAGGTATATGATTTTCCTGGACTGAATACCTACACAGAAAATTACTTCATTACATAGTATTCAATTTGTCATTGCTAAACAATGACAAATATTTAAGTATCAAAAAACAAGGAGTTATCCAGCCAGACCCACCAGGGACACATTCTGCAGAGACATGAGTTATGTGCAGTGCCAGGAGTGCCACTGTCTAGCTCTGGGCTCTCTCCTCTATCCAGAGGAGTCTTATAGAACCTCCAAGAGCATCCTGCTCCCCAGTGGAAAAGTTCAGGGGCACCAAAACAAATCAGCTTGGAACCTTGCTCCACCAATCCCATCTCAGTCAGATCTGCCCTCCATCCCAGTATGTCTTCCTGGAAAACAGCTTGCAGAGGTAAATTGCACAATGTCCTCTGAACTACATTGTCTATCTCTGGGGTTGCTTTTCAGTCCTGAGGACCTTTGTGTGACACTAAAAAGCCTACTACTACCCGATGGAGGCCTATAGAGACCCCAAGAACTACCAGCTTGCAACATTGTTCCACCAATCTCTTGCCAGTGGAGTTGTCTTGAGGTACAGCCACCAGAGTTGGGTACCCTGTCCTCCATTGTCTAGTCCATGACTCCCTCCACCTTCCTAAGAAGACCTGCTGCAATCACAATCATCCAGCCAACATCAGGAAAAACCAAATGCCTAAATACAGCATAAGAACAGAATCAACAAGACCCAAGGAAATATGGGACCATCAGAGCCCAACTATTCTGCTACAAAAAAACCCTGAATATCCTAATGAAACTGAAGCACAAGAAGATCTTAAATCCAACTTATAAGCAGATGCCTTTAAAAAGGACATGAATAAATCCCTTAAGGAAAATACATTCAAACAGGTAGAGACATTAAATGAGAAAGCAAATAAATATAAAAATAATACAGGAAAATACAACCACACATGTGAAGGATAGGAATAAAATTGTCTTAAACCTGAAAAGGGAAATAGAAGCAGTAAAAAAAAAAAATACAAACTAAGGCAATCCTGGAGATGCAAAACCTAGGAAAGAGAACAGAAACTATAGATGTAAGCATCACCAACAGAATACAGGAGATACAAGAAAGAATCTCAAGTGTAGAAGACACAATAGAAGAAATCAACATATTGGCCAAAGAAAATGCAAAATCTAAAAATTTCGTAACACAAAACTTCTAGGAAATTTGGGACACTTTTATAAAACCAAGCCTAAGAGTACTCAATAGAAGAAGGAGAGCTCAAAGGCCCAGAAAACATTTTCAACAAAGTCATAGAAAATGTCCCTATCCTAAAGAAAAAGATGCCTTTAAAGGTACACCAAGCAGATTGGACCAGAAAAGAAAATCATCCCACCACATAATAAAATAATAATACTAAATATACAGAACAAAGAAAAAATTTTAAAAGCTGCAAGAAGAAAGGGACAAGCAAAACATAAAGAGAGACCTATCAGAATTACACCCAATTTCTCAACTGAGACTCTAAAAGCTTGAAGGGCCTGGACAGGGGTGCTGCATACTCTAAGATGTCATCCCAGACTACTATATACAGCAAAAATTTCAATCACCATAGATGGAGAAACCATAATATTCCATGGAAAAATTAAACAATACCTTTCTACAGTTTCAGGATACAGAGGATACTAGAAGGAAAATGCCAACCTAATGGGGTTAACAACTCTAAAGAAAACACAAGAAATAAAAAAATTTCACACCATTAAAACCAGTAGAATAGAAACACACACACACACAAAACTACCACAAATATTAAAATTAAAGAAAGTAAAATTCATCCATCATTAATATCTCTCAACATCAATGAACTCAATTTCCCTTTAAAAAGACACAGACTAATGGCATGGATGTGAAAACAGGATCTATCATTCTGTTGCATACAAGAAATGAACCTCGGTCATAAAGATAGATATTACCTCAGAATAAAGTGCTGGAAAAAAATTTTCCAAGCAAATGACCCCAAGAAGCAAGCTGGAGTAGCCATCCTAATATCTAATAAAATAGATTTTTACCCAAATTAATCAAAAATGACAGGGAAGGACACTTTATACTAATTAAAGGAAAAATCCACCAAAATAAACTCTAAATTCTGAACTTCTATGCCCCAGGTACAAGGACATCCACATTTGTAAATGAAACTTTGCTCAAGCTTAAATAGCACATCAAACTCCACACTTTAATAGTGGGAGACTTCAATACCCCACCCACTCTCACTAGTTAACAGGACATCTAGACAAAAACTAAACAGAAAAACAATGAAATTAATACATGCTATGAATCAAATGGACCTAACAGACATCTATAGAATATTCCATCCAAACACAAAAGAATATACTTTCTTCCAGTACCTTGTGGATTCTTCTCCAAAATTGACCATATAGTCTGTCATAAAGCAAGCCTCAAAAGATATAAGAAGATTGAAATAACCCTATGCATCCTATCAGATCATGGATTAAAAGCTAGAACTCAACAACAACAGAAGCAACAAAAAGCCTATATAAGCATAGAAACTAAACACCTCTCTACTCAATGATCACTGGGTCCATGAAGAAATAAAGAAATTAAAGACTTTCTAGAATTCAATGAAAATTAGGGCACAACATACCCAAACATATGGGATACAATGAAAGTAGTGGTAAGAGTTTTTAGCACAAAGTGTTCAAAGTTCATGACACAAAGTGCCTTCATAAATAAATTAGAGAACTTTTATATTAATGTTTTAAAATTACAGCTGAAAGCTCTAGAACAAAAACAAGTAAAGACACCTAAGAGGAGTAAATGTCAGGAAATAATCTAACTCAGAGCTGAAACCAATCAATTAGAAAAAAAGAACAGTGCAAAGAATCAAAGAAACCAAGAGAAGATTATTTGAGAAAATCAACAAGATAGACAAATCCTTAGCAAAAATAACTAAAAGGCAGAGAGACAGCACCCAAATTAACAAAATCAGAAGTGAAAAAGAAGACATAACAGCAGATAGTTAAGAACTTCAAAGAATGATTAGGTTTTATTTCAAAAGCCTGTACTCCACAAAATTGCACAATCTCAATGAAATAGATGATTTTTCTAGACAGATTCCAGTTACCAAAGCCAAATCAAGACCAGTTAAACTATCTGAAAAATCCTATAACATCTAAGAAAATAAAAGCAGTCATTAAAAATGTCCCAAGACCCCTCTCAAAAAGGCTCCAGGCTGCATGATTTTAGTGTAGAATTCTACTAGACTTTCAAATCAGAGCTAAAACTAACACTCCTCAAACTATTTCACAGAATATAAATGAAAATAACATAGCCAAACTCATTCTATGAGGTCACTGTTACCTTGATACCTAAACTACACAAAGACTCAATAAAGATATTTTCAGACCAATTTCCCTCATGAACATCGATTAAAAAACTAGTCAATAAAATACTTGCAAGCTGAATCCATGAGCACATCAAAGATATCATCCACAATGACCAAGTAGATTTCATCCCAGAAATACAGAGATGGTTCAATATATAAAACCCCATCAATGTAATCCACCACATAAACAAACTGAAAGAAAAGTAACATGATCACTTCATTAGATACCAAGAAAACATTGGAAAAAATCCAATACCCCTTCATGTTAAAGTGTTGGAGAGATCAGGGATACAAGGTACATACTTAAACACAATAAAGGCAATATACAGCAAGCCAATAGCCAACATCAAATTAAATGAAGAGAAACTTAAAGCAATTTCACTAAAATTTGGAACAAGGCAATGTTTCCCACTATCTCCCTATCTCTTCAATATACTACTTGAAGTTCTAGCTATAGCAATAAGACAACGAAAGGAGATCAAGGTGATAAAAATTGTAAAGAAAAAAGTCAAAGTATGCCTATTAACAGTTGCTAAGCTAGCATATGTAACTGACACACAAATTCTACTCTTATAGCCAAAAAACACACCTTAAGTAAAGTGGCTGAATATAAAATTAACTCAAAGAAATCAGTAGCCCTTTGTATCGAAGCAATAAATGGGATGAGAAAAAAGTTAGGGAGACAATACCCTTTACAAGAGTCACAACAGATATTGATGTAACTCTAAGCATGCAAGTGAAAGACCTATATGAGAACTTCGAGTTACTGAAGAAAGAAATTGAGGAAGATATCAAAAGATGGAAAGATCTCCATGTTCATGGATCAGTAGGAATAACATAGTAAAAATGGCCATTTGACAAAAAGCAATTTATAGATTCGATGCAATCTCCATTAAAATTCTAACACAGTTATTTACAGATTATAAAAGAACAACTCTCAATTGTATATGGCAAAACAAACAAACAAACAAACAAACAAAACCAAAAAAAAAAAAACCAAATAGGGTAGTTACATTGATCCTGAACAGTAAAAGAACTTCTAGAGGTATCACTATCCCTTACCTCAAGCTGTACTTTATTGAAATAGTAATAAAAATTGCATGGTATTAGTACAGAGACAGACAGGTAGATCAATGGAATATGATCAAAGACCCAGAAATCAACCCACACACCTATGAACAATTTTTTTTGACAAAGAAGCCAAAACCATACAATGGAAAAAGGAGAACATCTTTAAAAAATGGTGCTGGACAGACTGGATGTCTGCAAGTAGAAGAATGCAAGCAGATCCATATTTATCACCACATATAAAATTCAAGTTATTTGGAATTTTAAAAGCCTCAACATAAAACTGGGTACACTAAATCTAATAGAATAAAATGTGAGAAATAGCCTTCAACTCATCCATAGTGGAGACAACTTCCTGAACAAAGCACCAATGGCTCAGGCACAGAGGTCAAGAATCAATTAATGGGATTAATTAATAAAGAACACCTTCATTAGAACAAAACAACAATATCCTCAGAAGGAGAGGATACCCCTAGTCCTGCAAGGATTTGATGTGCAAGGAGGGGGGGACTTAGTGAGGGAGAGTGAAACCCAGAGCGGGGCTTCCCCTTCTCTTGAATATGAGAAGGTGGATTTGGGGGAGAACTTGTATGAAGGGTACTGGGAAAAGAGGAGGGCTGATATTGGGATATAAAGTAAATAAATAAATAATTTGTTTAAATGACAAAGAAACAGGCAGTTACAACCAAAAATTATATGAGATTTCAGCTCCATTATAAGATTTCAAAAACAGTGTTGTCTCTATACTATGTTATTGACTAAAGTATTAACATAGAATAAGCCAGAAATGATGGATCCTACCCTTAGTTCCAGTACTTAGGAGACAAAGAAGAGAGATGTCTGTGAATTGAATTCAAGTTGAGCCTTGTCTATAATGTGAGTTTTAGGCCAGCCATGGTACACAGTGAAATTCTATCTCAATAGATAGATTAGATAGATAAATAGGTAGGTATGTAGGTACGTACGTAAGTAGGTAGATAGATAGCTGGATAGATATATAGCTGGATAGATAGATAGATAGATAGATAGATAGATAGATAGATAGATAGATAGATAGATAGATAGACAGACAGACAGATAGATAGACAGATAGAGAAAGAGAGATAAACAGACAGATCAATACTGAGCAAATTACTGTATACATCAATTGGAAGAAAAACTTAAGGCAGTTTTAGGAGATCAAAAACTTTTAGAACAGTAATTTAATATTGTCATTTGAATGTGAAATGTGTACCACAGGCCTAGGTGGTTGAGCACTTAGTCACCAGTTAGTGGCAATGACTGGATATGTTATAAAGACTTCAGTACTTGTAGCCTTGTAGAAGGAAGTATGTCACTGGTGTTTAGTTTTTAGACTTTATAGACTGGATCCACTTTCTCTTTTTAATCTGCTTCCTGACTATTTGTGCTGGCCACAACCTCTTATCACCATGTCCTCCCCATCATGGTGGTCTGTTTCCCCTCTGAAACTGTAAACCAAGATAATTCCCATCTCTTTAAGTTGCTTTTCTCAGGGTAATTTTTTAACCAGGTAGAGAATTAATACACACAAAAAGAGATGCATATCTTATAATCAACCAAGTATATTTTCTGTATCTTAATCATAGTGAAACTTTCCCATTCATTTGGGGTATGGGGGTTAGAGCCTACTTTCTCTTTCTTGCTAGACTAGTACCCTAACATTGTGATGTGGAAATGTCTTAATCATTCAACTGATTCCTACCACACTTCAAATGGAGGTATATGTAACCATAGAGGGACAGAAACAGACAAATCCCTAGCTCTCCCTAGTTAGCTATTCTAGCTGAAGTGGTAAATTCCAGGCTCATTGTCTAGAAGTGTAAGTGGAGAACAACTTACAATGAATATTGGCCTCTGTCCTCTATATGCAAGCAAGCACATCGGCATGCATTATCTTTAAAACACACACACACACACACACATTATATATTCATTTCTCATTTCTTTTGTCAGCAGCAAAATGAGATTTTTATTTTATTTTTATTTTTTTTTTTATTTCAGTCGGACTTTTAGTCTTGAATCAACATCTCTCTGTCACTTCAGACTTTGAGCTCTTTTCCTTAAAGTGTTCCTCTGTAAGTTGATCTTTGGTCTCTCCTTTTAAAACAGTATATTGATAACCTACATTATATAATATAGCACTTACATGATGTTCTATGTTATTTGAAATTGTCACTTTTTTAGTTTCTTGATTCAAATTGATGGCAACCATTAGGATTTATTGAATATAAGAACTGTGTTAATTTTCTTCATTTAATTTAAAGTTCATCTAATGTTCACTATAACTTTAAAGGTCAGAAAAAAATGAAGTGCTTAGAAATATGAACTCCTAAGCTACAAATAACAATTGAAAAACTAGTTGATTAGTGTGTCCTCCTCCTTTGTTTTAGATTGACTCTAATCTTCTGTAGAAATTGTCCACTTTATTATGCATTAGAAGAGAATATTCTATTGTTTACAAAAAAGGATCAACAATAGCCTTAATTGCATAGTCATTTAACAACTATAAAATTACCAAATACAGACTTGGGTCTGCCTCAGATTTTGGTCCTTGTAACTAAAGCTCCATTAGGTTGCTGCTATTATTAAATTTTTTAGCATTATAAAGACTTCCATCCTAACATAAAAGCTAATAACATTGAGACAATTTCCCTTCTATTATTTCCACTAAATATAATTTGTGTTTATTGGTTGGGAAACATTTCCCATATTGTATCTTTTCCCAAGAGACATAATAAGCTTTAGAACAGAAAAATTATCTAAGTTTTAGGACATTAAGAATTTCTATATTTATGCCTTTGCTATACTTCATTTTATCCCCTTTATTGGATAAGTATTATCAAGACCCTCTGTTTGAATATTCAAAGTTGTCTTACTTTTAAGCTGACTACATAGTGAATCTGTATGGTTTTGAGACTAATTACAGGTAAAATGCATACAACATCATGACAGTGTGCTTAAAATGAATGAGAGGACTTGTTTTGCTTCAGAACCTACACTTAAAAATATTTCCTTGAATTTAGAAACCTCTTAAGATAATTTGTGTTTGGGACAATGATGATATGTGACAAATGGTTGTTTAATGGTTAGGTTAAAAATACAATGACTTTGTATTACTATTGTTCATCATAGTTAAATATATATGTTCTCAAGAGAGTTGTCTTTGAAATGATAAAATTGTAATGGTGCAGTATTTTACACACCAGATTAAAACACATGGTACTATTAATAAAATTCTATATGCATATTTTTATAGGTATATACTTATGTATTTTTGGTGTTTATATGGTTCAAAATATCAAGACTATAGCATCAGACATGTCCAATTAGTTCTTTACTTTATGACTAAATCCAAGGTAAATACCATAAATGAATTTGGATATTCTTTAAATGCCTTTAGAAGTCATTGTGATAGTAGTACTTATAGAAAACTTTCACTTTGATAGGCTACGGAATTCCATCTTATGAAAATAAAAATATATTGTTCAAAATTTCTATTAATTTCAATGTTGTATGCTCTAACTAGGTCATTTTTTTGTCTCTAGTTTCCTGTCTCTACTGAACTTCCCATCCTGCTCAAATTTTACCTTCTAAAGATGACCTCGGTCCACAATGCTGGGCTAAACATGACATTAATTCAAGTCCTTATTTGATGTTGTCATACCTTGTTACCTCTTTCTACCCCATCTCTCTTTCCACCCTTTTTCCCTTCTCTCTTTCTCTCTCCCCCTCTTCCTGTCCCTCCATTTCCTTCTCCCTTCTCCCCACTCATCTTTCCTTCCTTTTTCCTCTGGACTTCTCTTTCTCTCCCACCTTCTCTCCCCTCTTTGTAGTTATAAGCATACAAGTGAGTAAACATACTCAGAAAATGGACATGCCCCTACCCAAGCCTAACTAAACAACAGGAAGTCAGACGAGGGAAACCAATCTTGGATTGGTCTTAGTAGGAACTTGTGGTATCCTTAGGACACTAAGAGCATTGTTCATCTACATGAGTTTACATAGCTGTTTGTATGTATCATAAAGACTAAACTATACTTATTCTGGTGAGTAAAACATTCATATTATAGTTATCCTAATAACTAAATTTGTAAATTCTTCACAAGACTCTATGATATCTGTCTATGGTAATATTTCATGTCATGTACTTTTTTCTTTCCCCCTTTTAACTCAGTTTTAGTACATATACAAGATAATGGGTTTATGACATTATTAATATTTATGTATGTATTTATTTATTTATTTATTCATTTCACATCCCAATACCATCACCTTTCTTCCCAGTTCTCCCTCTCTCAGGTCCCATTTCCCCTCCCCCTTCTCCACTGAGAAGGAGGGAGCCCTGTGGATATCACCCCCACATCCTTCCTACCTTCTCAACTTATCAATCACTGTTGGACTAGGTACATCCTCCTTCACTGAGGTCAGACAAGGTGGCCCAGTTAAAGAAACAAGATCCACAGTCAGACAACAAATTCAGGGAAAGCCCCTATTCCAGTTATTAGGAAGCTTGTATGATAGCCAAGTTCTATATCTGCTAAATATGTGGGGCGGGGAGCCTAGTTCCAATTCATGCTTGCTTGTTGGCTGGCGGTTCAGTCTCTGGAAGCCCCCAAGGGTACAAGTTAGTTGACCCTTTCAGCTAGAGTCACCCTCATAGCCACCCTGGGGCCTCCCAATGTCATGAGCCTCTGGCATATTCTAGAGATGTCACCCAATACCAATTTCTGTTCTATCTCCCCTCCTCTTCCTATATCTGATACCCTTTGTGCAGCTTCCCTCCCCATTCCCTCTTCTACCCAGTTGTGACATTTTAATGCATGCTTGCAGAAAGTACATTTTAATGTACTTTGCAGAGAAAGCCTCACTTTTGTTTTTGTTGTTTTTGTTGTTGTTGAGGTTGTTATTGTTGTCATTCTAAAATTCATCAAAGTAAGTTAATATATGTTGTGGCCCGAGCTGCCCCATGTTCGGGGGCCAAAATGTTGTGGACCCCTCTGTCAATGTTGGAACCTGCACTGCCAAAAGCCTTGGGGGCTAAATTGTTAGAGTCCACACTGCCCCAAGCTGCTCCAGTCTTCGGGTCAGGGTTCAGCAAGAAAGAGAGTGAGGATAGACGTGAGGAATGGAGACCAGACAGAGTGTGATTCAATCCCGTTTATTCTTCAGTCTCTCTTCCTAATCCAAGTCCCAAGTCTTGAGTTCCTAGTCCCTAGTTCATAGTCCCTAGTGCCTCCAAGTTCCAAGTTACTTCTTCCAAGTGCTAAGTGCCTAATGTCTAATTGCCTGTCTCAAGTCTCAAGTGCCTACTCCAAGTGCCTAATACTTAATAATCTCTTCTCTCTGCTTCCCACCTTTTATATGCCTCACTTCTAAGCCACGCCTCTAAGTCACGCCCTTAAGTCACACCCTTAGGTCTTATCTCTAAACCACACCTTAAGTCACACCCTTAAGTCTCGGCTCTAAATCACACCTTTAAGTCTCACACACCCAAGGGAAGATCCTGAGTATCTGAAACAAGATGTTATCAGAGTGTGCTCAGCTGTTGTAGGCTATTGTAATCAAATCTCTTGACAGGGTATATGGCTCAAGATGGCTGCAAGGATAATAGCCGCCTTCTGTAGGCTCCCCACAAATATATATGATAATATTACAGAAAAAGATAAGTGAAGACTAAATAGTGTTTATCTCTAGATTGTAATATTATGCTTCATTTTGTGGGGTTTTTTTGCTATTCACCTGTGATTTTTTGGTATAATCAAAATATAACTTTAAATTATATGTTTAATATTTTTAAAATAGGAAGTTACCTTGAGAATTGTGTAATTTGAGGCTTATTTTTGAAATAATGATTAAATTGAATATTTCTTTTCAACAACCCATATATATATATATATATATATATATATATATATATATATGACTATCTTTGTCACCTAAGCCATAGAGATTCCAAGATCAATAATACATTCTTGAAATCAAAATTCTAGTTGACACAAGTGCTGAAGGCTCTAATCACAAACATGAACCAAAGAATTTCTTTTTCTTTGAAAATTCCTTTTTCATTGAAAATTTTTTTTCATTGAAAATTCCTTTTTTCTTTGAGAATTCCTTTTTTCTTTGAGAATGGTCTGAAGAGTAAGAGCAATATTTTACAACTCCTTTCTCCTTTTGTTTAAAGCATACCAAAAATAAAAAACAAGAAAAGAGTCTATATGCTATGATGACTAAATCTTTGTACCATAAAAGAAAGAATAAAGAGCAAAAATCTAATAAAGCAATTTAGGAAACAATGTAAGTCAGACAGCATGCATGATCTCTAGAAGCATACTTCTTCTGTTCAAATCTTGCTTCTTTATATTAACTACAATTTCAGATTTTGAAATTCTATAATTATAGATTTCACTTCACTGTCAGTTTCTGTACTTGTCTAAAGGAAATAATAATAGCAACTACTTCTTAGGACAGGATTAAACTCAATAATCTTTCAAAATGCTAGCTAATAATAATATTTTGTTGAGAAATAGGCAGTCATATTTAGAAGGCTAGTATGAATTGATTATTTGTGTGAATCTGGTCAAATTAAATGCATTATAATACATTCAAGTTTTCAACAGTATAATGTGTCAAATAAAATATTCTGCTGTGTTGTATAGAAATTAAAAATATAATGTATAGAATAAAGTTGTAAGAACCTAGATGTTAAAAAGTGAGACTGGAAGATGCTGAATTGCACTAGATTGATGCCATCCTCCATTCTACCTGACTTTTTCCCTCAGATATATAAGGCTACATAATCCTTCCTGTATAAGCTATATCCCTGTACTTTTCTGGGATATAAGTCTTAATTTAGTTCAGCCAATGGAACGCATCAGCATAATATGAAAATGAAAATGATAGTAACGTTTATTTACTTTTCTTGCTTTCAAGACAAAGGGACTGCTCTGATAGCAATTGGATTTTCTATTTATTTATTTATTTACATTTTATTTAATTTTTTTACACTCCAGATTTTATTCCCCTCCCCATGCTCTCTCTGTTTCCCATCCCATACATCCTCTCTAACACCTATCTCCAGGAGGATGTCCCCACTTACCCCACCCCATCAGACCTCTAAACTCCCTGGGGCCTCCAGTCTCTTGAGGGTTAGGTGCGTCTTTTCTGACTGAACCTCTGACACGGCAGTCCTCTGCTGTATATATGTTGAGGAGCCTCATATCAGCTGCTGTATGCTGCCTGGTTGGTGGTCCAGTGTCTGAGAGATCTCAGGGGTCCAGGTTAAGTGAGACTGCTCATCCTCCTGCAAGCTTACTACCCTCCTCCTCAGCATCTTCCAGCTTTTCCCTAATTCAACCAGAGGAGGAGTCAGCAGCTTCTGTCCATTGGTTGGGAGCAAATATCTACATCTGACTCTTTCAGCTGCTTGTTGGGTCTTTCAGAGGCAGTCATGATAGGTCCCTTTTTGTGAGTGCTCCATAGCCTCAATAATATTGTCAGGCCTTGGGGCCTCCCCATGAGTTGGATCCTATTTTGATCCTGTCCCTGGACCTCCTTTTCCTCAGTGTCCTCTCCATTTACATCCTTGCAGTTCCTTCAGACAGGAACAATTATAAGCCAGAGTTTTAACTTTGGGAAGGCAACCCCATCCCTCACTTGATGCCCTGTTGGAGGTGGTTTCTATAACTTCACTTTCCCCACTGTAGTGCATTTCATCTAAGGTCCCTCACTTCAGCCTTTGAGTCCTAAGAATTTCTCACCTCCCAGGTCTCTGGTACATTCTAGAGGGTCCCCCAACTTCCTACCTCCCAAGGTTGCCTGTTAACCAAGGTTCTTTCTGTTAACCCTCAGAGCTTCAGTCTTCTTTCCCCACCCAATACCAGATTATGTTCATCACTCCCATGCCCTATCCCCTTTCCCTTCCAGGCCCCTCCCTCCCTCCTTGTGATTGGTTTCTTCCCCCTCCCAAGTAGGATTGAGGCATCCTCACTTGGGCCATTCAGTTTGTTGGCATTTTTTAGTTCTGTGAGCTGTACTTGTGTATTCTGTAGTTTTCTCCTTTTTTCTCACTAATATCCACTTATTGGTGAGTACACACGATGCATGTCAGTTACCTTAATGGCTTCCATGAATTCATTTTCTCTTTTGATCTCCTTAATAATAAAGGAAATAATGTCAACATTCAGTTGGGCATACATTAAATACATTGGTTCCCATGAACAGTTTAAATCTTTATGAATAATTACTTTGTCAATAACCCAAACTCAAATTACTGTATTATGAATGTTCCCTTTGTTTCCTGTTGAGGTCTTGACTAACTCATAGAACACACCATGGTTCATAATAAAACTTATTGTTTTATAAGACAATAAGTTTAAAAATATAGCTGCTAATGAAATTTAAACATTTGGGCCAAAAATTAAGAGCCATACATGCCAAACCTGACTCAATTTACAGTGGGGAGGTTATAGAGCTTAGAAACAACTTTATTCTATTATGTACCAGTTCAACAAGCTACATGAATCAGTAGTTCTCTTGCTTAGATTTTTCCATAATAAGTTATCTCCATAGCTACTAATATGTAGATTATATTCTAACAGCAACATATGAGAATACTCTGCTTATTAGCAAAAAGAGACATTTTAATGAGTTGCTTCATAATAAAAGATCGGGTGGAGAAGCTTTATTCTACATACTGTGGTCATCCTAAAATTTTATCACTACTCTGGAGAAATGCTTTTGTTATTTTAATCCTGGCTCAAGTACACTAGAATACACAGATACACTGGCTTTTATAATAACACAGAGATTCTGAGAGGCTCACTGATATTTTCAAAGTAAGCTAAACCTCTCAACCTTTGTTCCTGACATAGTATCAAAGTTAGATAGTTTCTATCAGAAATACATTTTCTTATGTTACCAAACTAGCCAACATATTATGTATACTAGTAATTAATAAACTCAAATATACCAAAATGTTTTATTTATAAAAATAGTATGAGTAAACTAAACTTGCCTCAAGCCATCATATAAAGTTGAAAAACATGCATCTCAAAAAATATACACATTTTCCTTATATGCAATGTGACAAATCATAGATTTTAATGATTACAATACTGCATTTGGTCAAGTAGATTTAATGCTGCATGTAAAGTCTCAAATCTTCTAAGGCTCCTAACTAAGGTAACTGCAATCAGCATCCAGCTTTTGTGGATAGGGAACAATTTGGTGATTTTGCTCTGATTGATACATTTCCGGCCTATACTAAGTGCCAGGAACTGGTGTAAGTAGATGTCTGAATAGGAAAAAATTGACAGAAAAGCATGCATGCCAGGAAAAATGAATTAGCACCAAGTATTCATGGGGAGCATCTGAAAGGCAACATTAAAGGGAAGTAGAAAGCTGAAGTCCTTTGACATTTTTACACATTAAATGAATATTAATTAGGCACACTTTTGGCAAATTGCCTTTTATAACCACTGCCATCTGGAATCATAAATGCAATCCTAAGCCTAAACAAAGACTAATATACTGTATGATTCAAAGCACAGAACCCACTATTAGTGGCATTTTCTTTAATGTATGGTTTACAAGAAAGAAATATATTTTTAAACATTCTTATAGTACAGCTAAGTATGTTATTATAGAAAATTAAATTTCTAGGTAACTTTTTCTTGCTAAGATAACAAGGGGCCTCCAAAGTAAATAAGCCAACAAGAAAGTATACATCAATTCAACTTAGAATATAGAATGTAGAAGTATTAAAATATCACATTTACTTGCTTGTTACTAAATATACTTTTAATGGATTTTTTACTAGGAGGACTCTACATATTTTTATTTCTTGGATTTTGCTATCCATAGCTTCATTGATTTGATGAAACTTCTTAACTGTCATTAAACTATATCCCAAATTATACCATACCTGGAAATTGGACTATTCATGCCATAAATTGAATTTCTCAAAGTGAATCTTTTATTTAAAAATGCACATTAACATAAAAACTATTTAAATGAAATGAGGTCATTTCTATTTCTCAAAGGAATCTTGATTTGTACCTCCATCGACTCCAGTAAGACATTTCAAGTAAGTTGAAGCAACATGAACTCAAGTCCAATGAAAACTAAAAATCATCTCTTTATTAAAGGGAATTTGTATTACCTATGTGAAGGTTACTGAATTTTAGAGATATAAAAATATTTTTAATTGTGCATATATATTTTCTCCTTCATAAATGAAAGAACTAAAGATAAGACAAGTAAAAAGGCTACATGAAACATCATTAAACCCATTTAAACATGAGAAATATTCTTTAATATTATTAGTATACACTGTACTGATGATATAGAACACACTACTAAAAACGTAGCTCAAATTAGAAATGTGAATATAAGTAATGAGTTAAAAATTTAGTTAGAAAACATAACTAGAAGCAGATTGACAAATTTTATATTCATGGATCAGACTCATAGATATGCAACAAAAATGGGTATCCAAACTGTTGTGGTTGACCCTTAAATTGTTAGTTGAAAAATAAATAAACAAATGAAGGAACAAATAGGTAAGAAGAATACATAGTACTGTGGTTAAAGCAACATGGGAAAAAGGGATCTAACATAGGAATTAAACGTAATTAAAATTAATCCCTATAAACATGTTTTTCTAAACATAATTTTCATTTTTATTATCAAGTCCATATGTATTGCACTGTATTGTAGAGAAAGATGTCAAAATCTCTATACTGTATAAAAACAAGGCATCAAAGGGCACATATTTAAAACTTATAGTCCTCGATTAATGTTCAGTTCTCACTTGAGTGGGTTCTTGGAAAAGGAATACTGGTAGATTCTGGTCTTCTCTACTTTTCTATTTCCCCATGGTATCTCTAGACTCTCTTTATGTACTCTTGCCATGATCTCACTTGTTCCACTGTGGTGTAACTAGAAAGAACCTGTCAAGCATGTGCTGATTTGATAGAATGGAAATTATAGAACTCTACAGAATAACCTTATTTTTATAAGGAAACTAACTAGTCCTACATAGTCTAATAAGATCCCCAATGAGTTAAAACAAAGTTGACAAATCATAAATAAAATGACATGGCAAATTTATATTTCAAATGCATAAAACTTAGATTTCATTGGCCAATGACTTTATTTTCTAAGACAAATAAGAACACAGATACGAATTCCAGTTAAGATTGGGCAGTGGAGGCACACATCTTTAATCCCAGCACTTGGGAGGCAAAGGTAGGCGGATTTCTGAGTTTGAGTCCAGCCTGGTCTACAGAGTGAGTTCCAGGACAACCCAGGCTACACAGAGAAACCCTGTCTTGAAAAACAAACAAATAAAAAACAAACAAAAAATTTAAGTTAAGACAAAATGAATAAGCCTGAAGCTTATCTATGCAGGGTATGGTGCGGTGGACCATGAAAGAAAGGATAGCTTGGTTCCTGGTCAAGCACAGGCCTCGAACCCCAGACCCTAATGGGAGGATAGGTGTATAGGCTCCAGGCTCCTAACATGAGGCCAAAGACCTCCATTGATCCTCGCCTTTCAGTCATGTAGGGCAACGCCCCTACAGCCCCTCCTAAAGATAGGTTTGTGTCACCTAGCACAGGTAGAGGACATGACTACAAGCCTCAGAACCTCAAAAGATCTCCATATTAATGAGATACCTAAAGGCCAGAGGTTGTAGCCAATTAAGCTTTCCTTCCCAGACCCTCCTCCCTCCCTATTTAACTCAGGCCCTCAGAGTACAGCCACATCCACTTTCTGCCATGTCAATAAACGCTTTGACTTCCTTGTGTCTTTGAAGCCATAACAATAAACCCTTTAACTTCCTTGTTTCTTTGGGGCCTGCTGTGCAGAACCAGGAGGGGGCCTTTGACTACCAAGCTGTTGCTTAATCTCCTGCTAGAAGACTTCTCTACTTTCCCACCACTGAGGCCACCAACTCAAGCAAGCTAGCTGAGCCAGTGATGACCCAGCCAAGCAAGTCGCTTTGACCACCAGTCTCTACCCCGCAGGGGCAGGGAACCACCAGATCTTCTCTGTCTTGCCCCTTTTGGCTGCCAGCCAGTCCAGCCCACATGTCCCCAGTTTCAACTCTTCCATGGCTCCCTGTGGTGCCTGGCTGCCCAGGAGTTTGAGACCAGTGGATCCCCACACATCTTATCCAGGAGTCCTCATCCAAGAGCTCTGCCCTCAAGAGACATCAGGCTGAGACCTATCCATGCCCAGGCAGAGTTGCACAGCTTGTCATAGCCCAGTATCTGCCCAGCACCATGTGGAGTGAACTCAGTCAAATTCCTGCACTTCTGCTCCCCAAGATGTGGTTCCAGCTACCTGGTGTGTCAGATACACGGGATCTACAACTCAGCCCAACCGACGCAAGCTCACGCATGAGCTACAGCCCCATGTATCTAGATGCATGTCTTTTTCTCTTCTCCTTTTGAAAGTATTCCTCCACTCCCCTTCTGCAACTCTCCAGATCCTGGTAGTGGGAGCAGACACCCAGAGGGTCTGCATCCTTGTGGAAACCATGTCCTGAGACATTCTAGACAGGCAACCGATCTCAGAGCAGGGGGCACCATACCCAGAGACATCCTAGAGGAGCCACGGAACTCAGAGCACCAGACACCATATCCTGAGACATTCTAGAGGAACCACTGCACTCAGAGCAGCGAACACTTAGCTGGTCAGCTCTCATGAAGACACCTTACCCTGAGACATCCTAGAGGAGACACTGCACTCAGAGCAGCTGGAGCTCAGGACCACAGGATCACAGAGACATCTGGACCCTGAGGAGTTCTGACACAAGCAAGATAACTGGAAAGACAGTCTCCAGTCAGAACCAGTGATTGAGGGTAGCACTAGAGTTAACCAAATGGTGAAAGGCAAGTGTAAGAACAAAAGCAACAGAAACCAAAGTTACTTGGCATCACCAGAACCCAGTTCTCCCACCATAGCAAACCCAGAACACCACATCACACTGGAAAAGCAGGATACAGAATTAAAATCACTTCTTAAGATGATGTTAGAGGACTTTAAGAAGGTCATAAATAACAATCTCAAATAATTTGAGGAGAACACAGGAAAACAGATACAAACCCTTAAAGAGAAAACACAAAAATCCCTTAAAGAATTGCAAGAAAACACAACCAAACAGGTCAAGGAATTAAACAAAACCATCCAGGATCTAAAAATGGAAGTAGAAATAATAAAGAAATCTCAAAGGGAGACTACACTGAAGATAGAAAATCTAAGAAAAAGACCAGGAGTCATAGATGCAAGCATCACCAACAGAATACAAGAGATAGAAGAGAGACTCCCATGTGCAGAAGACACCATGGAAAACATTGACATAACTGTCAAAGAAAATGTGAAATGCAAAAGGCTCCTAACCCAAAATATCCAGGAAATCCAGGACACAATGAGAAGGTCAAACCTAAGGATAATAGGTATAGATGAGGGTGAAGACTCCCAACTTAAAGGGCCAGTAAATATCTTCAACAAAATTATAGACGAAAACTTCCATAACCTAAAGAAAGAGATGTCCTTAAATATACAAGAAGCCTGCAGAACCCCAAATAGACTAGACCAGAAAAGAAATACCTCCTGTCACATACTCATCAAAACATCAAATATACAAAACAAAGAAAAAAATACTAAAAGCAGTAAGGGAAAAAGGTAAAGTAACATATAAAGGCTGACCTATAAGAATTACAACAGACTTCTCACCAGAGACTATAAAAGCCAGAAGATTCTCGACTGATATTATACAGACCCTAAGAGAACACAAATGCTAGCACAGACTACTATACCCAGCAAAACCCTCAATCAATATTGATGGAAAAATTAAGATATTCCCTGACAAAACCAAATTTACACAATATCTTACCACTAATCCAGCCCTTCAAAAAATAATGGATGGAAAACTCCAACACAAGGAGGAAAATTACAACATAGAAAAAACAAGAAAGTAATCTCCCAACAACCCCAAAAGAAGATAGTTACACAAACATAATTCTACCTCCAATAACAAAAGTGACAGGAAGCAACAATCATTTTTCCTTAATATCTCTTAATATCAATGGACTCAATTCTCCAATAAAAAGACATAGGCTAGCAGACTGGATACATAAACAAGACCCAGAATTTTGCTGCATACAGGAAACACACCTCTGTGACAAAGACAGACACTACCTCAGAGTAAAAGAATGGAAAACAATCTTCCAAGCAAATGGTCCCAAGAAACAAGCTGGAGTAGCAATTCTAATATCAAATAAAATTGATTTTTAACCAAACATAATCAAAAAAGATAAGAAAGGACACTTTATACTCATCAAAGGAAAAATGTACCAAGATGAACTCTAAATTCTGAACATCTATGCCCAAAATGCAAGGGTACCCACATACATAAAAGAAACTCTGCTGAAGCTCAAAGCATACAATAATAGTGGGGGGATTTCAACACCCTTCTCTGAGCAATGGACAAATCATGGAAACAGAAACTAAACAGAGACACAATGAAACTAACAGAAGTTATGAACCAAAGGGATTTAACTGAGATATTTATATATATATATATATATATATATATATATATATATATATATATATATATATATACATTTCATCCTAAAACAAAAGAATATAACTTTTTCTCAGCACCTCATGGTACCTTCTCCAAAATAGAACATATAATTGGTCACAAAAGAGGCCTCAACAGTTACAAAAACAATGAAATAATCTCTTGCACCCTATCAGACCACCATTGACTAAGGCTGGTCTTTAATAATGACAAAAACAATGGAAAACCCGCATACACATGGAAACTGAACAATGCTCTACTCAAGGATGACTTGGTCAAGGAAGAAATAAAGAAAGAAATTAAAGACTTTTCAGAATTTAATGAAAAGGAGGACACATCATATAAAAACTTGTGGGACTCACTGAACGCAGTACTAAGAGGAAAAATCATAACCCTAAATACCTACAAAAAGAAATTGGAGAGAGAGCATACATTAACAACTTGACAGCACACCTGAAAGCATTAGAACAAAAAGAAGCAAATATACTCAAGAGGAGTAGATAACAGGAAATAATCAAACTCAGGGCTGAAATCAACCAAGTAGAAACAGAAAGAACTATACAAAATACCAACAAAACCAGGAGCTGGTTCTTTGAGAAAATCAACAAGATAGATAAACCCTTAGCTAGACTAAACGAAGGGCACAGATACAGTATTCAAATTAATAAAATCAGAACTGAAAAGGGAGACATAACAACAGAAACAGAGAAAATTTAAAAAATCCTCAGATCCTACTATAAAGGCTTATACTCAACAAAATTGGAAAATCTGGATGAAATGGACAATTTTCTAGACAGATACCAGATACCAAAATTAAATCAGGAGCAGATAAAACATCTACACAATCCTATAAACCCTAAAGAAATAGAAGAAGTCATTAAAAGTCTCCCCACCAAAAAAAGTCCAGGACCAGACTGTTTTAGTACAGAATTCTATCAGACCTTCAAGGAATACCTAATACCAATTCTCTTCAAGCTATTCCATCTAATAGAAACAAAAGGAACACTACCCAATTCATTCTATGATGCTACCATTATGCTCATACCAAAACCCAACAGAAAGACACAACAAAGAAAGAGAACTACAGACCAATCTCTCTTATGAATATTGATGCAAAAATAATCAATTAAATTCTCGCAAACCAAATCCAACAACACATCAAAACAATTATCTATCATGATCATGTAGGCTTTATCCCAGGAAGGCAGGGATGAATCAATATTCGGAAATCCATCAATGTAATCCACTACATAAATAAACTCAAAGAAAAAAGCACATGATCATCTCACTAGATGCTGAGAAAGCATTCGACAGAATTCAACATTTCTTCATGATAAAAGTCTTAGAAACATTAGGAATTCAAGGCACATACCTAAACATAGTAAAAGCAACATACAGCAAGCCAGTAGCCAACATCAAACTAAATGAAGAGAACCTTGAATCAATCCCACTAAGGTCAGAGACTAGACAAGGCTGCTCACTCTTACCTTATCTATTCAATATAGTACTGGAAGTCTTAGCTAGAGCAATTAGACAACAAAAGAAAGTCAAAGGGATACAGATAGGAAAGGAAGAAGTCAAAATTTCACTATTTGCAGATGATATGATAGTATACTTAAGTGAACCTAAAACTTCCACCAGAGAACTCCTAAACCTGATAAACAACTTTAGCAACGTGGCTGGATATAAAATCAACTCAAACAAATCAGTAGCCTTCCTCTATTCAAAGGATAAACAGGCTGAGAAAGAAATTAGGGAAATGACACCCTTCACAATAGCCACAAATAAAATAAAATATCTTGGAGTGAATCTAACCAAGCAAGTGAAAGATCTGTATGACAAGAATTTCAAGTCTCTGAAGAAAGAAATTGAAGAAGATCTCAGAAGATGGAAAGATCTCCCGTGCTCCTGGATTGGCAGGATTAACTTAGTAAAAATGGCTATCCTGCCAAAAGCAATCTACAGATTCAGTGCAATCCCCATCAAAATTCCGAATCAATTCTTCATAGAGATAGAAAGAGCAATTCATAAATTCATTCAGAATAACAAAAAACCCAGGATAGAAAGAACTATTCTCAACAATAAAAGAACTTCTGGGGGAATCACCATCCCTGACCTCAAACTCTACTACAGAACAGTAGTGATAAAAGCTGCATGGTATTGGTACAGAGACAGGCAGGAATATCAGTGGAATAGAATTGAAGATCCAGAAATGAACCCACACACCTATGGTCACTTGATCTTTGACAAAGGAGCTAAAACCATCCAGTGGAAAAAGGTCAGCATTTTCAACAAATGGTGCTGGCTCAACTGGAGGTCAGCATGTAGAAGGATGCAAATCAATCCATTCTTATCTCATTGTACAAAGCACAAGTCCAAGTGGATAAAGGACCTTCACATAAAACCAGATACACTGAAACTAATAGAATAGAAGATGGGGAAGACCCTTGAATACCTAGGCACAGGGGAAAAGTTCCTGAACAGAACACCAATGGCTTATGCTCTAAGATCAAGAATTGACAAATGGGACCTCATCAAATTGCAAAGCTTCTGTAAGGCAAAGGACACTGTCAATAAGACAAAAGAGCAACCAACAGATTGGGAAAAGATCATTACCAATCGTACATCCAATAGAGGGCTAATATCGAATATATACAAAGAACTCAAGAAATTAGATGCCAAACAACAAAATAACCCCATTAAAGATGGGGTACAGAGCTAAACAAAGAATTCTCAACTGAGGAAACTGGAGTGGCTGAGAAGCACCGTAAGAAATGCTCAACATCCTTAGTCATCAGGGAAATGCAAATCAAAACAACCCTGAGATACCACCTCACAACAGTCAGAATGGCTAAGATTAGAAACTCAGGTGATAGTAGATGCTGGCGAGGATGTGGAGAAAGAGAAACACTCCTCCATTGTTGGTGGGGTTGCAAGCTGGTACAACCACTCTGGAAATCATTCTGGCAGTTCTCCAGAAAATTGGACATATCGCTATGTGAGGACCCAGCTATACCACTCCTGGTCATATACCCAGAAAATGCTCCAACATATAACAAGGACATATGCTCCACTATGTTCATAGCAGCCTTATTTATAATAGCCAGAAGCGAGAAAGAATCCAGATGTCCTTCAACAGAGGAAAGGATACAAAAAATGTGGTATATTTACACAATGGAATATTACTCTGCTATTAAAAATAATGAATTCAAGAAATTCTTAGGTAAATGGATGGAACTAGAAAATATCATCCTGAGTGAGGTAACCCAATCACAAAAGAACACACATGGTATTTACTCCCTGATAAGTGGAGATTAGCCCAAAGTTTGAAACAACAAAGATTTAACTAACAGACCACATGAAGCTCATGAAGAAGGAAGAACAAGTGTGGCTGCCTAGGTCTTTCTTAGAAGGAGTAACAAACTACCAAAGAGAGCAAATATGGAGACAAAGTGTGGGACAGAAACAGGAGAGGTTGTCTGGAGACCGTTCCACCTGGGTATTCATTCTATGTGCAGTTACCAAAAATAGATGCTGATATGGATGTCCGGAAATGCATGCTGAAAAAAAGTCTGATATGGCTGTCTCCTTAGAGGTCCTCCAGAGTCTGACATACCCAGAGGCAGATACTCACAGCTAACCATTGATCTGATCAAGGGTTCCCAATGGAGAAGTTAGACAGAAGACTGAAGGAGCTGAAAGGGTTGGTGGCCCCATGAGGAAAGCAACAATACCAACCAACCAGAGCTCCCCAGGGTCTAAATCACCAGCCTAGGAGCACATAGGGAGGGACCCATGACTCTAGCTGTATATGTAGGGGAGGGTAGCCTTGTTGGGCATAGGTGGGAGAGGAGATCTTGGGTCCCATGAAGGCTGAACACTGAATCGGGGGGTGGATCTGAGGCTGGGGATGTGGGAGTGGGGGGTAGGTGGGGGCACACCCTCATAGAAGCAGGAGGTTTCCTGGATGGTAGGGTGAATGGGGTAAGGGGATAAAATTTGAAAAGTAAATATAATATCCAATAAAAAGGGAAAAAGTTGTTATAACCAACATCTTTAATAAAATGTCAGACCTCTAAAAAATGATCTTGATACTAAAATTTGTTTTGAGAATTGTATATTGCAGAATGATCAGCCTTGGTATATCTACTCATCAAGCAAGCTGAGCAGACCTGCTCAAACCTCCGATGTCCTGGAATTCCATCTGGATGCAGTGAAGACACAGCATCAGAGGTTTATCAATTTACTCTTCCCCCAACCCCTCTTCTAATATCTCAATGCCCATAATCAGTTTGAAGAAGCTAATGAAGAGTCACCACCTCTATTCCCTGGGCTTGTAAACTAAGGTGGTTAATATTGGGCTGTCTTTCTAGGGAAAATAATGGTTTTGTTGGAACAGGGAGGATTAGCTAGGATTTATTTCATAGCCATAACCTATAAATCCATATAATTATTATTATCAAGATGAAATTATAATTTCTTAAATGGTACAGAATTTACTTTCATTTCAAATGTAAGGTTTTCATTGGTACAAGCTTCTTATTGATATAAAAGTGAGATGAATATTGTTGCTCTCATAGGCATTGTGCCTGTATAACACATTTAGGAATACAAGGCTTAGACCCAGTCCTTCTTTAACTTTTTAAAACTGATTTGAGATGGTTAGCCTGTGAGTTAAGGCCCTTTAGCAAATTCATGGCTTTGAGTTTATTGTTAGGGTGTTTATATATTTTATTTAGAAATAGCTGAGAGGAGTTAACAGACAACAGTACAGGTTATCTTATATAGATAGTTGGTTTTCAAAACATCAGAAGTCCACAGAATTGATGTTACAATCATTTCTGTATTAATATTCATTTTGATTAGAGACCTGTCTACTCCTGGCAGCTTCTTGTCTTGGATTCTAAGAAGAAATTGAGCATCTTTGGAGTTTCTCCAGTTGTGGTGGGACAGCCACTAGGCAAGAATTGCCTCTTTCCAACTACAGACAAATTACTGTCCAGAAAAGGACACACTTGCAGAATAGTCGACTGATTATATCTGCCTAGACAGAGTAACCAGCCCTTAATAATTCTGCATCACTAAAGTCTGTCAGATGATCCTGAGCCAGAGGGCTGAAGATCAGATGCTCCAGTATTGTTGTTTACAGACAAATTATGTCTGCTATGTAGTCCTAATTTATTTAATTTTAAATGTATTTTAGAATTTCTTATAAATAAACTCTAGTCACATAATTTCCAACCCTCTAATGCTTCATGTGGCCCCAACTCTCTATCAAATTCATGACTTCTTTACTTATATATAATCATATATGTACATATTTATATAAATATTAATAAACATATAAATACATATATAAAATATAGTACAATAATTATGTGTGTATATCTTGCTAAGTTTATATCATGTTGCTCATATGTGTATTTATTTAGAGCTGACCACTTTGGATTCTATAATTTACTAAGGGGCTTATTATTGGAGTTCACTTGATCGTCTTCTCTCAGCAGTCATTAATTGCCTTCTTAAGAGATTTTCTCCCAATTGTACTGGAATGTCAACTGGTTATTTTTATTGTCCAGATCTTGTTCAAGTAAGACATATTGTTGAGATTTTCTGAGTATAACTTTCCTACCATATATAGAAAACACTATCTTGAAACAGACAGCAAAGCCTTCTTTTAAAATTATTCTAATCCTTCTGTGATGCTTTTTGAGATTTAGTTACAGATATTATATTTTAATTGTAGCAATAGGGCCTAGACACCCCTGGACAATTACTCTGAATTTTGATCATTTGTAAATTTTTTTTCGCCTTTGTGTATATTCAAGATCCAAATTATAACAGACAGCATGTTTTGAAATTTTCAGAAACTGGGAATATCTGATTCATTTGATCTTAAATTATCATAGACAATTCATAAGACAAATCACTTATCATCAGGAATACTATTCTAAGAAGTACAATTAAAATGTCATCATTCCTTGTTTTAAAAAGAACTTATTGCTTGAAAAATAATACATTCTCAAAAAAAGAAAGAAATAAAGAAAGAAGGAAGGAAGGAAAGAAGAGAAGAGAAGAGAAGAGAAGAGAAGAGAAGAGAAGAGAAGAGAAGAGAAGAGAAGAGAAGAGAAGAGAAGAGAAGAGAAGAGAAGAGAAGAGAAGAGAAGAGCCCGGCAGTGGTGGCGCACGCCTTTGATCCCAGCACTCTGGAAGCAGAGGTAGGTGGATTTCTGAGTTCGAGGCCATCCTGGTCTACAGAGTGAGTTCCAAGACAGGCAGGGCTACACAGAGAAACCCTGTCTTGAAAAAAACAAAAGAAAAAAGAAAAGAAAAGAAAAAATATAATACATTCTCATGAATTTGAGCTGTGCATTTTCCATGTCCAGTGAGTCATTTTAAATAAAAATATCAGCTATTCCCCTTTGAAACTTACTTTTTTATTAGATATTTTATTTACACTTCAGATGCAACCCCCTTTCCCCATTCCCCGCTTAGAAAACCCCTATCCCATGCCCCCTTTTCCTTTTTGCATTTATACATTTTTTTTAAATGTTAATCATAGGCTTTATAAGTTTGGTATTGTTCAATCAGAGGTGTAACACACTACCCAACCTAGATATAACCACTATCTTTGACTAGTGGAGATACATGAACATCTGCCTCCCTGTCTCCCCCCTCTTTCTCTCTTTCATCACCTAGCTTCTAAATTTTTATAGTATCCATCTACTACAACTTAGCCTGTTTCTTATCTTGATTAATGAGTTCAAGGTGGTACCATAAAAAATGATGGTTGTATCTAGGCTCAACCTAGATACTTCTGAAAAACAATCCAAAATGCTTTGCCTGGAAGCCTTTTATTAATATGGTGTCTTTCTTATTTTAACCTTCAGAGTAGAATAATAGCCAAACAAACATATTTTTAAAATCTGTATTTTTATCAATTAATTATTTAAGATTTACATTTTCCTATCAGAAGTCTTTTGAAATACCACATATTCAGAAACCCTAACTTTCATTTATACTTCATGAATGAACAGTTTTGTTTATCTCAACACACTACATAATAATGGTCATGTTTTTCATTTATTTTTTATTAATATTTGACTATTGTGAAAATCCTTTCAGATTTGAAACATAATCCCTATATCTATAAAAGGTTAGCATTGTTGGAAGCTGGAGTAGTCCGTTTTTGTTTGTTTGTTTTGTTTTGTTTTTAAAGATTGTCTTTTTACATTCAATCTGGGCCCTCTAAATCAAAATGAAAACATAAGAAGTATATGTAATTTTGGATTGAGTAGTATTTTCACAGTGATCTTTCTTTGTCTAGAAATTTCTTGAGGCTAGGAGATAACTAGAACTAAATGTCAAATTCAAATAATTCTTTAACAATTCCCAACCTGTGTCCATCACACAAGTTATGGGTTTGGCATGGAGATTTTACTAAACCAACTTAGTAAATGGTTTTCTAAAACGTAAATTTCTAAAAAAAAAAAAAATAGTAAAAAAGACAAAGATAGTAAAATGCATATCTATATGACTATCTAAAATCTAGAATCAAATGTGTTCAGCAGAAACTGACACTAACAAAAACTACTATCATTACAATAAAAGATACCATCTCTGCTACTAAATCATCAGCCAACACAAAAATTAAGTATCACATATTCCCAGGGCATAAATGATCCCTGGATTCAAGAAAGGGAAAGATCTGGAAGTTCAATGAAAAAAGAACAAGTCACTTCCAAAGTAATCCAGTCACAACCTTAGATGAAGATGGTAGTGGGACATTGAAAAAGAGAAGAGCCAGGTTGTTTCTGCATTCCTTAAATGTTACTAAGACTTACCAACAGTGTTTTTGAGGTTTCTCTGTAGTTGCTATAAACTGTCAAATTTTTCACAAGTTTGACATTCTAATTAGCTTTTTGTTTGTGATTATAGAATTAGGCAGCATCTTGTACTATAGAATAAAATTAATTTCTTTAGCTGAGGGGGTTGACTTCACAGACAAAAAAAAACAAAATAAAGCATAAAGAAAAGAACAAAAACATTGTTGATAATTTTTAGTTTGTTTATGAAGACTGGCCATTTTCAGAGATTACTTGTATTATTTGGCATGTAGCACAAGTAGCTTTCAACTATTGTTTAGTCTTTTGAGGCCTAGTGCAAGATGCTAGCCAAAATAATGGGTTTCCATAAACTTTATATAGCACACTACAAAAAAAATATCACATTTGTGTTTGTATATATAATGCTCACTGTAGCATTATTTTGAAAGAAAACTTGTAAAAACAACAGAAATGTTTATCTATACAATTTGACATATATCACTATTTCCTATGTCCCTGGAAGCATCAATAAGCATAATTTAAAATGTTTAAATTGAAATTTAAATGATGCATAATATTATCAGTTATTGTTACTCTATAATCACTTGATAGAACAATAATTTAGAAATTCTATTAGTGGGACTGGAAAGATGGCTTAATGTGCAAAGTTGCCAGTTACCATAAAGACCACAGCTGTCATCTTAAATGAATAAGAGACAGTTTATTCTGGAGCCATTTAGAGTAACCATTGCCAGGAATCCTAAATTTAGGATATTCCATGTCCCAAAGTAGAAGGAGTTTCAAAAGGTTTTTATGGTTTTTCAGAACAGAGAAAGTCATAAATGCATTCGAGGGTACATCAGAAAGGCAGGTGCATCAAGATGTCGGGAGATTTTCTATATACTCAAGATACTATCTGATGACACTCATAGTTTGTACATTGGCAGAACTAGTTGACTGTTAATGTAATAGATTTTGAAAGATTTTTAACTATTATCATAAGATGGTAGTTACAACATGGGGAGTGAGGGTGGGGAGGAACAGCTATTCTGAAGGACGAGAATACAGTCCAAGTTAAAGTAATTAGCCTCTGGACCTGCAAAAGTACAACCAGTCCACAATTATGAGACTCTTATCAGTCAACCAATATCTCTTCAGACACAGATGCCTGTCAGGGGTTGACCTTCACAACCAGATGCAGCTTTTTTTTTTCAGTAGTTTTCCTTCATGTCACACAAGCCTGGAAATATGAGATGACCCCTGGAACTCACATAAATATGGAAAAAATAACATATTTACAAAATAGGTCTCTAAATTCTAGTCTTATAATTAACTTGTATATTCATTCCTATAAAATGATAAGGTGTAATGTTGGGGAATGATAAAGAATATTATAAAATATACCATATAAAATTTTCAAAGAATAGATAAATTTAAAAAAGCATTAACTCATAGCTATAGTTGTGTTTTGATAAAGGGTAGACTTCATAATGAAAATTACTTGTCAGATTTAAGTACATATTTATTAAACCTATTATTTTAATAAACAATTACTGAATACTTCTACCAAATACATTATGAAGTGTCATTTTATTGTTATAAAATTTTAACTATTTTACTGATCATGTAATAATCCTAGCATAACTCTATTCCTATGAATGGTACATACAAAATAAATGGCCCTATAATGAAAAACATTGTTATATATTTTATTACTCCATTCCCAAACTCTCTGAATGATAGTAATATCTAAAACTTCTCTTGCATTTAACAACTTCCTAAATAGTATTCGAAAAGTTTAATTTGTGAAGAAACTATGTATCAGCAAAACCATAAACAAAATTGGCAACTAATTAGTGTTATTTGGTAAAAAAAATAAGGACTCAAGTTCCTAGATATTTTTGAAGTTAAAAAAATACTTTCTTCCTGGGGAATGGAGCAGAGACTTTAGGATAAACTATTCTAGACTATGTAGACTACATTTCTCATAGCACACATTGTGTAACAATTTATCCCTTTGAAAACTTTATTCTAAAGGAATGCTCATTAAAACTCAGTAAGTAATAAAGACTGAGGAAGTAAAGTGTAAGTCTTAAGCATTTTCTGAAGCTTAACAGATTCACAATGCCCCCAACTCCTAAAGGGTTTATAAGTAGTAAGGATCTTTGAGAGTAGGAGATTTTGTGATATAATGACTTGTAAGCAAGGCTTGCAGAAATCCTATGGTTCCAGCTTTCATTAGTTGTCACTCACACTGGGACACAATTTTAATGATTCCACTAATTTCAAGTCCTCTGAAACTCTGTAAGAGTACTTGTACTTTAGTAAGTAACCATAATACACTCGTCAGTTCACCAAGATGAACTCTGATGAAAAAATTACTTTTGTTGTCTCTCTATATGGGGTTTGTTCATTTCTAACCAAGATTAATGTCACATCACAGAAAAACAGCTAGCACCATCTTAATCAAAGTGCTTGTGATTTCCCACAGGAGACTCCCAACAAGATCAGGTTGTTAACATTCTATCATAGGACAGAGTAGATAAAATCATTGAAACCTCACCTGATACTTCAGCTACTCCCTCCCTCTTACATGTTCCCTCCTACATGTAGATAATTTTCTCCCTTCGGTAAGTTGTCTTAGGAGGTGAAAGCATGTATAGGGAGGGAAAACAACTATGGAAAAGTCATTATCATCCATCGTGAGGTTACTATTTTTAATGATGTAGCTATGTGTTGGCTATTATGTTGGTATAGGAGACCGTTCACTAATCTACATAAAAACCCAGGAAAGCCATCTGGATCATCTGAATCCAGTAAAGTGACAACATATTCTTGAAGCTATTGTTTAGCCAGACAAGGAATATAAGCTATAATAATTTCAAACCAAGCATTTCTTTTATATATAGAACACAATAAGCAGGAAATCAAGAAAGTTTCAGGTTTCGAAGTTCCCAGCAATAACATTTTTTTTCTTTTTTTTCCATTATACAATCACAACAGCACCATTTTCTGATATAAGGGTATATAGTTGTTACAGGAGTACCAGGTCTACCTCAAAGTCATCAAAGGTGAGAGTCAACATTCACTGCTTTATAACAGAATGAAATTTTACTATAATGCACTTAATATCACTATCCCATGAAGGATAATTGTCATTTCTGACCTAGCTGGTCATCAGATTGGCTACTAGGCAATGAAGAGTATCTAATATGACACTTAATGTGATGTTCCTATTACTTTGTACAAGGGATACCCACACTTAAGTTACTATGAAATCTACTGAGCCTACCTTTATTATTTTCATTTCCATAACATTTAAGGAATTTACAACTAAAATATTGTTGAATTCAATATTTAATCTCAGTCAGGGGTTCTTATCCCACCTTTAATCATTCAGTTCTCAGATAAAAGACATACAATTGTTGTATTTAAATAACCTTTTATTTTTCATTATATATATATATATATATATATATATATATATATATATATATATAGAGAGAGAGAGAGAGAGAGAGAGAGAGAGAGAGAGAGAGAGAGGAGAGAGAGTATGTGTGTGTACATATATATTTCATTCCAGGTCCTTTGCATATATACTATGACTTTAATTTTTTGTGGGATTTCTGAGTTTGTAAAAGACTAGGTCCCTGGTCCCTGTATTGATATCTCTTTCTTGTGCCTGTTTCAAATATAGCTGTTTTCTTTCTTCTTGTTCATGTTTCTGATGTATTAGATTTATTCTATCTTATAATTCCTTAGAAGCCCATTTGTTTTCTTTTTATTATATATTTTCTTTATTTACTTTTCAAATGTTATCCCCTTTCCCAGTTTCTCCCCCTCCCCCTGCTTCTATGAGGGTTTTCCGCCTTCCACCCACTGCCTCCTCCCCAACCTCCCATTTCCCTACATTGGAGAATTGAACCTTCACAGGTCCAAAGGCCTCTTCTCCCATTGATGCCAGACAAGGCCTTTCTCTGCTACATATGTGGCTGAAGCCATGGGTCCCTCCATGTGTACTCTTTTGTTGGTGATTTATTCCCTGGGAGCTCTGGGGGTCTGGTTGTTTGATATTGTTGTTCTTTCTGTTCAACATAGATCATAATACTAAATTGTTAACTTAAAATGTTTTAACCTAATCGAACTCACATTTAATATTCTTACCTCAATATAATACAGTTTTAAAATTAAAAATACTCTAATAAGGTAACATATTGATAGTTGTTTGCCTATCTATATAAGGGCCTCTTAAACTCTTTGCCTTATTGTGATTTTCCTTTCCAATTTTATTTACTCATTTAATACTTTTGAATGTCTAGCATGTTTCAGCATTCATGATATATCTCATATACATATACAAACCTATATATATATATATATATATATATATATATCTTTAATTTTAAAGATATATATTTATATATATCTTTAAAATTATTGCCATTTATATCTTACTTTCAAGTGCAGAAAGAAATCAAACAACAAATGTGATATGTATTTATTCTATAGTAAAAGTGATAAAAAAATTATAGGAAAATAAAAGGTAGCTAAAGGAAATTAGCATAGAGAGTAGATAGATACAGAAAAGTGATACCAAGATTCAGTCCTAGTATATTGTTACACTTTGAGATCTTGATGAAAAGAACAAAATCACAAAGCAAAACAAAGATGAGTGACAAATGTGCTATTAGAAGAGACAAACAAATTTGCAAACAGCCATATATTGAATATATATCAAGAAATAAATTTCTATTACTGAATTAAAGAAAATAATATCTCAGAAATAACTCATATATTTCTGAAAATGAAGGTCACCAATAACTAGCAAAATCATAGAGAAAAGAATTAGTAGGATAGATTTTAAAACCTCAGGGAAGAGGATTTGAAGAAAAACTGCAAATTAATTTAAAGAGTTTATAATTGAGAAGAGCAGGGAAATAAGATGCATGTTGAAAAGAAAGACCAGTGGGTATGTGAGTGAGTGAGTGTGTGTGTGTGTGTGTGTGTGTGTGTGTGTGTGTGTGTGTGTGGTGTGGTGTGCATGCACACATTGAGATGAATGTTCAACCAACAATAAAAACTGATGAGAATAACAGAATGTTGAAATGATTTTTTGAGGAAGTTTGCTGTATAATTCAAACTGACACTGTTCTCCTGCATCAGCCTCTTAAATAAGAGCATGCACCACAACACTTGGCTCTAGTAATGTTCTTAAAATAGGTAGAAAAAGTTGGTATATACTCCAAAAGTGGAAAATGGTTTTATTAGAAGCACAGAATATCTGTGAACCTTTGTTTAGTCTAACATGAAAATGTAAGGATTTGAGTACAGGCTCTAGTAGGTAGACACATACAGAGATGGGATTCAGTACAACCTTTGGAGCCACGATTACGTTTCATGTTTTTGCACTTGGTGTTTATATCCATGATCCCCACAATGTACAATTCAAAAGTCCACACATGGCCATCACAGTATAGTGTAATAGGAAAATACCTGAATTTTGAGTTCAAAGCACTGAGTTTGAGCTACAACTATAAATAATGTAATCTATGATACTATATAGATAAAGGAATTACTAGGAATTTTTAAAAATTACTTACAGACTAAAACAAAATAATTGTGTATGAATGTACATTCTATTCATGCTTTCTAGTTCTTTTCTAACTCTTACTGGCTGGTCCATCTCATCAGTTCTGGCTCAAACAAGTCTTCAAATTGATTGAGTCAATCTGGCTTCTCTCTGCCTCTGACTGAATAGTTCTGCTTGGCTTGCAATTAACTCTGGTAACTTGTTCTAATCTTCTGCCTCCTTCTTATTCTCTGGCATCAACTGCCTCTGCTGACCTGCACTGAACTGCATGAACTCACTGAGGAATTCAACTTCAGTGCACTGTACTCACTGCACTGACTCCCAACAGAACTTCACTAACTGAACAGCCCAACTGCAGACAGAACTCAACTCACTGATCTTAAAGAGCCTCTCTTTCCTGTCTGTTCTAGTGAGAGTGGGACATGTCCTATCTCTGACTCATTCTGTCAAATCTTTCTCTGCTACATCACTTTGTCTAGCTCTCACAGAGACCTAGAAGGTCTTTTGGATATGACCGTGTTCTGATAAAATTCCTCTGAAATTCTGAAAATAGCTTTTCTGGAGACCACAGTTGTGGCCAACTTAAGTGCTATGAAGTCACTATGACGACTTAGATAGATATCATATTTATGCCATATATATGTGTGTGTATGTATGTATGTATATGTGTATATATATATATGTATATGTATATATATATGGATATATGGATACATGGATATATATCAAATATATAATACAGACACACACACATACACATACATAATAGTACTTAATCCAAACCTCATCTTTCTCACTCTGAATCTAAGCCTGTACCAACACAAACTCTAACTACTCTCTCCATGTTCATGAAAGGCCAAAGAGGAATATGTTTCAAACCTTCCAAAGAGTAATTATATAATATATATTTTTTATTCTCCAAATCCAACTGCTTCTTTGTTTCCAAATAAGCTTATTGTCTGATTCACGTGAAATTGTTATGGGCAGAAATATACTTCTACAGAAACTGCTGTCTTCTGTCACATTTTTTTTCTTATTTACCTTACCAAATCTTTATGATCATTTTAACTAGGTCATTAACTAGGTAAGGATGGCCCTTTTTCTAAGCCATGGGAACATCTCCATAATTGTTGCCACTTGCTTATAGGGAAGTAGTATAATGGCAATCATCACATTTAGAAGTTTCAATCACAGATACTCCCACATAATATACATGCATATTTACAAAGTTAATTAGACCTTTTCTGCTTTAATTTTTTTCAACTTGAGGAAGATCATCCTAAACTTAAGAGTAGCAATAGTTATACTTTATTAAGCCTTGACACATGTCAGGTTCTACTTTAATCTTTTAGCATTAATATGAAATTCATATAATGAGGGTGTCATGAGGATTAAACTATGATATTACTAAAATATAGGAAATAATAGCTGAAGATAAAGTATACAAAATACCACTCAAAGATAAATGCTGAATACATTTTAAATTACAAGTTAAATGCTAATTTAAATTTTAAATTAAAATTACTTGTTCAATAAATGTTTAGCATTTATTAGCTATGTGGCAAGCAATATGCTGTTTCTTGAGAAGAATACAATTTAAAATTTCAGCTCAAATCTCAAAAGAATTATTTTTGGGAGATTAACATACATACAGAAAAAGTCATTTTTCTCTTGGGCATTTTTCCTTGGGTTGGTTTGCATCTTAAGTTTCCATTGCTGTGAAGAGACACCATGACCAAGGCATGTCTTTAAAAGGACAATGTTTATTATCAGCTGGCTTACAGTTTCAGAGGTAGTGGTGGAAAGCATAGCAGCATACAGGCAGACATGGTGTTGGAGGAGGAAAATGTTGATCTGAAGGCAGCCAAGAGGAGACAGAATTTCACACTGGGTGGAGCTTGAGCATAGGAGACTTCAAAGCATGTCCCTATAGTGACACACTTTCTCCAACAATAAACACCTACTCCAACAAGGCAACACCTCCTAATATTGTCATTCCCTGTGGAGAAGCATTTGAACACATGAATCTGTGGGGGCCATACCTATTCAAGTCACTTCAGTTTATCTTATCTAATTCAGAAGTGACAGGTTTTTTTTTTATCTTGCTATATTTTATTATCAATGTTAAACACGAATGAATGAATGAATGAATGAAAACCTAGCCACTAGAGTAAAGGTTAACAACCAAACTTTATACCTAATGGGAGAGGAAAAAATCAGTTTTCTCCAATAGAGTGACACTGGTTATATCTATCACTCCAGGACAGGCCTCATGCTCAGGAGTAGCTGACCAACACATAATGGACTCCAGACTCAACAGTGTTTTTTGGTTTTCTTTTTTGGCTTTTTTTGGAGGGGGTGGTTTTTCCATTTGGGGAGTGTTTGGTGTATATGTGTGCATGTGTGTGTGTGTGCGTGTGTGTGCCTGTGCATGTGCGTGTGTGTGTGTGTGCTCTTATTTGATCACAGTTTGGTAATTTGTGTAATTTTATCTTTATGGTTATGGTTTTACATTTTTTATGTTTTATTTTGTTTTGTGAGGGTGTATGAGATTTTTGTTTATTTTTTGAGAAAAACACCTTGAAGTTGGGTGAATAGGGAGAGGGAGATGATCTGGAATTACTTGTGAGAAGACTTGTGATTAAAATTTATTCAAACTTAAGAATTTTTCAAATAATAAATAATTCAGATTACTAAAACTGGAAGGAAATATAAAGGATAGCCATATAAAGAGGGGCAGATAAATGAAAGTATGACTGACTATGGCAATAATTCTCAGACTTTCTGGTTCCAAGAGCTTCTTGGGAATCACTTACATTTCTAAAAAACATTACTGAGGGCACAGCATATATTTTTAGCTATATCAGTTAATATTTACATTATTGAAATTATAACTACAATGTCTTTTTTCCTAAAAATTTCAAAAATGCTAGAACATATAAATACATGTTCATATCTTCTAGAGAATGTAATTGTATATTTTAATAAAAATGCAAATAGAAAAATATTTTGCATATTAGAGAAACAGGTTTTCAAAAGAATGCACTTAATTTAACGTTATATGCTGTACACACGTACCACTCAAGTTGGGTTATTTTAGTAAGTTTGAATAACTAAGAAAACGTTTTTAAATTTTGTTAGTTTTATGTGTGACTTTACCATAAAAGAAATTAATTAGCTTTCTGGGCTTGGAAGTTTAATCATGGTGATTCTAAATCCAACTGCTTTAAAACTATTTAATATCAAAAATAATATATCTCAAAATGGGCTTAGCACTATAAGACATATTCTATGTAATTCCCACTTTTCATGTTATGCATGATTATAGCATATTACTATTACTACAGAGAATGTATTATAAACTTAGGGGAAAAACCAAAGTGTTTCAAAGTCTTATGTTAAGACATTTGAAAATGGGCTTTTCATGTAGTATCAAATAATGAACATTTCTCTCTGTTCTCTCCTGTTTGTCACAAGATTTCTATTGTTTATTATATAGCCACTACTAATAGTTGAAGGGTACTATCATCACTTAACTCCAGCCCCAGACATGTGATAGAAGATTGGCTTATCAGCATTGTTCAGGCCCAGGCCTCTGAAACTGGTTCAGACATGTGTACTTCACCCAATTACAAAAATGAAATTTATCATAAAACACTTGACAGAATTTCTGGCAATTGGACTCAACTAGGACTGTGATCTCTGAAATCATAAATCTAACAGGCTTGTACAACATATAATCATCAGGCTACATGCAATCAAGAACCAAGAATAACTATGAATGCAGCCCAAGACAAGGTTATTTATTTGCTTAAAGAGATATATTATATATTTTAATGGTAACTTGATCCCATAGTGTTTCAGTGTGAACTTTGAAGAGAATAACATAGCATCACAGTGTCAGAGGGTTAAAGAAGACCCTAGTGGACTGTTAGAGACAAGCAAGCTCAGAAAATGTCAGCTTTTATCACTATTTACTTCATTTTGATAACTTTTGGTATAGTTTGTTCTTTCTGTACTTCCTTAAATAATAAAGTTAGTATATCTGGAATCTTCATCTGTAATTTGAGAATTCTTTGCAACAAACTTCTACCCTAAACCACTATATGAAAATCCATACTTTTGATATAGTGTGCTTTCATATTGAAATGTATTCTAACTATAATATTTTGTTAATTCTTTTAGAATTTCATACAATGTATTTAGATCATATTTGCTCCCCAAGGCCTCTCTATAATTCCTCTCAGATGCACATTTACCACCCTTCCAACCCCTTCCTAACTTTATGCTCTGTTGATTTTTTAGGAACCCATGGAGTCCAACTTGTGCTGTCCAGATACACATAGGTATGGGGCCCCTTAACTGGTATTTGGTTAGCCAACCAAAGACCATGACCATAAAGAAAACTGCCTCCCCTCAAATATAACTGCATATAGTTTTTCAATTAGAAATGAGAGCCCGTGTACCCCTTCCTCATCCAGGCTGGATGATTGACTGGATCTCTCTTGTACAAGCAACCACAGGTAAGGTGGGATCCTGACACAGTGATTATATTGTGTCCAGAAAATATTCTTTCACTTCTACTCCAGTCCTGCCTTGCCTTTAGCTCTTACAGTCTTTCCCATCCCTCTTCCCTGATGGTCACTGAGTCTGGAGATGAGGGCTCAGGATATAAACTTCCTATTTAAGGCTTCACTGAAGTACACTTTAAGTGTTCTTTTCCCATGAAATCCTATTTTTTACATTAATCCTATTTTTGAGAATTTACACTCAACTACTATATTTACATTATTTCCACTATACTCTTTACCCTCAAACTCTTCCACATTCTCCAACAGTTTTTAAATTTTTTAAGTGTTTAAATTGCTATTGTTACATATGGATTACATATTTGGCACAATTATTGACACTGGTATGCCATAATTTTTTTCCTTTATTGTTATTGATTTCTAGTTTCACTCCATTGTAATCAGAATAGATATGTTTTACGTTTTCAAATCTCTTGAACTTGTTTATGAATTATTAGTGTTACTATATTTCTATCTGAGAATGCATATTTGCTGAACCTTTCATGGATGTTAGGTCCATTTAGTCTGTACTGCTGTTTAATCATATTGTTTCTTTATTAATTTTCTATCCTTAAAATTCAGGAACTTTTTGGTAGAAGCAGTGCAGAAGGGACCTGTCAGTGGTTGCAAGTAGGGCAGGTCTGGGCAGAAGTCTAGAGGCTGACTATTCTATAAGTGAGGTGGTCAGACTAGACTATGATAGTGTTTCAAGTACCTGGTGGAAAACATGGCTTCCTAAACATAAGCTGAATAAAAACAACAGCAATAATCCTGCCAAAGTAGATAAAAGAAAACCAGTGAGGCTTCAACCTTAGACAAAGAACTATAGTCAACTAAGGAATGTTGAGATTGGGATAAATAGTCTTGTCCAGACACAAATTAGTTTTCCAGTGGCAAATGGTGAGCCTTAAAAGTGAAGATACAAGTAAAATTATATAGAGAACATAGGCCATCCATATAATAATTAATAATTATATTTTACTAATATTTTATATAATGTATAATACATATATGTGCTAATTATTATATATTATTTTGCATTATATTTTATAATTTAACACCACACTGATTATTGCATATTTCCTTTGTATTCATTTTTTTGTCTTCTTTTGTTTATATAAGGACTTTAAATAAACACGTTTTGCATTCTTTTGCTTCTCTTTTATGTAACTTGTATGGGCTTTTTTGTGGTCAACAGGGAGTTTAAAACATATTTTCTTTTTATTGACATATTAATCACATGTATATAATCACAAATTTTATTGTAATATTTTCATATCTACGTACTTTTATCATAGTCACCCCTGTCACCCTCTCTTGTCCCATTCCCACTTCTCTTTATCTCCCTCCTCTTTCCAACTAGCCTTTTCTTTCCATTCATGTTCTTTTACTGTTCTCTGTTTATGAAATGAGTTTAATTAAGGATCATTACAAGAGCATGGGTGAGCACTTATGAACTCACCACAACTGTGATTACCTACATAAGACATGAACAAGATTGGTCTCTTCAATATTCTGTCATGCAGTAGGAGAAAGTCTAAAGGCCCAATCCTGCCCCTGAAATTCTATAGGCTTATAATTGTTGCTAGGTGGGGGACAAACATTTCTTCATTGTTTTAGAACTTATAAGGTGCTCGTGCCTCTAAATAGCTAAGCAAACATACTCTAGAAGTTCTAATCTGGTCTAGGCTTATAAATCTATTAATGTCATAATTATCATCTAATATACATTGTGTAACTACTAACATAATCTACTTATAGATGTTCTTAACAATATAATATTTTAACTTTACCACAGAATTAAAAATCAATTTACTATCAGTAAAAGCATAAGGGAGATGATTTTTTCTATAATTTTCATTTACCAAAATGTTTCCTAATTTCCTTAAACTTCAATATTACATAATATTGAATAAATATTAAATATATATTACTTAATATATATTTAATATAATTTCATTTCACATTGAAGAATTTCCTTTAGCATTTTTTTGAGGAATAAAAACTACCAGCCCTCCCGATTTTAATTCTCTGAGAAAATCTTTATCTCCTTATTATTGTTGATGAACAGGTCTACTGGATACAGTTATCAAGATTTATTTTCTGTCTATACTTGAAACATACCATGTCTTTATATTATGCTTCCTAAAATGTTTATTTAGTATACATAGCCCACACAAATTTTGTCAAAACTGCAGCCTTGGTAGTTTCAGAGCATGTAATGAGCTAAAGTTGGATTGGCCCACTGTCTGTAAAACTCTGTGATATAGCCCAACAATACTGACACATATATTCAACCTAAAGTTTTCCTAGTGTCTTACATTTCAGTGTTCTGTGATTTACCAACTGGTAAGTACATAATGTAAATAATTTTTTTTTCTTTCTAAATAAATATAAAGTTCAATGCCAAGGGCATACATTATAGGTCTCATTAATAATAGCAATATAGATAATTTTCTTCAATTGAAAGACTAGGAGCTAAGTCTTTTTTGTTCTTTATCTGTGAGTTTCAATTTCAAAAGCCACTTAGTATTGAAAATTAACAAGCTTTTCAAAACTCTACTCAAAAGTCAAGGACTAGATACTTTCAATGCTGAAGTTTAGAGGTGACTCAAAGAACTAATGCCAGTATTTCTTGAGTCAAAAACTAAAAGCAAAGGAAATACTCCTAAATTATTTTATATAGAAAGGATCATGTTCATAACAAAGACATATGGAGACTGCAAAAAATGCAAGGATGGTTTCATATATACAAATCAATATATTTTGTTATCTGACTTGTCTAGCATCAGTGTGAGAGGATGTGTGTAATCCTATAGAGACTTGATGCCCCAGGAAAGGGGAATGTGGAGGCAGTGAGATAAGGGGTGAGTGAGTGAGTGAGTGAGTGAGTGAGTGAGTGAGTGAGTTAGGGTGGTGGATGGTGCATGGGGAAGTATCTTCTCAGAGGCAAAGGGGGATAGGGTGAAGAAATTTTGGAGGTAGGGACCAGGAAGTGAGGCAACATTTGGAATGTAAATAAACAAAACAATCAAAAAATAAAAACGGTTAAGTAGTTTTATATATACAAATCAATATACTTGTTATCTAACTTTGTGAAAATTATTTTTCTGACAAATACTCTTTGACGTTTGCCTTTATAAATCAAACTTTTGCCCAAACTTTAACCATGTCAACAATGTGTGTTGCAGTCATTTGTAACTGCTTACATATTATTTATGCAAACCTATTCAGAATTAACTGACCTTTAAGAAGATAATCAGTTTAACCTGTCTTACTATGATTTGGATACCCTGGTATACTATGATTCTTATTTTTTTTTCCTCTGAGAACCTTTTATATCCTGACTCAGAACAATTTATGTGTGCATGGGTTGTGGTGACGAAGTAGTAAGGCATTGAAAATTAAGACAAAGGTCCTTCATTCCCTTTTGATACCATATTTGCTGTGCTATTCAATAAAAAGAGAGGATGGCTTTTGTCTAGAACTTTTAGATTAGACATCTTCTAGATTATAGTACTACATTAGAAGATTAGTACTATATTACTCTAGTAAATAATTCTGATGCATTCTTGGATAATCAATGCCAAGAGCTATTCTTACTTCTTTTAATATTGCATTAACAAACTCAGTTAAATCAAGAAAACCTTGAAGGACAAAAATCTCATGGTGATAACAACAGATGGTGAAAATGCATGTGACAAGGTACAAAACTGATTCATGGTTAAACTTCTAAAACCAAAGATGTAAAAGTTAAATGTTAATAATTATTTATGAAAAGCTCACAGTTACCATCATAGTCAATGTGGAGATCTTCCTCTAAGAATAAATGAAGCCAAATTTGTTCAGCTTGCTACTTGTACTTTGAAATTATACTAGAAATGCAAATAAGACCAAGTAAATTCAAAAAATACACATCCTAAAAATGCAGAAGGATGTTTTCAGATTTTATCCTATATATAGAAAGAACTAAATACTACTATTATCAATAATAACTATAACAATAATAAAGAGGAGAAAAATATAATAAACCAATTCAGATAAGTTCTATGATATAAAATCAACTTGCAAAATAACAATTAAATCTTTTATAATACTAATATTCTCTAAAATCCAGATTCAAGCAACTATTCTACTAACATTGTAAAGGAGAGTAAAATGGTAAATATTATCCCTTATTAATTAGCATAGTTATTACAAAAATAAAAGTGTGAGCATTGTTAATGATATAGAGAAAAATAAAACTTGGGCATTACTGGTAACAATATAAATTGACATTGTTATGTGGAAATCAGAATGGATGCTATTCAAACTGAAATTCAATATAACTTAAAAACAGAATTTATGGGTTCAGATATTTCTAATTCAAGGGTTTATATCCCAGAAAAAGTGTTAAGCATTAATTTGATACTCACAATACACTCAACCTATGAAATGCCCTGGCTTTGCTCGATGTACTGATATTTCACTCATTTACCTAGGAAGGAACTGTGAGAAAATATATCACATGTTATCAAGGTAAGAGCTCAAAATTCCAAAATTAAAGAAAATGTGGTTTCCACTTTGCTTATTACTTTTATATAGCCACCAAGCCAAAACATTTTAAATAGGCTCATAATGAATCAGAGACAAATTTTATATACCTAAAGGAAATAAAAACAGTAGTGCCACAATTTGAACCTTAAATATTCCAAAATATCTGTGTTTAGATGCTAGGTTCTAAGCCGGTTATACTATTGAGGAGGCAGAGCATAACAGAAGATGGGTCATTTGGTGAAGATCATTAAAAATGCTTAGATTCTGGCCCTCCCACTCTGATCATAGGCTACAATGAGATTACTTCTACTGCATGCTCTTGCTGGGGAATGTTGAGTTTCCTAAAGCTGAAGAATAAAGCACAAATGATCCTTTGTAGAACGTGTATGAAAACCTATCTATTACTACTACTGCAGATGATTCCTGACAAAGGTAGGTGTGTGTGTGTGTGTGTGTGTGTGTGTGTGTCTATGTGTGTGTGTGTTTTCTCTAAAGACAGAAAATTAAAATGTAGTTATTCTATAATGAAGTTGGCAATGCCCTTACTAATCCTTACTCAACAACCACAAGAAAACAATTAAAAGCCCATTGCCATGAATAGATTACTTCTTTTGGAGTTGTTGGTCCCCTTAGTCCCATAGACCTACAACATTATTGATTCTTACCAAATTTTGGTAACATTTCACAACTTGACTGTGAGAACCTCTTGCAGAAGATGTCACATACTTAAGACAAAAATGGAGAGATATTTAGTTGGTACATAACTAGAAGCTTCCACCCTACAAGCCAGCATTCATAGTGCTGCAAGGTTCTACTTAGTAAACTGAAGAAAAAAAACCTAAACATTATTCTTTCACTCTAAGAGCTACAATAACAAGTGACCTGGCAAAAGCATGCTCACTGCTGCCATAGTGGCCAGTATATCAGAGAGCAACCCATTATTTTATTTAAGTCTCATGCCACAAGTCAAAACTGATACCTCTGTCTTTGGTAGACTAAAAACCTGTAAATAAACAGGTCAAAGACCCAAGGAGAAAACCAACTATTATTTTTCTGATAAATAAATTCAGTAATAAACTCTTTTTTATTGGTTATTTTATTTATTTACATTTCTAATGTTATTCCCTTCTCAGTTTGCCCTCCACAAACTCCCTGTCCCCTCCTCCTCTCCCTGCCTCTATGAGGGTACTCCCACACCCACCCACTTACTCTTAATGACTTACAAATATCAATAGATTAATGAATTTCTCTGCCCTCATCAGAGAAGCTTCTATTTTCAGTATATGGTGATTAGCACAGCTATTCACCCTGGTCAAGGTACAAAGAATAAGAGACTATGGAATGCTCACCCTTAAAAAGGATACTTATATCATGTCCCATCCCCATACAAAACTCAGGAATCACTATGGAAGAAGTAGAAGAAAGAGTTTAAGAATCAGAGGTATGGATGATTACAAAGTAAAAATGAGTTCAAAGACAACAGGGAAGTTGCCTGAACTTATAAGAATTATATCAGCATGCACAAGAACTATGCAAGTCCAAGCCCAACCAAATTACAACATGGAGAGTAGCTGTGAGCATGAAGTAACACCCCTAGTCAAAAAGACTTTGGCAACTAACAGTTGCAGAGAGACTCAGTTTTCTTTAAGTCTGTTTTCTTTGTTTTATTTTACTTACTTTTATTTTAACATTATTAGTTTTAGATGACTGGATTCTAATAAGAGAGAGAAGAAAGGAGTGTGGATTTGGATGGATAAGGAAGTAGGGGGAAGATCCCAAAGTAATCAGGGACAGGAAAATCATATCAATATATATATTACATGAAAACATTTATATTTATTAAAATTTTTGACTGAACAAAAATAATATATTTTGTGCTATATTGACACACTCCAGTAGAAGGCTACATGTCAAAGATTATATGGGCAAAACAAATAGATTTTGAGTGTTATATAAAAATAAAATTACAAAGTGGGGTCAGTAGGGAAGAAGATTGGATCTGAAAAGAGTTCATGAAAGTTCTCAAAACACGTTTTACCAAGTTCTCAAAATATTAATTTAAATAACTATGACTGAAAATCATGATCCAAATTAAACCTTGCTTGCCTGTAAGTTTATTTTGTCAAGTATTTTGTCACTGTGACATAAAAGTACCTGACATAAATCCTTTTGAAGAGCTCTCTTTTCTCCTACATTTTCCGCAGAATTATTCGCAACGTAAAGAAGTAAGAATGAATAGGTTAACAAATTTAAATACAAAGAAATGTTTTTTAGCTTTAAAAATAATGGAGTCCTGCTGTAATGACAAAAGGGATGAACTTGAAAGGAATTTTATTAAGAAAGATACCCAGATATAACAGGGGAAAAAAATCCCATGATTTCAGTTATCTAGAGAATATACAAGTTAATTATTTAGAAAGAATGAAAAAGTACATAACAGAAGAAAATAAAATGTGGATATGTTAAAGAGTTCAAAATTGTAGTTACATCATATGAATAAATCTGAACATCTAATATATGCCATAATGACTCTAGTTTATAGTACTATATTCTTCAGAAAAAGAATGTATTTCAAGTAAAATAACAATGGGCGAGAATACAAATAATTATTTCCTTGGTTATGATAATCATCATATTCAAGCATATATATGTAATTATATATGTGTGTGTTGTAAAGGAATACACAAATATGCATATACATATTAATATATAAACAGATATACTCTAAAACATTTTTCTATATTTTAGATATATACAATTTATGTGAAAATAATGAAAACAACATGACAATGAATTCACATTCTATACAAGCTCAGGGATGTTCAAGGTGGTATGGCAATAGACTATTTTCACATTTTAATGTTGATCTCTGACACTGAGAGCTAAATTAATCGTGACTGGTTATTATTGCTTTTCAGTATACTACTAGCAAATGAATGTGAATTATTTGTACTAAAATCATTGGCTTTATAGGACCTGAGACAAAACAAGCCATGGGTCTCTGTGAAAAACTACTACTATTACTATGCTAGAGAACATAGTAACAAAATGACTCCTAATGATATATTGCTATACCTATATGTTAGAGCATTACTCGGCCCTCTACTTGCTTGAGTTCCTATCCTGCCTTACTCATCTCTCATCAGAGAAATTTTTACTTTCAATAGAAGGGAACTGACATAGAAACTCTAAACTGGACAATATGTAGAGAACAAGAGTCTTTGGAGCATCCAGACCTAAATGGGATATCATTATCAAACCTCTCACCTCAAGGCTCAGAGATGTATGTAAAAGAGGAAGCAGAAACATTTTAAGGGCCAGATGCAGTAGATGACTTCAAAGAAATAGTGTCTTCTAGACACAACAGAACTGATACATATATAAAATCACAGAGACTGTCAGGAAAAAGACCTGTGGAGGTTTAAGTCAGACAAAATCCAAGCATTGGAATGGAGAAATAGCTACAAAGTTTTACCTATAACTACAAAAGCTATTTGCAGCTGATACCTACTGGGAAAGTGAAAAATAGTTTTCTCGGATGGATTGTCACTGGATATGTCAACTACCTGCCAAGGCAGGTCCCACGCCTAGGAGTACCTAGTGAACACAAAAAGGATTTTGTGATATTCTTGTGACTCATTGATTCATTTTGCTTTGTTTTGGCATTTTATGTTTTACTTTGTTTTGTTTATCTAATTTTCATTTGGAAGAGGTTGTTATCTTGTTTTTTTGTGGTTTGTTTGTATTTTACAGAGAGCTAGAATAAGGTTGAGTGGGCAGGGAGGTGGGGAGGAGCTGGAAGGAGTTGGAGGAGGGAAAATATATGATGAATAAAGCCAATATAGTGTCCATCTGTATAAGGCAAGAAGGAAATCCAACTGAAAATGATTCAGTAGCTGATGTTGGTTCAGACTTCTATAGTTTAGCCCCAACTGGTTTATTTTAGGAATATTTAAATGCAACACAATTTTGGAAAACAGTTTTTTGATGACCAATAACTCTATCTCTAGTATGTAAAATGAAGCTTAATATACGACTACATTGAAACTATTCAAAGTACATATAACCTCTCTGATAAAGATGGATTCTATTGCCTCAGAAATAGTACTCAAGATATAAGGGTCCAGGGCAAATGACTGAGATAAAAATAAAGGTCTAAGGGAGTCAAGTCTGGCCTGGCCTTGCAGATAGCACAGAGATTACCAGGCTGATAACCATCTCTACTCCCAATTGGAAAGTACATGTGATATCTTCCATTAAATTTGGTAATACAGGAAAAATATAGATCTAAGTAAGAAGACAAAATTGAAAATGAGTAGTGGTACAAATACTGATCATAGTCATCCTTGTGAACAGAATCATATGGGAAAAGGGTAGCATTTAAACACCCTAAAATTTGAAGTTTTAACTATACTATATATGGAAGCTCACTGCCATCTGCCATCCAATGTGAAATTAACACCATGACATACTGTCTGAATAATTCCAGTGATACTTTCTTTGAAATTCTTTAAGAAATCAATGCACTTCTGTCTCTTGTTCCATTTGCCAGCTACTTTTTTATAAATAAAATTATTGTCATAAGTTCTGAAGAATACATTTTGATTGTGCCTTAGCTTCTATTAAACTCTTCTTATAGGCTATATGAATCCTCTACATTTTTAGTAAAATAGTTTCCATCATTGAAGAGTATATAAAGCAATAAAGAGTTCATGATTACTCCACACTTTCACAGGAGTCATTTCCTCATAGTAACTTGGTACTCAAAACTCAGTAAATAAAACTCATCACTGTACTAAATTTAACTTGAAAGAGATATGTCCTATTATATGTTATTAAAATTCTAATTATCATATAAGTTTGGTTAGGAAGAAAGATCAGTTTAATCTCCTTCCATTACTCTTAAACTTAAGTTAACTAAAAAGAAAAACTGTGAATGGACTCAAAGAAATGTTCCACATCTTCATAAATGTCTGTTGATATTAATAATACTTAAAACACATTAATTATTTTATTTGTTTTCTTACCTACAAAATTAATTTTCTCCCTATCCACATGAATGCTTGCTTTCTTACATTTATTTAGATCTTTGCTCATTTGTCATCCTCATAAAGACCCTCATTGACTACACTAACTAAAATAGCCACTACTATAAATTACATCAATTTCTACTTTCTAGCTTGCCATGTTTCTTTTCATAGCACTTATTATTAACAAGATATAATTTATCCACTTTTAACCTTTTTATTTGGGTTTATTTTTGGAGACAAACTGTCTTCCCCAATACCAAGACTACTGCACAGCAAGAAGTAAGAACTCCATAAATATATTTTGAATAAAGAGGATTGAAAGGAAAGAAACAATTAAAAACTTAAACTGGGGTAAATTAAAAATACAAATGGAAAATCTTCAAATATCTTACCTTAGGCTATTTGTGAAGCCTAACTGCACTGGAAGACTCCAGTGAACTGAAAAAAGTACCGTAGAATGATTGATCAGCAAGAACAGCAGCAGAAGTGGACTAGAGTCAACAAGACCCTAGAGTGCTACAAAGGTCAGAGCAGGAGATATTATCCAAGTGCTTTGGAGGATCCCAGATCATGCATGGATCCCAGACATTGGAACAAAAAGCTATAAAATTGAATTTTCCTTGTAGACCCCAAGATATTAGAGATGCAACAGCCATGGATACCTGCCAATGAATGCTGCTAACAGGGAGTAGAACCAATCCAAGAGAAAGAAATGTGTTGTAGTCATCAAAGGAGAAAAGAGTTAGACATTAAACATGGGGTTGCAGAGCTTGAAGATTGCCCAGTTGGGTTTTGGTATTGTTTTGATGTCATATTTCCTTACTATGATGTTTTGGAATGGTAATGTATACCCTATGATCGAGGTACGTAATCTGCTTTTTGATTTTGATTTTATAGGGAATTACAGTTAAGCTGTAAAACTCAGAAGAGACTTTGAACTTCAAACTTTTAAACATTGTTAAAACTGTGACAGACTTTGGGGACTTTTAAAGTTGGATTAAATGTATTCTGTACTATGCTATGACTATGTATGCCCCCCATAGACTCATGTGTTCAGACAAACATATGGAGGCCAGGGAGTGGAATGTAGTAAGTAGCTTGAATATGCTTAACTCAGGGAGTGGCATTATTAGGGGGCCTTGTTGTAGTAGGTGTGGTCTTGTTGGAAGAAATGTGTCACTGTGGGGAGAGTCTTTGTGAATCTCCCCCTACCTGCCTGGAATACAGTAGTTTTTCCTGTTTGACTTCAGAACAAGAGATAGAACTCTCAGCTTCTCCAGCACCATGCCTGCCTGTACACTACTATCATGCTTACCACCATGATGATAATGGACTAAGCCTCTGAACCTGTAAACCAGACCTAATTAAATGTTGTCCTTTATAAGAGTTCCTTGGGATATATTGTCTCTTCACAGAAATGGAAAACATAACTACGATAGTATCCAATACTCTCTACAAATAAAAATGACCAAACAAAAAATATAGATAATCAAAGTTATTTTGATACACATTCCCAGGTGAATTTCTCAATATATTTAAGATATCTCTATTAACATAAGCATCCTATTTAAGAACTATCCAAGTTATGAGACTGCTTCTTTCAAGAAGTTTTTAAAACAGTAGATTGGAAGTTCTTCAATCTACAATGAACTTTTAACATTATATATTTTTATTATTTTCATTTTATCTCCTGTGTTTGGATATTTTTCCTACATATATATATATATATATATATATATATATATATATATATATATGTGTGTGTGTGTGTGTGTGTGTGTGTGTGTGTATGTGTGTGTGTGTACCATGCATATGCCTGATTCCCACAGATGCCAGAAAAGAGAATCTGATCCATTGGAACTGTAGTTATAGGCAGTTGTGATCTTGACATTTAATTTTAAATTCATTATCCTAAGAATGACCATTCCTGAAAAGAAGCTATGTCTACAAAGGTTGACTTACTGCTTATAAATTCACTGGTGTGGAAAGGTTGAAATGGTGCAAATCGAGAGACAAATAGCCCTCTCAATAGCCATTTATTGTTCATCTCTGTAAGTGATTATCATTTTTGTGACCACTGGATAAATCCTTAGGAATACATAAACAGACTTCAAATTTCCACCACTCAAAAGTCTAAAAATGCTATCAGATATCTGCAAAGGTCCATAGCTAAGATTTCTCTGCTTTTCTGTAATTTGCCTACTTGATAATTTCACCAATGTATAGGAAACATATATTTAGTTGGGATTTGTTGGGATTGCTATTCTGTTACAATAACAGTTGTGGAACTCTTGCCATGGTAGAACATGAATTGTCCTTCTGGACCATAGTCAATCATGCTTGGCTCCAGAAAAACAAAAATCTCTTTTGCTGTTTCTTTCATCAAAAATTCTATTTATGTGATTTTTTTAGACTATTCTCTATTTGTAACTCTTTTCTAGTAAATTGGAAAATTCATGAGGAAAGGATGTTAGGTTTATTTAACATTCCTCATAGAGTAAGCACACATGTTTCACAAGGACCTGTATGTTCACTTATTAATATATATATATATATGTGTGTGTGTGTGTGTGTGTGTGTGTGTATGAAAAAGACTTCTTGCTAAAAGTGCTCTCTAAGAATATGTTTCTATAAAATGGAAACACATTCAAGTCTCAGCCACTGTAAAAATTTGCTGTTACCTGACTATCTTGAGCTTATGATTTGATAGTTGTGTAAAGAAGACAGTGAAGGGAAAACCTTAAAAAAATCAGGGACAGAAGTCTGGTAAATGGCCTCTGAATAAAATAAGGCCTTCAAAGAATTATATTCTCTGACAAAGAAAAAAAAAACAGTGGGAGGCTACCTCAAAAAAGGTAGTGTTGATGTAAGCGAGAAGCATCACACATGTGGTTATAGTCTTAGAGTGTAATATCTCTCAGAGGGGGAAAACAAAACCTGGTATAAAAATGTAAGTGGCACTGTGTTAACAGGAAACCTAAGTGTTAGATTAAAGCTTGAGACTTCTCTGGAGGTGATATCAAATTCTCATAAATATGGCACTGTGTAACAGAGTGTCAAGAGCATGCTATATATGAAACATAGACAAACACATTATGTCTTGCCAGAATCATAGAATTATTGAATAACAATAAATTCACAACTTTTGGCAGTTTCATAGTCATAAATTTGTCAGATATTCTTGATTTTTTAAGTAGGACTGACCCAAGCAAACTAAATTAAACATGCTAATTTAGTCCAATATTAATTACTAATATCAACTCATATATTATATATCAAACTCTATGTGTGTGTGTGTGTGTGTGTGTGTGTGTGTGTGTGTGTGTGTAGAATGGTTACAAAAGGTTAGAGCCAAGTTGTTTCAAAGAAGCTATGAGGGGGCTGAGTAGCCAAAGTTTGAAAACTTATAAAAATCCAGGTACAGTCTCTTTAGGGGTGAAATAAGGAATTGGATGTCTCTTAAAAGACACACCAGTTGGTATTGTAGAGCCCAATTGCAGGGTCAAAGTTAAGCTGCAGAGTTGAGTCAAGTAATGTAGGCAAAAGGGCAAGAAGGCAGATCCAGACAACAGATAGCTATTTAAGTATACTTGGCAACAGCACAGACTAAGCCTAGCTGTAGATCCTGTCTTGTTCAGGATCTACCTGTTTGTTGACCTCTCACATATTGCTGGTTCATCATATATCAGGTCAATGGGGCTATGATTATCACAGTGCTAGGAATCTACCTCTCTTGTGATCAACAATAGGTAGTTATTAAAGTTCTTTGGTCTAGTGTGTCTATTCTCAAGTCTGGTTTTTCTGATATAGGGTTAATATGTCTATGTGTTCCTACAGTCTCAATTCATTTTAATAAATGTATAGGTTGGCATAAATTCTACTCCCAGGATAAGTAATTGTCATCCTGTGTTGTATGTATGGTAGCTGGCACATACCACTGCTCATGTGTCTATCCAGGTACAGTTATTCTCCATTGTCAAGATAAATTGGAATTTTACTTGGATAATGCAGAATCTGATGGCAAGGCACAGTCTGAAAATACAGTTTTGTACAACCTGGAGTAACTTAGACCATGCCATATCATGATTTGAACATACATGTTCAGAATTTAAACAATAAAGAAGTGTAAGAAAGCAACACACTAGGAATGTAGATAATTCAACAGAGGTCCTGGAACAAAGGATTATGTCCATAACAAACATTTTCAACTGCACATATACACAAATGCACAAACTCCAAAATGGTAAACATAATTATCACATACATATTAAAAAATAAGTAAGCTTAATTTTTTTCCTTTTACTGAAAATAGAACTTTTCCCCACATATATCCTGATTATGGTTTTCCCTTCCTCTACTTCTCCTAGTTCCTCCCCTACCTCACCTCTCCTCCCATCAGGATCCATCCTCACTCTGTCTCTCATTAGAAAACAAACAGGATTGTAAGAGATAACAATCAAATAAAATACGACAAATGTATGGACTTCGAAAGCAGCTCAAGATACTCTAAGACCAAATTCTTGGCACAAAGATTTAGTTGCCTCAGAAGAACAAAGAACTGGGAATAAGAGACAAAGCCAGGAGGATGAGAAAGGGAAGGGAAAAAGTGAGTAGGGAAGAGATATTTGTTGAGGATGGGGGTTGGGGTGGGCAATGGACTGACTCTTGATAGAGAGGAAAGAGACATGACCTATAGGCAAATGGTAACTTATAGGTAAAGTGGGAAACCTCATGTTAGAATGAGGTGTTTAACTTTGATTGGGCATGTTGATGAAGGTGTCCAAAAGGGGACTTTTGGGTTTTGATTGCCGGAATTCAATACTTTGATAGCTAAACCTTGGCTGTCAGCCTCAAGAGGAGGAAGTAGCCAAGTAAGGAATAGACTTTGGTGGTTAGCTTTAGGAAGGTAATCTAATGGTTTTTAGCAAGGAAGTGGGAGAAGGGCAAGGCCATGTTTGTGATATTAGGACTGGCTAGAATCCCTTCAACAAAAACTAGCACATTGGACATAAACAAACAGAAGCAAAGGGCCACAGAAAAGGCACAAGAAGCTATAGACCCAGAGACCCACACACACACACAGGAATATCATTAAAAATACTGAACTGGAAACCATAATATATATGCAAAGAACCTGTAGAAAATAATAGAGTAGAAAACATAAATAAAATTAAATTAAAGATTTTAAAGGTAAAATTAAAACTAAAAAAGCCTTGACTTGACTTTAAAGAGACAAGGAACCTCTAAAGGTGCCATTTGAGAGTTCATTTTATTTGGGCCATCTACCGCTTGGCATACCTACCCTTTGCTTCCCCCAGTGAGATTCCCCTGGAGGAAACTAAATTTTTATTTGAATGTGGTTATCATTTGGAGATTGCTTCTGGATTAGGCATAGATACATGAGTCCACTTCTTTCAGCTCTAAGACCCCATCTGGTATAGACCCTTGCAGGCCTTATGAATGCTACCCCAGTCTCTGTGAGTTCATGTGAACACTGAACATGTTGATTCAGAGGGCCTCATTTCATTGGTGTCCTGCAATCCTTCTGGCTCTTACACCCTTTTTACTTCCTCTTCTTCAGGTTTCTCTGAGCCCTGAGAGCAAGATTTAATAGAAGTATCCCATTTACACCTGCATGTTCCATGACCTCTCTCTTATTTCCTAATGTTTGGCTGTGGTTCTCTGTATTTGTTCCCAAGTGCTGCAAGAAGAAGTGTCTCTGATGATGGCTGAGCAAAGTACCTATCTATGAGTATAGCAGAATGTCATTAAGACTCATTTTATTGCTACATTTTTTGTAGAATTTAGTTTTATCTTAAGTCCCTGGGTTATCTAGTCTTAAGTTCTTGCTCACTCATGCAATATTGAGTATAAAGTTCTGTACCATGGAGTGGGCTTTGATATAAATCAGATTGCCAAGGGATATGCGGGAGGAATTACAAAGGGCTCACGAACTCATGGAATGTGGCCCACCACATACCACAGCCACAATGGGTGTAGCTCAGTTGAAGCATGACCCCAGAGGACTACTTGTCCTATTTCATGCTGTTACAGAGTTCTGCTCTGCTTGCTGCTTTCACTTCCCTCTTCTTCTTAGAATTTTATGAAAACTCTAAGGGATCTTCCAGCCCCTCACTGGGCAGTGTCTCTGTCACTTATAGTATTATATTTGCTCTCTTTCAAGCATTGCTGCTGGAAATTTATGATTCAATCGCCATCCTAGGAAAGAACTTAGAGATGTAGATTGTCACCAATGAGCAACACCTATAGAAAGCATTTGGAAAAATTAAATTATTAAGGATTCTAGGTTAAGCTGTTTTTGCTATTGGCTCTGATGTAGAAAATCATCATAGGGAAGAATTTGAATTTCAGAAAGGCACACTCTTATTAGTTAAGCTAGGGACCCTTTATGGTCAGGAAACAGGAACAATGGCAGCACTGGATGACATGATCTCATTAAGGCTGGACTGATGATTTATTTCTTATATTCATACTTGCCCTCAGCTTCCTGATATGATTGAATAAGAATAACTGATGAGTAGATATGCATTTTGAGGATTTAAGGTAGATATGACTGATTTTTATATATGGAAGTTCAGATTTGTGATTCTTTTAAGATTCTGATAAGATTACTTTTAAAGATAAATAATAGGATAATTAATCATTTCTTTGTAACTGCAAATTGCTGCCTGCCAGTAAGAGAAACTGGCTGAGAAAACTACCTTGCTTCTTCACACTTTGTTAATCTATACCAACTTTCTTGGTTATGAATGTATGTGGATTCTTAGGAATAATTGTAGTTCTTTTCTTGTACTACATAATGTTATTTTTTGTATAAATATTGGGGAACACACTGTTTTTTTTCATAGCCATTCACTAGAAGAAAACTAAAACATAATCACATTGGATTTTTATACTGCTTGAAAGATTTTTGCTGGGATATGTAAGCTATCGGAGATAAAATAAAGCTATTGGAACATTGTTCCTTCTACCAACTGTGTGTATATTTGTGTGCATGTGTGTGTGTGTGTGTGTGTGTGTGTGTGTGAAATGTTTGAGGCCTGCTTGTTGGAACTTTATTCCTCCTTCCAAGTATGTATGTATATACATTTACATATATATATATATATGTAAAGTGTGTTTTTGTGTGAAGTGTGTTGGAACTTTGTTCCATCCATCAAATCTGTATGTTTGTAAATATGTAAAGCTTCTCTGGTGTATGTTGAAGTTTGCTTCATCCATCACCTGTGTATTTATGTGTATGCATGAAATGCTTGGAACCTGTTTGCTGGAGTTTTGGTCCATCCATTCAATGTGTAAATATTTATATCTCTGTCCATCTGTTTGTCTGTATATATGTGTATATGTATGTAAAATGTTATCGGAATCTGCTTTTTGATTAATTCATTCAGTGTGTGTGTGTGTGTGTGATTTTTTTTCTTACCTTTTCTTTTTCACTGGCCCCAAGGAGTTCTAACTTTTTCACTCCCACAGGGAATGCCAGCCCCAGTAAATTAAGCTCTGTTGCCTTGGAGAAAAATCTGCTGAGTAATTTCTCTAACTCTGCCATAGGCAGCACCTCCTGTCAGTATCTGGACCACCTCCATCAGTTGCTCTGACGACCCCACTGGCTGTCTGCCTTAGTTTACTCTATCGTGTCAAGGTTGGTCATTGGTATCAGATATTTCTAGTTACTATAGTTTCTACAACCTCTATGCCACCATTGCACTAGCATATCTGTAGCAGGACACCATTGTATATCAAAGAATTTGTAGAAATATAAACATTGGTGTTTGTGTTTCTATTTTGGTAGCATGTAGAGTAATCTAGGAGTGAAGGCTCTATGCAAGCACCAAGTTGACTTCTCCATGTTCAGTGAGTTCTTTAGGTGTTGTCTTGAGCAATAGGACCTTCTATCACTTTGTGGAGAGCAACCTATTGTCTTGGAAATAGCTTACATTATTGGAGGTTCTCATGGGACTCCTTTAGCTAAAAGCTCAACTTTATGTAACTGAATCCTGGCTTCATTTAATAACAATACATGTCCAGTTGGGGCTCTGTGTCTCCCATTATTTGGCTATCTCCTTTTGATTGCCTTCATATATGTAATTATATCAAGGAACTTCTTATGTGGTAGGTTTTTATACAACTTCTTAGATGGCCTTTCATTTTAACTGTCTCTCCCTGTATTTCGTTCCTCCTCCCCTCTTTTCTATCCCTCCCCACTTAGTTCCCCCATTAAAGTCTCTCCCTCCTGTGCCCCCAATCTCTCCATAACTATCCATTGTACTTCCTTTTCCTAAGAAGATCTATCTATCTCCATCCTAGACCACTATTCTGTACCCACATGCACTCTTAATTTCATTTATATTACTTTGATAAAATACATTAACTAAAACAAAATAAAACAACTAATGACAATAACACAACAAAACCCTCAGGGGGAAAGAGGCACTTATTTTTGCTCAGTGTTCCAACGGGACAGATTCCATCATAGCAAATATGGCTGCAGAGAGATGTCTGATATAATGTATTCCCACACAGGAAACAGAGAGCATACAAAAAGTAGAGCCAGACAATAGAACCTCAAATCCAGACCCCTACAAAGTAAGTATTTCTTCCAAAAATGTTCTATCTTCTAAAGATTCCATAGCCCTTCCACTGAAAAAAAAAAAGTCACCAACTAAGGACCAACAGAACAAATACATGAACTTACTGGGGACATTTTTGGTTTAAATTGCAACAGTATCAATTTATTAAGTAAGAAACAAAATAATTTAAAACTTTCAGAAAGAACAAATCACATTTCTCCAAATAACAATGTACAGTTAAAATTACAAAACTAAGTCCCTCTGCAGTGCAAATACAGAAGATATATTTAGTAAACTCAAAAATAAGAAATAGCATATAATATAGCAGAAACAAAAGAACAAACTATACAAATGTTCAGAAATAGAGATGTGGTAGAAAAGTATATTTCTGTAGTGAAAGAAGAAAAGAGAGAATAGTGAAGGAGCAATATTAAAAGAAATAAAGGAAGGTGTGGATATTTTAGAAATGTTAAGGAGAGAAATCTCGAGATATAGCAAGAATAACCAAGAAAATATACCTGTATTGAGGGTTAGTATAATAAAATTGAAAATTAACAAAGACAGTGACAGCAAAACCCTCAAAATAATGAGTAGCTATAATATAGTGTAATAATATCTAGAATCATTGAGATTAAAAAATTTTGATGGGCTGAAGAGGCTGGTTAAGCATTAATCGTTATGCTAAAATGTTGTGGATCTCCTAGCCTTGTATTTTGATGCTAATTCTACTTTCCTGAGAGGGGCTGCAGAGGAGGAGTGAATCAGTACACAGGTGACTTTTATTGAACCTTCTGCCCACCTTAATTTGTAAAATAAAGGCTAGAGCCAGTGATTGGGCAGAGAAGGGGAGGTGGGGAAATAAAGGTTGGTGAGAAGAAAGAGAAGAGGGAGAGGACAACAAAGGAGGAGGAAGACCATATAGGAGCAGGAGGTGATAGGACAAGCATGTGATTTGGAAAACCCGCAAGGTATAAGGATCTCATAGCTGGGGAATAGAATAGTGTAGTGGTGAATCTGCCCAATCTAGGCACGCAGCTTATATTCATAATTATTGAGTTGTGTTTTCTTTGACCAGTCTTAATTGGGTTGGAGATATACAGCAACATGAAAATATAATTTTAGATTTATTTTTAAGTGTATTAGTATTTTGCCTACATGTATGTATGTGTACCACATGCATTCTTGGTGCCTATGGAAGCCAGACAAGGACACAAGATCCCATGGAGCTAGAATTATGGATTGCTGTGAGCCACCATCTGGGTTCCTGGAGTCAAACCTGGAATTCTGTAAGAGCAGTAAGTACCCTTAACCACATAGCCCTGTCTCTCGCCCCTTATTGTCATTGCAAATATAAAAATAGCAATATAAAAAAGTGTAGAGACTTAAACAAAATATGGTTATTGTATTCCATCCTATTTTTGAAGATTGTTCATTCACTATGGAATGAACAATTTCTGGGAGTGTACTGCAATGATAGAATGACAAAAAAACAATGCTAACTTGGTCTACTCATACTGGAGCAAGTTTTGTTGTTTCACAGGAAGCATCACCTGTCACTAATGATCCATGCTTATAAGCAAAGTGAAAGAGGTGCTGAAAAGAGCTACTGCTGATCAATAGAGTGCAACTAACTGAACATTCTTGGGATTCAGTGAAATCCCAACAGTGCTACTCCACTTTGAGACATTCTTCTCCTCTGAAAGTACCTTCTGCTTTAGATTGCTAGCCAGAAATCTCTAGGATACAGTGAGTGTGCCTTCAAACTAAACTTCACAAGAGAAATAAAAAGCATGTGCAAGAAATCAATTGATGAGTTGGTCCAATAAATACAATCACTTGCAAAGGCCAAGCAACCCTTTATTGAGAGAAAACAAATTCCTAATTGTAAATAAGTATAGACAAAGCACCATCCAATTAGCTGTATACAAGGAGAAAGTGAAACCCGAGACCTATTAAAAAAATAAGAGTTCAAACATAGGCACCCTATGGAAAAGTCTACAGGGAGATGGCTGCGCATAATTCCTGAAGCATCCCAGCACACTCATTCTGTCATTTACAAGCTTCAGCTGGAAACATACAAGAATAGCAAAGGATTTCTTACCTGATCTTCCAAGGTAGAAAGCTGGGATTGGGAAAGAGCCAGGAGAGACAGTAATCATTCCCATTTCTTGAAGCATCTGTTTTTTTTTCTTTTTTTTTCATTTTTGACTTATCATCAGATACCACAATAACATAGATGGTAATATGCTAATGCTTCAGTTTTCAAATTAGTTTCCATTTCTTATCTCATTCTATTCATATGTGAACCCAGTGGAATAAGGCAAATTTCACTCTATAGACTAAAGATGGCAGAAACTAATGAGCAAACTATGTAAATAACCAGCTGTATGTTTAAGTGCTTGCTGGCAGTGGCATCCTAAATTTCTATTCTACCGTTCTACTAAACATAATGGTTCAGATATCAGGGCCTAAATCATACTGCCTGGATTTGAATCCTATCCCCACTACTTTGTATGTATTGGAGACAGAACATGCTTCTTAAAAACTCCCTGTCTCTGAGTATATTCTGCTTTCTTCATTTAAGAGAAAGAGCAAAGCCAGGTTTCTAAGGATGATTAAATTTGATAATGTCCATAAAGTGCATTAAACATAGTAAATAGTCTCTGTCCAAATCATTAATTAAGAATTCCGTACTAAGTGAATTTATTTTTCTCAGTTATTACATTCCCAGTACTAATGAGAATTCCTATTTGAGTGCCTGACTGCCTCCTTAGCATATGCCAAATATATCCAGTTGTTACAGGTTAATCCGTTTAAAATCCCAATGCCATACTCAATTTCAATTTTCTGTTCTTTCCTGAACCTTCAATGCACCACTCCTCAGGCAAGCCAGGATTAAAGCCCCAGGGTTCACAAAAAAATGTGGAAATATTGATTGAACTTCGCTTGCCTTTCTAAACCTCTGGGTAGAGGAACTCATAGTTGAGTACTATGGTTTCTCCTCCCTCTTCACTCAAGGTCCAGCATCTTCAGGGTTGACAGACAGAACAGTGATCAGCTTTCCTAACTGGTCACTGTCTTTGCAAGCTATTACTCTTTTGTTTTGTTTTGTATTTCTGGCTAATGATAACCATAAATATCTTCTCTGTGTAAGCATCATATGGGATGGATAAGGATAATGTATTTATTTGTTTGGCCTTTTATTCTTTTTTATTAGATATTTTATTTACATTTCAGATGTTACCCACTTACACCCTGCCCAGGAAACCCCTATCCTACCCCCCTTTTCCTGCTTCTATGAGGATGTACCCCATCTCCCACTCTCACCTCCCCCACTCTCACCTCCCCCACTCCCACCTCCCCCACTCCCACTTCCCCACCCTCAAATTCCACCCCACTCAGTTTTCAGCCTTCATGGGAATAAACACTTCCTCTTCCACCTATGCCCAACAAGGCCATCCTCCCCTACATATACAGATGGAGTCATGGGTCCCTCCCTATGTGCTCCCAGGCTGGTGGTTTAGACCCTGGAGAGCTCTGGTTGGTTGGTATTGTTGCTCTCCTCATGGTGCCACAAACCCTTTCAGCTCCTTCAGTCTTCTCTCTCACTCCTCCATTGGTAACCTCATGATCAGTTCAATGGTTAGCTGTGAGCATCTGCCTCTGATTATGTGAGACTCTGGCAAACCTCTAAGGAGACAGCTAGATCATTCTCCTGTCAGCATGCACTTCCTGACATCCACATCCGAATCTTCCTTTGGTGACTGCACATGGGAGGGATACCCAGGTGGAATGGTCTCCAGATGGCCCCTCCTTCAGTTTTTGTCCCATACTTTGTCTCTATATTTGCTCCCTTGAGTATTTTGTTACTTCTAAGAAGGACTGAAACACCCATACTTGGTCTTCCTTCTTCAGGAGCTTCATGTGGTCTGTGAGTTGTATCTTGGGAATTGTGAGCTTTTGGGCTAATATCTGATTATCAGTGAGTGCACACCATGTGTGTCCTTTTGTGATTGGGTTACCTCACTCAGGATGATATTTTCTAGTTCCATCCATTTGCCTAAGAACTTCTCCAATTCATTGTTTTGAATAGCTGAGTAATACTCCATTGTGTAAATGTACCACACAATTTCTGTATCCATTCCTCTGTTGAAGGACATCTGGGTTCTTTCCAGCTTCTGGCTATTATAAATAAGGCTGCTATGAACATAGTGGAGCATATGTCCTTGTTATATGTTGAAGCATCTTCTGGGTATATGCCCAGGAGTGGTATAGCTGAATCCTCAGGTAACACTATGTCCAATTTTCTAAGTAACAACCAGACCTATATCCAGAGTGGTTATACCAGCTCGCAATACCACCAGGAATGGAGGACTGTTCCTCTTTCTCCACATCCTTGCCAGCATCTGCTGCTAACTGAGTATTTGATCTTAGCCATTCTGACTGGTATGAGGTGGAATCTCAGGGTTGTTTTGATTTGCATTTCCCTGATGACTAAGGATGCTGAACATTTCTTTAGGTGCTTCTCAAGCATTCGAGTTTCCTCAGTTGAGAATTCTTTGTTTAGCTCTGTACCCCATTTTTAATAGGGTTATTTGGTTGTCTGGAGTCTAATCTCTTGGGTTCTTTGTATATATTGGATATTAGCCTTCTATCAGATATAGGATTTATAAAGATCTTTTCCCTATCTGTTGGTTGCTATTTTGTACTATTGACAGTGTCCTTTGCCTTACAGAAACTTTGCAATTTTCTGAGATCCCATTTGTCAATTCCTGATCTTAGAGCATAAGCCATTGGTGTTTTGTTCAGGAACTTTTCCCCTGTATGATCAAGTCTCTTCCCCACCTTCTCTTCTATTAGTTTCAGTGTATCTGGTTTTATGTGAAGGTCCTTTATCCACTTGGACTTGAGCTTTGTACAAGGAGATAAGAAAGGATTGATTTGGATTCTTCTACATGCTCACCTCCAGTTGAACCAGCACCATTTGTTGAAAATGCTGTTTTTTTTTACACTGGACACTTTTAGCTTTTTTCTCAAATATCAAGTGACTATAGGTGTATGGATTCATTTCTGGGTCTTTAGTTCTATTCCACTGGTCTTCCTACCTGTCTCTGTACCAATAACATGTGGTTTTTATCACTATTGCTCTGTTGTACAGCCTGAGGTCAGGAATGGTGATTCCCTCAGAAGTTCTTTTATTATTGAGAATCCTGGGTCTTGCTATCCTAGGTTTTTTTGTTATTCCAAATGAATTTGCAAATTGCTCTATTTCTTTGAAGAATTGATTTGGGATTTTAATGGGGATTGCATTGATTCTGTAGATTGCTTTTGGCAAGATGGCCATTTTTACTAAGTTAATCCTGCCAATCCAGGAGCATGGGAGAGCTTTCCATCTTCTGAAATCTTCTTCAATTTCTTTCTTCAGAGACTTGAAGTTCTTGTCATACAGATCTTTCACTTGCTTGGTTAGATTTACACCAAGGTATTTTATACTATTTGTGACTATTGTGAAGGATGTCATTTCCCTCATTTCTTCTCAGCCTGTTAATCCTTCGAGTAGAGGAAGGCTACAGATTTGTTTGAGTTGATTTTCTATCGAGGGACTTTGCAGAAGTTGTTTATCAGGTTTCGGAGTTCTTTGGTGGAAGTTTTAGGGTCACTTAAGTATACTATCATATCATCTGCATATAGTGACATTTTGACTTAGTCCTTTCCTATTTGTATCCCTTTGACTTCCTTTTGTTGTCTAATTGCTCTGGCTAGGACTTCCAGTACTATACTGAATAGTTAGGGAGAGAGTGAGCAGCCTTGTCTAGTACCTGATTTTAGTGGGATTGCTTCAAGTTTCTCTCCATTTAGTTTGATGTTGGCTACTGGCTTGCTTTTGCTATGTTTAGGTATGAGTCTTGAATTCCTGATCTTTCCAAGCCTTTTACTATGAAGGGATGTTGAATTTTGTCAGATGCTTTCTCAGCATCTAGTGAGATAATCATGTGTTTTTTTTTCCTTGAGTTTGTTTATATAGTGGATTACATTGATGGATTTCCAAATATTAAACCATCCCTGCATTCCTGGGATAAAGCCTACTTGATCATGATGGATGATTGTTTTGATGTCTTCTTGGATTCAGTTTGCAAGAATTTTATTGAGTATTTTTGCATCAATATTCATAAGGGAGATTGGTCTGTAGTTCTCTTTCTTTGTTGGGTCTTTGTGAAGTTTAGGGATGAGCATGATTGTGGCTTCATAGAATGAATTTGATTGTGTTCCTTCTGTTTTTATTTTGTGGAATAGTTTGAAGAGAATTGGTATTAGGTCTTCCTTGAAGATCTGATAGAATTCTACACTAAAACCATCTGGTCCTGGGCTTTTTTTTTTTGGTGGGGAGATTTTAATTACTGTTGTATTTCTTTAAAGGTTCTGGGACTGTTTAGATGGTTTCGCTGCTCCTGATTTAACCTTGGTACCTGGTATCTGTCTAGAAAGTTGTCCATTTCATCCAGATTTTCCAGTTTTGTAGAGTATAGGCATTTGTATTAGGATCTGATATATTTTTAATTTCCTCAATTTTTATTGTTATATCTCCCTTTTCAGTTCTGATTTTATTACATTGGATACTGTCTCTGTGCCCTCTGATTAGTCTGGCTAGGGGTTTATCTATCTTGTTAATTTTTTCAGAGAACCACCTCTGGGATTTGTTGATATTTTGTATAGTTCTTTTACAATTTTGTTGAAGATGTTTTATGGCCCTTTAAGTTGGGAATCTTCACTCTCATCTATACCTATTATCCTTAGGTTTGGTCTTCTCATTGTGTCCTAGATTTCCTGGATATTTTGAGTTAGGAGCTTTTTGCATTTTGCATTTTCTTTGACAGTTGTGTCGATGTTTTCCATGGTATCTTCTGCACATAAGATTCTCTCTTCTATCTCTTGTATTCTATTTTGGATGCTTGCGTCTACAACTCTGGATTTCTTCCCTAGGCTTTCTATCTCCAAGGTAGTCTCCTTTTGTGATTTCTTTATTGTTTCTACTTCCATTTTTAGATACTGGATGGTTTTATTTAATTCCTTCACCTGTTTAGTTGTGTTTTCTTTCAGTTTTTTAAGGGATTTTTTATGTTTCCTCTTTAAGGGCTTCTACCTGTTTACCTGTATTCTCCTGTACTTCTTTAAGGGAGTTATTTACATCCTCCTTAAAGTCCTCTATCATCATTATGAGAAGTGATTTTAATTCTGAATTTTGCTTTTCTGGTGTGATGGGGTGCCCAGGGCTTGCTACGGTGGAAGAACTGGGTTCTGATGATGCCAAGTAACTTTGGTTTCTGTTGCTTCTTTTCTTGCACTTGCCTTTCACCATCTGGTTAACTCTAGTGCTACCACCACTCACTGTCTCTGACTGTCTTTCCAGTTATCTTGTTTGTGTCTCTGTGATCCTGAGTTCCTTGGTGGAGAAACTGCTGGGATTCAGACCATATCTGGGATTCTGAAATCCTGCTGCTCAGAGTGCAATGTTTCCTTCTCTGCTCTGAGGGCACTGGTTTCTCCACAATGGCTCAGGATATGGTGTTCCCTGCTCTGAGTGCAGCAGTTCCTCTAGGATGGCTCAGGATATGGGGTCTTCATGAGAGCAGACCAGCTAGGTGTCTGCCACACCCAAAAGTACCAAGCAAGGGGCAGAAGGGGATGGTACTCTGCAGGGGTGGGGTTTGGGTAGCTGATTGGTTCTGAGCATCCCAGGCTCCCAGTTGTAGCTCTGGGGCTTAGGGTAGTGGGAGAGGGTTCTTACCCATTTCTCTGAGTATAGTGGTTCCTCTAAGATGGCTCAGGATATGGTGTCTTCATGAGAGCAGACTAGCTAGGTGTCTGCCACAGCCAAAAGTTCTACTCCTCATGTGCATATTTGCCTCTTTTTGTTCTAGAGTTTTCAGGTGTCCTGTAAAGTTGCTAGTGTATGCTCTCTTCATTTTCTTTTTGTAGGCACTTAGAGCTATGTGTTTTCCTGTTAGCCCTACTTTCATGGAGTCCCACAAGTTTTGGTATGATGTGTCCTCATTTTCATTAAATTCTAAAAAGTCTTTTATTTCTTTCTTTATGTCTTCCTTGACCAAGTCATCATTGAATAGAGCATTGTTCAGCTTCCACCGGTATGTAGGCTTTCTATTGTTTTTATTACTGTTGAAGATCAGCCTTAGTCTGTGGTGATCTGCTAGGATGCAAGGGATTATTTCAATCTTTTTGTGTCTGTTGAGGCCTACTTTTTGACCAATTATATGGTCTATTTTGGAAAAAGTACCATGAGGTGGTGAGAAAAAGGTATATTATTTTGTTTTAGGATGAAATGTTCTATAGATATCTGTTAAATCCATTTGATTCACAACTTCTGTTAATTTCATTGTGTCTCTGTTTGGTTTCTGTTTCCATGATCTCTCCATTGCTGAGAGTGGGGTGTAACCACTGCACTCAGAGCAGCAGGATTTCAGGATCCCAGAGGCAGCCTGAGTCACAGGGGCTCTTCCACCCAGGAGCACAGGAGCACAGGATCACAGAGACAACTGGACTCTAAGGAGTTCTTACATAATCAAGATAATTGGAAAGACAGGCTCCAGTCAGAGACAGGGAGTACAGGTAGCACTAGAGTTAACCAGATGGCAAAAGGCAAGTGCAAGAACAGAAGCAATAGAAATCAATGTTACCTGGCATCATCAGAACCCAGTTCTCCCACCATAGTAAGCCCTGGACATCTCATCACACCAGAAAAGCAGGATTCAGAATTGAAATCACCTCTCATGATGATGATAGAGGACTTTAAGAGGGATGTAAATAACTCCCTTAAAGAAGTACAGGAGAGCACAGGTAAACAGATAGAAGCCCTTAAAGAGGAAACACAAAAATCCCTTAAAGAATTATAAGAGAACACAACCAAACAGGTGAAGGAGTTGAACAAAACTATCCAAGACATAAAAATGGAAGTAGAAACAATAAAGAAATCACAAAGGGAGACTACCCTGCAGATAGGAAACCTAGGAAAGAAATCAGGAGTCATAGATGCAAGGATCACCAACAGAATACAAGAGATAGAAGAGAGAATCTCATGTGCAGAAGATACCATAGAAAACAATGACAGAACTGTCAAAGAAAAATGCAAAATGCAAAAAGCTCCTAACTCAAAACATCCAGGAAATCTAGGACACAATGAGAAGACCAAACCTAAGTATAATAGGTATAGATGAGAGTGAAGATTCCCAACTTAAAGGACCAGTAAATATCTTCAACAAAATTATACAAGAAAACTTCCCTAACCTAAAAAAAGAGATGCCTATGAATATACAAAAAGCCTACAGATGTCCAAATAGACTAGATCAAAAAAACAAATTCCTCCCATCACATAATAACCAAAATATCAAATTCACAAAACATAGAAATGATATTAAAAGCAGTAAGGTAAAAAGGTCAATTAACTTATAAAAGCAGACCTATCTGAATTATACCAGACTTCTCACCAGAGACTATAAAAGCCAGAAGATCCTGGACAGATATTATACAGATCCCAATAGAACCCATAGGCCAGCCCAGGCTACTATATCTAGCAAAACTCTTAACCACTATAGATGGAGGAACCAAGATATTCCATTGATAAAACCAAATTTACACAGTATCTTCCCACAAATCCAGCACTTCAAAGCATTATAGATGGAAAACTCCAACACAAGGAGAGAAACTAAAACCTAGAAAAAGCAAGAAAGTAATCTTGTAACAACCCCAAAAGAAGATAGCTACACAAACATAATTCTACCTCTAACAGCAAAAATAACAGGAAGCAACAATCATTTTTCCTTAATATCTCTTAACATCAATGGACTCAATTCCCCAATAAAAAGACATTTATCAGACTGGATACATAAACAGGACCTAGAATTTTGCTGCATAAAGGAAATGTACCTCAGTGACAAAGACACACACTATCTCAGAGTAAAAGGATGGAAAACAATTTTCCAAGCAAATGGTCCCAAGAAACAAGCTGGAGTAGCCATTCTAATTTCGAATAAAATCAACTTTCAACCAAAAGTAATCAAAAAAGATAAGGAAGGACACTTCATACTCATCAAATGAGAAATCTACCAAGATGAACTCTCAATTCTGAAAATCTATGCTCCAAATGTAAGGGCACCCACATTCAAAAAGAAAACCTTGCCGGGCAGTGGTGGTGCATGCCTTTAATCCCAGCTCTTGGGAGGCAGAGGCAGGCGGATTTCTGAGTTTGAGGCCAGCCTGGTCTACAGAGTGAGTTCCAGGGCAGCCAAGGCTACACAGAGAAACCCTTTATCAAAAAAAAAAAAAAAGAAAACAAAAGAAAAGAAAAAAAAAAGAAAAGAAAAAAAAGAAAAGAAAAGAAAACCTTACTAAAGCTCAAGGCTTTTATTTTTTTAGATACAAATTCCTCTATGTCACTAATGTGAGAGGTTGGCATCCTGTTCATTATCTGCTACCAGTTCCATTACCTTATGTTCTACTTTTAATAAGCATTAATTTACAGGTCTCTTAATATATTAAAGAAGACATCTTAGGTCTAACTTCTTTCCCTCATGAGCAACTCACTAATAAGAAAGTTATCCATTCTCAACATACCAATCTGAGATAGTATAGTATAATTTCCTTCACTAATGCCTAGCTTCTCACCCTTTTGCCTCTTGGTAGGTTCTATTTTCCCAATTCATCAAGGCACATGTCTGTAATACACATATGTTTTGGGAAATGAGAGGCCATTTTCCTTATTGACAACAAACTCCTACTATTTTTTTCTCAGGTTCTTGAAATAGGCTCCTAAAGGTTTCCATTGCTTAAAATCTTGCCATATTCTTATTGCAACTACTAGAGTACTTCACATGAAGTCTTACGCCAGTCATATAAATTCTGAACTCAATAATTTTCAGTATTGATCAGAGAAAGAAATAAAAATCTGTAAAACAGCTTTAAAAGCCCTGCTGCACATTCAGGTTGCTTTTTGGAGTCAATTGTAACTATGCATTTTCTCTTGTTTTTTCTACCTTCTTGCCAATTGCTACTATTTCTGCCTAGAATATACTCCCTCAGATAACTGCAGATCTTTCCTCAAGTGTCACTTTCCTGATAAAATCCCGATTGAATATGCTTTTTAAAATACAAACCATCTTCTATAGTGGTCCAATTCCACATTTCTACTTTTTAATTCTCCAGACCCACCTATCATCATCTATGTACAGTTTTTTTTTGTTGAGGCTTTTCCGCTGCACTCTAACTTTAAAAGAGTATAAACTTACTTATTTGTTCACTGTGATATCCTTCCAACTGTTCAGCATGTAGTAGATGCTTAGTAAATTAATATTGTCAATAATGGTAAATATAACACATGGCAAAGAAAGTCATATAAGGCAAAAAAATTGTAAATTCTAGTTCTGTTAATCTTTTGATATCTTGGGATAGCCTAAAAATCAGAATGCTTTTTGTCTAAGAAACTAATTATGAATGTTAAAACTTGTATTGACATGGATCTCTCAATTGTCTGCATATTGCCAATTATGACTTAAAACCTGAGTAGAGTAAGGGACTGGTAAGGAGGTAAGGCTCTACTGAGGAAATGGGTAGCTAGAATAGATCCTGTCTTAGTCAGTGTTCTATTGTTAAGAAACACTGTTACCAACACAATTCTTAAAGAATTTAACGGTTGGCTTATAGTTTTGGGATCTTATCCATTATCATCAAGACAGGTAGCATGGTAGTATCCAGGCAGGTATAGAACTGGAGAAGTAGCTGCCAGCTTTACATTCTAACCCTTAAGCAACATCTAGCGAGACAAAGGGCCTGTTGTGGACATTTTTAAATTTATTTAATTTTCCTTTGTATTTATTCACTTTACACATCATGCTCACTGCCCTCCTCCTGGTCACCTCCTTATAATACTTTCTCCCATTCTTCTCTGCCTTTCTCCTTTGAGCAGGTAGTGGGGCTGTTCAGGTATTGCTGCACCCTGACACATCAAATCTCTCTGGGGCTAAGCACATCCTCTCCCACTGATGCGTGGCAAGGCATCCCAGCTAGAAGAACATAACCCACATAAGGGCAACAACTTTTGGGATAGTCCCCATTCCAGTTGTTTGGGAACCGTATGAAGACCAAGCATCACACCTGTTACATATGTTCAGAAAAGACTAGGTCTACCCCTTATATGTTCTTTGGTTGGTAGTTCAGACTCTGAGAGCCCCAAGGGTCCATGTTAGTTGACTCTGTTGGTCTTCCTGTAGAGCTCTGATCTCCTTTGTGGTCCAAAATCCTTTGCCCTACTCTTCCACAAGTGTCCCCAACCTTCATCCACTGTTTGGCTGTGGTTGTCTGTATCTGAGTCAGCTTCTGGGTGGAGCATCTCAAAGGACAACATGCTCCTATTTGCTAGCATTACAGAGTACTATTCATAGTGTCAGGGATTGATGCTTGCCCATGGAATGGATCTCAAGTTGGGCATGTTATTGGTTGACCATTCACTCAGTCTCTGCTCCAACCCTCATGCCTGCATTTCCTGTAGACAGAATACATTTTGTGTTGAAAGTTTTGTGGGTAGTTTGGTGTCTCTATTGCTCCACTGGGGTTCCTGCCTAATTACAGGGAATCGCCTCTTCAGGTTCCATATTTCCAATGCTGAGTCACAGCTCATATCACCCCCCATTGATTCTTGAGAGCCTCTCTTATTCCAGGTGTCTGTTTTATCTGGGAGATGCTTCCCAGCTCCTCACCCCCATCAGTTGCAGATATCAATTCATTTTCATAGCCATTTTGTCATCTCTCCTGTCCTTCCTTATACCTGATCCTGAACCCTCTTTCCCTTCTCCATCTTCCCTCCCTCCTGGCATGGGTTTTTGAAAACTAATCCCCTCCAACACCATCCCCAAGGACACACCTTCTCCAATGAAGATACATGTTTATACAGTTCATCAACTGGGGGCATGCAAATATATGAACCTATTGAGACCATTCTCATTAAAACTACCACAAATAGTTTTGGATGGATGGGGTGAGGGTAGGTAGACTAGAATAGAAGGATCAAATAGGGAGGGGGAGGGAAGAAGAAGATAAATAAGAGAAAATGACAGCTAATACTAGGAGCTATTTATAGGTCATATGGAGGCCTACTAAAGTAGAAGCTCCTTAAAAATCTCTCTAGATAGGAAAGTAAACTAAATGGAATCATCAAGTAATATGGTAGACATAGCTCTAACTAGACATCTCTCACCACTACGAATAGATTACATCTAATTGAGTTGTTGGCCAATGAAGCCCCATCAAAGTCCCCAAACCACCCAGGCTATTGCTAAGTCTATTGATCGCTCTCCACAAACTGATGGTAAGACCCTATTGCTGAAGACAACATCTACATGATTCAATGAACATAGAGAAGTCAAGCTGGTACCTACCTAGAGCTATCACCTCTACTGACAAGTATTCATGGTTGGAAGGTACTCTGCACACTATTAGGGGAGAAAAAGCAAACACCAACCAAGCTACAAACCATTCAATTTACAATAGTGATTTGTCTGCATGATACTCTAGTACAATAGTTGCACAATGCAATAAAAAACACTGCTATACTCATAAAACAGTGTCTTGTTCAGTTATCATAAGAAAAGTTACCTCATAACGAGATAATGTTCAGAAAGTGAGATACCTTGGAACTCACAGTCCTAAATGGGTTGTCTCCATCAAATCTCTCCCCTCAGGGCTCAAGTCATTTTGTGCCAGAGATGACAGAATGATTATAAGAGCCAGTGGGGATGGATCACACTAAAGAAACAATCTTCTACAGACAGAGCTGAAAGACATATGAACTCACAAAGACTGGCAACACACACAAGCTTATAATGGGCAAAGCCAGATGGAGTCCTAAAGTTGACAGGGGAAGTGGACACAAGCCTTCATCCCTAACCCACAAGCTATCTCAAAATGACAACTGCTTGCCAAGGAAAAATTTTTTTCAACAGAGTTTCACTGTATATACAAACCACACTTAAAGGCAGTTTTATGCCCAGCAGTAAATGGCTAACATAACACAAACTCAGTGTTTATTTTGGAGGATTTTTGTCTCACAATACTTTGTTCCATCTCTTTTTGTTTCTTTATTTTACAAGTATTTTGCCTATATGCTTTTTTTTTATTTTGTCTTTTTATAGGATTTCTGTGTGTGTAAGTGTGTCTTTGGATCTGTATATGTTTCTTGTGCTCAGTATTTCATACTGTGTACCTTTGTGTCTTTTTATTTAGTTGTGACCATTTTTATGATATTGGTATTTTGAAGACTATGGGCTTATTTCTCCATATTCTAAATTATGATTTTTTTCTTGTGCTATTGTAAAATTTATACATTATTTCCTATACATATTATATAACTACTATCTGGAGGTCTGATTAAATTCTAATTTAATATTTTCTGATAAGAGTATTTCCTAAGTGGTTTTGTGTATGTACAGTATTTCCTGTTACTCCATCATTAGTACTAGTGTATGATTAAGATAGCAAGCACCAACATTTTTATAAAGGAACATTTTCCTCTTTGGCAACTCCATATTCCTTCTTAGGTAGCTTTTGTATGTTACTTGGGATAAAACTTTAACAACACAAAATTTTACTTCAAAAGCTCTTAATCTGTTTTTTCTAGAAGCAGTTGTTATTCCTTATATCAATTGCTTGCACTGGGAGTTACAAAAGAATACATTTGTGAATTTGCCAGTCTACCATATTTACAGGCTGAAATTGTTTGGGTCTTTATATCCCTGAAGTATGTGTTTGTGTGTGTGTGTGTGTGTGTGTGTGTGTGTGTGTGTGTGTATGCATTTCTTATACATTATATTAATAAAGATAAAACTCATGGCATCATACATCTACTACAAACCTATATTTCAAGGTTCTCCCTAATAACAAAAGCATTTTAATGTAATGTAAAGTCATATTTTTCCTATAATATCCAGTAAAGTGTAGAAAGTAAAAGGAGGGTGAGAGCGAGATAGAATAGCATTTTAGAGAAATACCTTGAGTGAGCAAGGTGGAATTTAATATACAATAGAATGTTGGTCTCTTACAGGTTAAAGAATATTTTTTCGATAGCAACAGAATGTAAACTGTTAAAAAATAGACAGGTATAATTGAGTAGAAATATTAGTAGTTTATAGTTAATTGTTACAGTTTAGGACACAATGTCATCACTGAACATTTGCTTTGGGAAATAAGATTACTCAGCTTATTTCATAATAATAACCTGGAGATTAAAAAAATACCTAAGTTCATACTTCAAACCCACACAAATTAATTATACATGAGCATGACAGTTTCATTGTAATTTCATCCCTCAGTGCCAGAGCCATGAGATCCATGAAACAAGATGGCTTGCTAGACTAACCCAAACCGGGAAGGGAGTTCTGGGTTTGATTAAGACCCTTCTTCAAAGATAAGGTGGAAGAACATTTGAGAAATATTTCTTATTTCTCAATTGAACTCTAAATCTGTTTTCATACACACAGACAAGTACATGTACACACACAACCATATGTACATGAAAAGAAGGTAAAAATATGTATATGCTAGCATAAAACAGGGAGGGATTGGTTATTGAAGATCACTATAAATGTTGGAGTTAAACTAAGAATTATAGTGATTTGTAAACAAATTAAGCTGGATGCAAAATAAGTACATGCATAATTTTAGAATTACCAAATAGATTGGTCCCAATATTCTTGATGCAAATAACTTGGTAACTAAGAGGTGCATGTAAAAATATGTAGAAACATATAAGAAATGGTGTTTTACTAGAAATACAGTATCTGTCTGTAACCATTTGGATTCTATGAGTGGACGTGTTAGTCTCACAAAGTAGCACACCTACTTACTCTAGTAAGTAACTATCAAGGAATCCTACCAATTTCCACAGACAGACCCATAGACCAAGGAAAAAAAGTAATCTTACTTAGACTATGCAGGCTTCTTTTGGTTTGTTTATTTGTTTCAAATCAGTGCAGACCAATGAAGGAACTATCAAATACCAGAAAACAGAGTTTATCTTGATTGGTCACAAGATGCTAAGGCAAAAATCAGCTTACAGAATGCATAGAAATAGCTTTTTCAAATATTGTTTAATGATCATTTCAAAAATACTAAAAGTCTAAGACATAAAGGCTATTAAACTGCTTCTTTACTAGTCTTTCAAATTTAATTGCTGTATAAGTACCAAGAAATGACACTTTTCACTGAAACAATACACCATGACATAAGGACAAGCTAACTTTCTAATGCTCAAGCTAGTTCACAGCAGAATATGTGTATTAATTTTGAATTAAGAGCACTTGCTACATTCTTCTGACTTTGATTTTCAAATATCAATTACAAAATCTAAATATCCATAACACCACCAAGAATAAACTCAAATACTAATATCCAAATTAGGACTTTATAGGAGAGACAAAATTATTCCAATTGGTTTAACATGAATATATGATGAGAATAACTATCCTTAAAAGAAAAGGTCATGTTTGGTTACTGTGATAATTAGGTCAAATTAGGTTCAAAATATTCCTAGTGAGAGATAGAACTATTCTTTTCTAATTGCTTTCTTTAGAATATTTTTCTTACAGTTAATATTAACATTTCTTATTTCATTTCTCAACACATATAACTACAATGAATTCACAATAAACTTATGATCAATTTAGAAAAGACCTAGGCATTAGAAAATTAATTTTGTGTCTCTGCATAATTTTCAACATGACCACACAGGACTTATCTACAAAAATATATTTTTATTATATCCCAAACCCATAAAGGAGGTTGAAAATTTTAAAAAGTATAATTGTTTAGCCAATTTTTATAAGGCATATAAAAAAACATGCCATAACTTTAAAATTGTTTTAGGGTAATGGTGATGTCAGTCAACCAGTGAATACTATGAGTCTTCATATTCATTGTGATCTTGACATTGAGGAAGCAGACCTTATACCATATTTGTGAGACATTGTCAAGATAAAGTTATACTCTGAGGATGCCTGGGAGGCATCCTCATTTCATGAGTGTTAAACACATTGACTTCATTGTCCTTCATTTTCCACAGAGAGATCTTTTATTAAGTGGGGCAGGTAAGGGGAGACTGAGAAATGTAAAAGTGGCTGCTTTCTGACTCAGGCCAAAAAAAACAGCAACTGACCAGCAGTTTCCCCTCCCCTCCTTCCTTTCTTCCAAGTCCCTTCCCCTAGCCCCCTCTACCTACCTCCATATACTTTTCCTCAATTTCTCTTCAGAAAAGAGCAAACCTCCTATGAATAAACCTACCAAACAAGACATATCAAATAGTAGTAAGACTAGGCATCTCCCCCATCTTATTAAGGCTGTGCTAGACAACCCAATGGGAGGAAGGGGGTCCCAAAGGCAGACAAAAGAGTCAGAGACAGCCCCTGCTACCACTGTTAGGAGTCCCATAAGAATACCAAGTACTACACAACTGTAACATATATGCAGACATCAGCCTCATGCATGTTCTTTGGTTGGTGGTTCAGTCTCTGTAGGTCCTTATGAACCTAGATTAGCTGATTCTGTAGATTTTCTTGTAGTGTCCTTGAACCTTCTGGTTCCTACAAGTCCTCCCCACCACCACCACATGATTCCTTGAGCTCTGCTTAATATTTGCCTGTGGATCTTTGCATTAATGCAACAATGTCTTAAATGAATTCATGTGGGAAGATTTGTGGGTTGTACCATTCTCTGACCAGGAAATACTTAACAATGTAAAGTAGAGAAGGCAACTTTCATACTAGCATGCATGCATTAAGTCATTTCTCTATGCTATTGACTGTGGATGCTGTGTGTCCAGCTGAATCCAGATCTTAACACCTCAATTTCTCTTCTATGATGGATTATAACCTATAATTATGAGCCAGAATATACCCTTTTTTCACCTAAGTTGCTGTTGTCACAATAATAGGAAACCAAACATAAACAATTTCTTACTGATCACTTTATTATAAACAAGATACCTTTTGAGGGAGTCATGATCAAAAGAGATTTAAGAGTCTCAATTTCAGAAAGTATATTATATAATAGGCACGTCAAGAGGTAGTCAGGACAAATAGGCCAAGCCTAAAATTATGGGAATTAAGAATGAGAATTAAGTGAGAAGTAAGAGCCATGGAGAGGAAACATTTTACTTTCAAAAATAAAGCAAGCTGATTCTGAGATTGAATTTTTTCTGAAAAGATTTTCTGAAGGAGTTGAAACTTTAATTAGAATATGAAAGAATGGATAATACTCAGAGGCGGGTAGAAGAGTGTAAATATCATCTAAGAAAGGACAAAGTCATGAGAAGAAACACAGAGAAGTCAATGTGTTTAACACTCATGAAGTGCAATGAGGACAAGACTGTTGCTAGCTGCCAACGCATTTGCTAATTCAAGTCAGCAGTTTTAAAAATGATGTATTTCCCTATAAATTTCCAAGTGCTCATTAAAATAAAAGGTACTTGCAAGTATAAAATTAGTAGATTTTATGTATCTAAATTTAACAGGACTTAAAATATCTTTAATACACTTTCCTGTGGATCCCGTAATTAAATTTTTCATACAAACAAGATCTTTTGTTTATTATTTGATATATGTTCCATATTTTAACTTCCTGTTATCTCATTCTTATCGACACACATTTAGAACAGTCATTATTATGGGTTATATTTAAAAGTAAAACAGTATAATACAATTTTAATTTAAGTAGGAATGTCCTTTCTCTAGTGTTCTATATTAGGTAATTTGGTTTTATCACAAGCTTTCTATCTACTGAAAATGAAGGAATAAGTTCAAGTCCATAGTTTTAAAGTCATTTAAATATTTCAAATGATACCTTTTGTAATAATTCTAACTTGTTGAAATTAGAATATAAGTATATCTCTCGCTCCTCTCCTTCCCTCCAACTCCTCCTCATTCATTTCTTTGCCCTCTCAATTTCATAGCCTCTTTTACATGGGAAAGCACCAATCGCTGACATTACTAATGCTACTTTTTTACGCTTGCAGTTAGAAAGCTAGTATAATTGTCCTCTTAGAGGCTCTACCAAGCAGTTAACTGAAACAGACACAGACACTCACAACCAAATACTGGAGGTCGGGAAAAGATTGAAGGCCCTGAACGTGATAGGGACCCCACAGAAGGACCAAGAGTCAACTAACCTGGTCCTCTGAGCACTCTCAGAGATTGAACTACTAACCAAAGAACTTACACAGGCTGGAATGGGGCCTCTAGCACATATGAAGCAAATTTGCACCTCAGTCTCCATGTATGCCCCCAACAACTGGAGGGGAAGCTCTTCCTAAAGCTGAGGCTTAGCTGTGGTATCTGTTTGTTCCCCCAACAGGGCTGTCTTGTCTGGCCTTAGTGGGAGAAGATGTGCCTAACCAGGCAGACACTTGATGCTCCAGAGTGGGGGAATACCCAAGGGGGACCCACCCTCTTGGAAGAAAGGGAGATGGGGATCCAGAGGAAGAATATCTGTGAGGGGGGACCTGGAAGAGGGCATCATTTGTAAGATAGATAGATAGATAGATAGATAGATAGATAGATAGATAGATAGAAAAAAATAAATTTTAAAAGGTCTCTTCCTGGTGCTCCTTGTTCCTGTAGAGGCTTGATGACCCAGGATAGGAGAATGCTAGGTCACTGAGGCAGGAGTGGGTGGGAGGGTGGGGGAGCACCCTTATACAGGCAGGGGGAGGGGGAAAAGGGAATGGAGGTTGTGGAGGGGAAACTGGGAAGGGGTATAACATTTGAAATGTAAATATATAAAATAACCAATAAAAAAGTCTCTTCCTTATCAAGAAGTTTCTCTAAATCACTTCAATGACTGTTTGATAAATTTAATAATAATTCAAAAATGATTCTTTTCTAAGCAATAAAAGACATATAATATAGAAGGGCTAAACTTTTTATTAAAAACACAGAAATTCTCAAAAAGGCACATGTCAAAATGGTTTATAAATATGACAAAATTACAGGTGAGTATAAAAATTCCAGTGTAATATATACATGTTTTGTCTAATTTGGTTTAACATTAAAAACTACATTTATTCCATATATATATATATATATATATATATATATATATACACATATATATATATATGTATGTATATATATATATGTGTGTGTGTGTGTGTGTGTATGGTGGTGTAAAGGAGCCTTGATTTTTTTCTATTTATTCTTCTATCATATAATACATCCCCACTGAAGCGTCCCCTCTCTTCACTCCTTCCAGTTCTCTGAATCCACCACTCCTCCACTTCCCTTCAGATAAGAGCAGAACTCCCAGTCATACCAACCAAACATGGCATAAAAAAAGTTCAATAACACGCTGCCTAAGTTCTCATATAAATTCAGGATAAGGCAATCCACTAGGAGGAAAGGTGTTGCAAGAATGGGCAAAAGAGTCAAAGACACCTACACTCCCATTCTTAAGAGTACAACAAAAACACCAAGCTAAACAATCACAGCGTATATGCATCGGACAAAGCACAGATCCATGCAGGTTCCATGATTGCTCCTTCATTCTCTGTGAGCCCCTATGAGCCCTACTTTGTTGATTCTGTGAGCTGTGTTCTCCTGATGTCCTTGACCCCTCTGAGTGTGTATGTGTGTATGTGGGGGGGGTGAGTTTGGAAATGTGTTGGGGGCCGACTTTTAGCAGAAAGTGGCTATCAGCTTTGCAGCCATCTTGAGCCATATACCCTGACATGAGACTTGAATTACAATAGCCTACAACAGCTGACAACACTCCGATAATCTTGGTTTAGATACCTTGAGATTAAAGGCGCATGAGATTAAACGTGTGTGAGATTAAAGGTGTGTGACTTAAGAGTATGATTTAGAAGTATAGAGATCAGAGTTAGAGACAAGACCTAAGGGCATGATTAAAGGTGTAACTTAGAGGCATGGCTTAGAATCATACTATAGAAGACAGAACCAGACATCAGAGAGAGATTCATACACATCAGACATTAGGTAGAATCTGCCCTCACGCTCGATCTTGCTGAACCCCGACCTGCAGACCGGAGCAGCAGCTTGGGCCTGGATACAGTGGCCGCCCAAACGTGGGTCGGCCCAGGCCTCAACATTTTGCTCAGGCAGAGACATTTTTTGGCCACCCCAACGTGAGACTAGTGCAGTCCCCAACATTATTTTGGCGCCCAGCGTGGGGCTAGTGTGGACCCCAACATTATTTTGGTGCCCGAACGTGGGGCAGCAAGAACGAGAGACCCAGTGACGAACTTTATTGGAAGAAGGATCTGTTGATTGTCACAGGAATCTGCCACGTTGAGAAAGGTAAGGAAATGGGACAAGAAATTAGTCAACCTGAATCCAACTCTCTGTTTTGGTTTGCTTCAAGAAAGGTAATGAAAATGGGACAAGAAATTAGTCAGCCTGAATTCAACTCTCTCTTTTGGTTTTGTTATTTGCTGTTCACATGTGTTAATTTTCTGCTTTTGTTCTTGAATGCTGTCTTTTTTGTTCAAAATAAAAGGAAGCATAAGTTAGAATCCAAAATACAACCAAAGGTTGATGACAATTTGTCAGAGACAGATTGTGCTGACCAAGAGAAAGAAGAAGTCAAATTTTATGACGCTGAAATGCCCCCTCCCTATGCACCTCCACCTCCAAGTGCTCCCCCAATGGAGATGGTGGTTATAGATCCCATAAGGGAGTTACAGGAAAAAATATCTGTTCTTAAACAACAAATAGAGTTAGAAAAAGAGTATCAGGACTTAATTAATCAGCTACAAAAATTAAAGACAGGAAAGATGTCTCAAGCGGTAAACTGTGAAAATCCCCTGGCTCCTTGCATTCCTCAACCAGGAATCCAAAGGCAGTCCCTATCACCTAGCTTAAGATTAGCCACAGATCAGCCAGAGGAGGGAAAGGCTGAGGCTTTCCCTGTATCCGAGACTAGAGACAATCAAGGAGTTGCTTGGAGACATCACACAGGTTTTAATTTTCAAATTATTAAGGAATTTAAAAATGCAGTATCTCAATACGGTGCCACTGCTCTTTTTACTCTTGCAATTTTAGACTCTGCCACAGAGGAGTGGCTAACTCCTAGTGATTGGAATACGTTAGGGAGAGCAGTTCTTACTGGTGGAGACTATTTAATTTGGAAATCAGAGTATCATGAGAATTGCAAAGAAACAGCTAGGAGAAATATTCAGGCAGGTAATGGTTGGTCCTTTGATGCCTTAGTAGGAGAAGGGCAATTTGCTTCTAGTGATAACCAGATGCAATATGACCCAGGTTTATTTGCTCAAATTCAAAATGCAGCCATGAAGGCTTGGCGTAAACTTCCAGTAAAGGGAGAACCTGGTGCATCTTTAACAACAGTCAGGCAAGGGCCTGATGAGCGATTTTCTGACTTTGTTCATAGATTAATGACAACAGCAGGAAGGATTTTTGGTAATGCAGAGGCAGGTGTAGACTATGTGAAACAACTTGCATATGAAAATGCTAATCCTGCCTGCCAAGTGGCCATTAGACCTTTTATAGGAAAAAGACAGACCTTACGGGGTATATCAGACTTTGTTCTGACATAGGTCCCTCTTACCAACAGGGCTTAGCTATGGCGGCTGCCATGCAAGGAAAATCGGTAAGAGATTTTTTGGCAAGTAAAGACAGAAAGGCATGTTTTACATGTGGTAAGCCTGGACACTTTGCAAGAGATTGCAAAGTAGAAAATGAGTTAAGCCAGAGACAGCCCAGAAAACAGCCTGGGCTCTGCCCAATTTGCAAACGTGGAAGGCATTGGGCTAGTGATTGTAGGTCTAAACAAGACGCACAAGGTAATACCTTTCCCATAATCAGGGAAATGGGGACAGGGGCCAGCTCCAGGCCCCGAACCAACACAAGCCAAAACAGGCTTATGGAGCAGTCAGTGTCCTACCAGCGAACACCAATCCCTTTCTGAACTTAGTCGAGCAACACCAGGAAGCACAGGACTAGACCTCAGTTCTGCCACCCACAGAGTATTAACCCCAGAAATGGGACCTCAGGCCTTACCCACTGGAGTGTTTGGATCACTCTATCCAAATGTGTTTGGCCTGATAGTGGGAAGAAGCAGTACTACTATGAAGGGACTACAAATTTTTCCTGGAGTTATAGATAATGATTATCAGGGTGAGATTAAAGTAATGGCACAGGCAATTCAGAATATAGTCACCATTCCTGCAGGAAAGAGGATAGCTCAACTATTGTTACTTCCATTGTACCCTACTAATCACAAATATAAGAATCCTAAAAAGAGGGGATCAAGGTTTTGGTTGCTCTGATGCATACTGGGTACAGCCTATAGTTAAACAAAAACCTATGATGACAATCTGGCTAGATGGAAAGGCATTTCAAGGCTTGGTTGACACAGGAGCTGATGTGACTATCCTAAAACAAAGTGATTGGCCTGCTACCTGGCCTCTGACCCCAACCTTAACCAATTTAAGGGGTATTGGCCAAAGTCAAAATCCACTACAAAGCTCTAAGGTGCTAATGTGGAAAGATAAAGAAGGAAATACAGGAAATATACAACCCTATGTCATCTCAGGCCTTCCCATTAATCTCTGGGGCAGACATCTGTTATCCCAGTTGGGATTGATTATGTGCAGCCCTAATGAAGTAATCATGGCTCAAATGGTAAACTCTGGATTTTCCCCCAGGGAAAGGATTAGGAAAAAATGAATAAGGGATTATCTAACTTGGATCAGAGCCAGTCGGTGGTGGCGCACGCCTTTAATCCCAGCACTTGGGAGGCAGAGGAAGGCGGATTTCTGAGTTCAAGGCCAGCCTGGTCTACAGAGTGAGTTCCAGGTTAGTCGGGGCTACCAGATCCTCTCTCTGAAGGAAATACCAAGGCAGACCTAGCTACTCGAATAGCTGCAGTTACTTTATCAGATTCGCAATCTAACTTGGATAAGGTCATAAAGGCTCATGAGTTACATCACCTTAATTCTAAAACTTTAAAAGGTATGTTTAAAATTACCAGAGAACAAGCTAGACAAATTGTCAAACAATGTCAATCATGTGTTAAACTTTTACCAGTTCCTCATTTGGGTGTAAATCCAAAGGGACTGATACCAAACAGTATCTGGCAAATGGATGTTACTCATTATAATGAATTTGGCAAGCAAAAATATATACATATATGTGTAGACACATACAGTGGTTTCATTTATGCAACATTACAAACTAGAGAAGCAAGCAAGCATGTGATTGCTCATATGCTTGCTACAGTCACTGTATTGGGTGTGCCTAAACAGATAAAAACTGACAATGGCCCAGGTTATACAAGCTCCAGTTTCCACCAATTTTGTGAAAGATTGGGAATACTACATAAAACGGGTATTCCATATAATCCACAGGGCCAAGGTATAGTAGAAAGGGCACATCAAACCATTAAATGTCAATTTGAAAAAATTAAAAAGGGGGAATGGTACCCTACCAAGGGATCCCCCAGAAATATCCTTCATCATGCACTCTTCATTTTAAATTTTTTAAATTTGGATTCTGAAGGAAAATCTGCTGCAGATAGATTCTGGCATCCTGATACCAAAAAGAATTTTGCAACAGTCCTCTGGAAAGACCCATTAACTGGAACCTGGAATGGGCCAGATCCAGTGCTTATCTGGGGAAGAGGTTCTGTTTGCATATATTCCCAAACTGCAGATGCTGCACGTTGGCTGCCAGAGAGACTGATTAAACTAATAGACAATAATAACAAATCCAGGGAGGAGAAACCCCCTGAGAAGCATATTTTTTCTTCACAGGAAACATGAAGATGCTTCACAATTGCCTTCAAACTGGAACAGATCAACAAGTAAACCTGACCTGAGAGATTATCAGTGCTGAAGAAGACATCACCACCCATATCTCCATGGTGGCTCTATTGGACTCTTAATTCTCTGACTTATGATTTAGTGGGGAACTAGATTGTTTTAGATTTAGTGGGAATTTCAATTGTTTAGACCCAGGAGAAAACCCACTACCATAGTTACTATAGTTGTTTTTTGGGTTTGAGATTGACTAGAGCAGGAACAGGGATTTCCTTAGTTTTCTTTAGATCAAAGCTATGATCAGTTTTGTATTTATATAGATTTAGATTCTGATATAAGACATTTATAAACAGAATAGAAGAGTCTTACACTTTTTACTCCTCTGATAGAGGGAGTTATGTGTTGCCCTTTAAAAAGAGTGTTGCTGTCATACTAACTATTCAGGCATTGTTAAGTCTCTTGTCTTTTGGGTCCATTCTGTTCAACATATTGATGGCTTTTGTATGAGATGCTATTCAAATGAAACCCACACAGGTCCATTATTACAGGCTGGAAGTAAGGGATTTTAAAACCTCTGTCATCAAGACTAATGAGGTATATCCCCTAACTTATGGGCAAAGCCAGATAGTCAGTGACGGGTAAGAGAGCATACCGAGACCCTTGCCCCTAAAAGAAGGGAGGCCTCACCATCCTAAGACGGGAGCTCAACCAATGGCTGTTGAGTATCCAAGGACGGGAAAGGGAGGCTGGGGTCCTTTGCTCCAACCTAGGACAGGCACGGTTTCCGTAAGTTTTCCCAGCCTTCCCTTTTGAAAAAAAAAAATTTAAAAGGGGGACCTGTTGGGGGCCGACTTTTAGCAGAAAGTGGCTATCAGCTTTGCAGCCATCTTGAGCCATATACCCTGACATGAGACTTGAATTACAATAGCCTACAACAGCTGAGAACACTCCGATAATCTTGGTTTAGATACCTTGAGATTAAAGGTGCGTGAGATTAAAGGTGTGTGACTTAAGAGTATGATTTAGAAGTATAGAGATCAGAGTTAGAGATAAGACCTAAGGGCATGATAAAAGGTGTAACTTAGAGGCGTGGCTTAGAATCAGACTATAGAAGACAGAACCAGACATCAGACAAGAGAGAGATTCATACACATCAGACATTAGGTAGAATCTGCCCTCTCCCTCGCTCTTGCTGAATCCCGACCTGCAGACAGGAGCAGCAGCTTGGGCCGGGATACAGTGGCTGCCCAACCGTGGGTTGGCCCAGGCCTCAACATTTTGCTCAGGCAGAGACATTTTTTGGCCACCCCAACGTGGGACTAGTGCGGTCCCCAACAGAAATGAATGATATTTTTTTTCAAAAGTAACAAATTTCTAAGTGGACATATTAATAGCTAGGAATGTTGTCACATTAAAAACTGAAAGGATTCTAAAAACCAAATATGAGGAACAACAGTAAAGCTTCTACATTTTTGCATGTATCTTATAAGTTAACATATACACGAATTCCAGGTAACTAATACAGGCCCGACATAGTCTATTGTCCTATGTTGTCAGAAACAAAACAATTGGTTAAATTACTTAAATTATATGGAAGAGTTCCAAACATACAGATTTTGCCTACAAATCTGGTGACAATAATCCCTCAAGGACTGATATGCTGTCTTTTTAGTGTGATATTGAAGCACTTTAGTGTTTAATTGAGGAAACATGTTCACAGAGCACAATAAAGATGCTTATGATAATGAAGATGATATTGAACATACAAAATGAGACAGTGTTTATCTTTGACACTTCTGAGTTTTGTGTGCATATGTTTCCTCTTCCTCTGACCTCAACTTACTTAAATCCTCCTTATTCTTTTTCCATGTGAAATTTTTTAAGGCCTGCCTCATCCATATTCCATTCACTATAGTTCATATGAACAAAATCTTCCTAAAAACTTCTATCAACACTGAGATATAACTAAAAATATCTCTAGTTGATCTTTAATTATTTCAAGTGTGATATTACACCACTTTATTAAAATAGACTCAAAAGCCCTATAGGACAAGAATAAAATCCTTTATTTTAGTCTCTACAGAAATTCCCAATGTTTACTAAACTCAATAAAGTGTGTTAACTAATTGACAGATACAATTAATTCAGTATTGCATTGTGATTTCTTCTTAGGCACTACAAGTATAGAAACATCCAATATCTAAATAAAAATAAAAAAAATAATTGTAGCTTGAAGATGGAATAAAGAAAACTTTACAGAATATGTCTCATGACCAGTAGGACTGTCAGAAATCATTTGGCAGAATATTTTGCCTTCAGGCAGATGTATGTGAACTAAATATTTTATGTCTTTCTAGAAAACACAGATAGAAATGACCAACTCTAACTTAAAATACATATCCTAATATTTTATTTTCCACTAGTTTAAAAAACTCTTAATATGAAACCCCTTACATGAATTTATGCTGTTTCTCTAGCATACCTAGTCTCTCAGGTTTCATTTAAATTGACAGGCTTAGTATTAAATATTATGTGATTAAACCTATTAAATTAATTCATGAATGACTCATGATGCATCAATAAGTTCCAAATAGAGTTACCTTTGCTCCTTTTCTTTATGCCTAGCTTCTAGCTCTTATCACTTTGTGTAAAATGTTGAACATATACACATAAGAAAGGAAACTCCAGGAAAATACCCACAAATATAAGGAAGCTCATAATAAATTCTTTCCTTCTGAGTACATAGTAGTGTCTCTGTTAAAGCACATGACAAGTCTGATAATTCAGGTTAATTTTCAATCTTGATCTCTGCCAAAAATCAGGCAACAGTGGTAGAGTTTACCATGGCTCATCAGGACACACTCAAACTCTAATGCCAGAGATAGCATAGTATTCCAAAAAGGGCTACATCGGAGATGGAATGTCTTTAATCTCCATAGATACTATCAAACCTTATTTTGTCTAAAACTATTTTGGGAGTAAAAGTGACTACACACTCTCTCTCAGCTTAGAAAAATCAAGTCAACATAACTTCTCATCTACAAAAACTCAGAGAGATACATTTTAGTCTTTGCTCTGTCTTCCTTTCAACAGTGCTGTGAATTGCTTTAAAAATTATCCTAACAAAAGTGTACACTATCAATAATATCTCATGCTGAATCATATCCATTGAAAGGAAAAGAATCAATAGGAATGAGTTTATTTCCCATTTTATATGGTATCATTTATCATAGACATATACATTTACAAAATTTTCCTTCTAATTTTTTTTCAGTTACCTGGAATCAATAAAAATCTGAAAATATTAATGAGGAATTCTATGAATAAGTTTTATATTCTATACTGATCTGATTAATGTAAGGAACTCTTGAACTATTTAACTAACCAACTAACCTAAACAGGGTGAATCTATCCATTCTGTATGGATTATGTGTTCATTGCTCCCTTGGAAGCTGTCTTAGTAATTCAGGGTAGCTTTCACAAGCATCACTGTGTTCATAGTCTAAAAATTCATGTTTTAGTTAATAGACACACAGTACAAAAATAGAGAATCTGATCCTTTAGATGTGCCCAAGAAAAGCTAGAAAGTGTTGCCTTTAAGGGAAAACATGAATTTCCTCAGCTTAACAGGGAAAACAAAAGCTAAGACAGCTATGCTCTATGGTGAGAACAAATCCTCTGTACATGGAAATATAAACATGCAGTTTTGCTGTTGCTGTTGTACTTCAAACTGCAAAGGCTTGTGTCCTGTGACATGTGCTTGTCTGAGGGAACAGAAACAATATAACATACATGTAATTATAAGACAGGAGTTATTTGATGGCTTATAGAGTTGGAGGCTTTCTGTCCAATAACATTTTTCTTCAAGCTGCAAAGCCACCAAAATCATAACTGCTTAGTCTACAAAGCTGAAATGCTCAGAAGAGGCATTTGGTTTTTACTGGCTAAGACAGTTGAAAATACAAAACAACTCTATAAGACTATTTATGTGCATGCTTATGTGAGCTTTCCCCTCTTTTTCCATTTTTTTCTAACCAGGTTTCCAGCCTATGCAACTTTGCTGTCTATATACTGAGTAGATTTTCCATGTTTAGTTCATTCACTCAAATTCTAGTTGCCTTTATAAATATCCTCATAGACATAATAATGACAGAGGTTTGCCTATTTTATAATATCTTTCAGTCCATTCAAGTTATCCATAAATGTTAACCACTACACTCATCAAAGAAACATTAGCAGTACAAAGAGAGTAGGGAGGGGAAAAGAAGGAAGAAGACACAAAAGAAGAAAGAAAAAAATGATATTTTTTTATTATGGATCATACGTTCAAATTATAATGAAAATACATACTAAGAAACTCTAAAATACACTGAAAATATATTAAGTCCAAAATGTATTTATTACCCTTAAAGCCACCAAATTATATAGCTTTGCCTAAACTACCTTTATTAAGTGAGCTCAAAACATTTACATTAGTCTGCAGCTGAGAAAAGACATTTACATAATCCTATTTGATAATAAAGTACTGAATAGTTCATGTAATGTATTCATTCTTTACATCTAATAATTCTGGATACACCATATACTGTAGAGAATCAGTTGTTTCTCTTCATGACTTAGTGTCTAACAGGAAGGTGTAGCTTGGTGGTGCAGCTCAACATCACAAGGAGGGTAATCTAGCAAGTACCACTCCTAAGAAAGTTCAAAATATGGTTTCAATTCAACATGTATAAGGTTTATGCCACCACAAAGTCCAAAACTCAAGAAGTGGGACCATTGTAAATTAGATGTCATCTATAAATGGCTAGGCTAAAATTTTTTCACTTTGTTATTAGTTAATGTAGTTCATTTCTTACTGTGCCTAATTTATAAATTGAATTATGTACACAGAGAAAAATACAGTATATGCAAAATTTCTATGAAATTTAATCTTCTATGATATCTTTGGGAACTTACCACTATGAACAAAGATATGCTACAGCACGTGTTTACTGAGATCCTATTTTCACACCAAGAAACAGATAATAAACATCAGAAAAATCAAAGGAAATAAAACACTGGCTTTACAATTTAAGTATTCCTAGTGTTGCTATGTGGAGGACTCTAATTTCTGCCTCAAGTGCAGTTGTACTCTAATTAATCTGCTCTGAAAAGACAAGAATTCAGAAAGAGGAATTCAGACAAAACATAGTAGTAGTACAAGCAACCAAGAGTTGAATCAGAGCAAGCAAAGAATCAAGGAGCTACTGTTTAGGCAAATAAAATGGGCCAAGCTGAGCAGCAATGCCCTGATTCTAATTTGCATGGGGCTTGTATCTCTCTTCTCCCTATTACTCCTCCCTAGAGTCTGCTACAGGGTGGGCAGTTGAAAGAAAAAAAGTACCTTTTTTTTTTCTCTGAAGCCCAATTTACCTAATATTAAGTCTATTCAATGTATAAGATGCAAGAATATGTATAGGGATTTAGGTACCCCAAAGCTGAAAAGCTGAATAAGAGAAAGGGTAAGAGCACATTCTTCATGTGCTTCCCTGGAGAAAAAAAATATTGAAATTGCTTTAATTTTGCATAGCTAGTATAGGTCACTAATGACCTTCCAATATGATTTTGAGCTCACAGCTGATTCTTTTAGCATCTATTATCTCAACTATCTTATATTTGAGCACTACTTAATTAATGCCATTTTCTTGAAATCCTGTGTCTGTGGTCTGGTAAGTAGCTACTTCAAAGAGCTAACCTTCTAACTTACAGTATTATAAATGACAAGAGGCTTCCTAGGAAATGATTTAAAACTATTATGTTCATAAAATCTGGCCACAAAGAGAAAATCTACTTAGCATATGCACATATTTTTCAAATACTCTATCATGTCCTCTTTGAAAAAGCTACATTCATTCAAAAATGTAATTCTATTCATGAACTCAGCTGTATCCAGAATTTAAAGGGGGGGAAGTAGTTCCAAGAGAATACACTTTCAGCAGTAACTACAACTTTAAGAGGTATTCTCCTGATGTACTGCTTTATAAACAAACAAAAAAATTTACACTTTCATGGCTTTCCTTAAAACCATCAAGACCAACTAGATCATATGGTTATGTTGAAATGGTCATTCTCTTACAAGAAAACAAAGGTGAATAAAGCAAAAATACAAATACCAGGGTTGCTCATAAAACTGCCACTAACAGTTTAGAACAACAAAACTGAAAAGAAAGACTGTAGGCCATTACTTAATTACAACAGTCTCAATGTAAAATAGTATAATCCTCCTGGAAAGCATTTTTTATAATATGTAACACAAGCATTTATGAGTGATGCATGCCCTAATAGCTATTTGAGCATTTAATTCAGCATTTAGCAACATGAGAGAGAAGATCTGCTTCTCTTTCCCTTTGAGGTAAATGGTGACACTTGACTCTTTCCAATCCTTTGAGGAGTTGGGGGCAATGAAATGTGGGCATGAATATTTCATTTCTAGGCAGGAGCACTTAAAAGCCAGCAAGCAATTCATTTTAATCTCATTCTCTGCCTGTGTATTCATGAGAATGTGTTGAGAGGGCAGTTTCAAAAAAGTAAAGGAGCCTCAGTAAGTTTGAGTTTAGACTTAATAAGCATAGTCAACATACAATGGAACAGTAACATTAACAAGATACAAAGCCGTGTTTTAAGGCAGAGATTTTAGAGTATTATCATAGCATAACCTAACATACACAGACTGACATAAAGTTTGTCCAAACTTTTATACAATAAAAATAAATAAATACATAATAAAGCCATAAATCTATATGTAAGAAAAAAATTTTTTAATTGTTAAATTAGAAACCCAAGAATCTCATAAAACAGAATTTTGAAGTACATGGCAGTATATCTTTTTAGGGTAACTATTACACAACTCAAAAAAAAGTACAGAATACCCAGGATACAATCCACAGAACTCAAAAAGGTTAACAAACCAAAGGGCCCAAGTGAGGACACCTCAATCCCACTTGGGAAGGAGAAGAAAGCAATCACAGGAGGGGGAGGGAAGGAGGCAGGAACCTGGATGGGAAAGGGGACAGGGAGGAGAATAGGAGAACATGATCAGGTATTGGGTGGAGAAAACAGGACTGAAACCCTGAGAGCCAGCAGAAAGAATGGAAACAGGCAACCTCGGGAGGTAGGAGGTGGGGGGACTTTCTAGAATATATCAGAGGCCTGAGAGGTTAGAGACTCTCAAGACTGGAAGAGAGGGACCTTAAATGAAATGCCCTAAAGTGGGGAGTGGGAACTTGTACAGCCCACCTCCAGCAGAAAGACAGGGCATCAATTAAGGGTTGGGTTTCTATCCCACAGTCAAAAACTCTGTCTTATAATTGTTCCTGTCTGAAAGAACTTCAGGGACGAAAATGGAGAAGAGCCTGAGGAAAAGGAGGTTCAGCGACAGGCCCAAATTGGGATCCAGCTCAAGGGAAGGCCCCAAGACCTGACATTATTACTGAGGCTATGGAGTGCTCACAAAAAGGGACTTTCATGACTGCCTTCCAAAAGACCCAACAAGCAGCTAAAAGAGTCAGATGCAGATACTTACACCCAACCAATGGACTCCTGTGGTTGAATTAGGGGAAAGCTGGAAGAAGCTGCGGAGGAGGCCAACCCTGTAGGAGGACCAGCAGTCTCAATTAACCTGAAACCCTAGATCTCTCAGACAGTGAGCCACGAACCAGGCAGCATGCACCAATGATATGAAGCCCCCAACACATATACAGCAGAGGACTGCTGGGTCTGGACTAACTGACAGAAAATGCACCTAACCCTCAAGAAACTGGGGGCCCCAGGGAGTTGGGAGGTCTGGTGGGGTGGGGTATGGGGGAAGTGGGGTGGGAGTGGGTCTGATTGGAGTGGAGGAGGTATGAGATATGGAACAGTCAGAGGGTAGATAGGGAGGGGAATAAAATCTGGAGTGTAAAAAAATAAATAATTTTTTTTTAAAAAGGTTGACTAAAGCTGAAAGAGTAGAGTTCATTGTCACTCTGGCTCAATGAGTAGAGTTCTTGTCACTCAAGCAAGATGATTTAAGTTTGAATCCACAGAAAACATATAAAGCCAGGCACAGTAGCATAGATCATCAACTCCAGTAGTCCTACAGGGATATGGGAGGCAGAGACAAGAGACTCTCAAGAAGCTCACAGGCCTAGTATATGCAGCAGAGATAAAAAGACACCCTCTCAGACAAAGTGGAAAGGTGATGGACTGACACCCAAAGTTATCATCTAGCTTAAACACATGCACACACACATGTGCACACACACACACACACACACACACGCACATGCACACGCACACGCACATGCACATGCACATACAAGGGATGGCATGCATTTCGAAAAATTCTAGACTCCAGGCCCCTGACACGAGGCTGAAGACCTCCATAGAGTGGGGTCTTCCAGGCAGATAGGACTCTAGCCCCTCCACAGATAGAGAATGTGACTACAATCCATGAAGCCTTAAGATAGATCTCCATATTAATGAGATACCTAAAGGGTGTAGCCAATTAAACATTCCTTTCCAGACCCTCCTCCTTGCAAAAGGTATTTAACCTCAGGCCTGCCCTGAGAATACCTGGGTATAGTTTTTATTCATTTTCTGCCATGATAATAAATATCTTAAGACCATAGCCTATTTCTCTTCTTTGGGATTTGCAGTAGGGAACTGTGGAGAAGGTTTTGAACTACTGAGCCATTGCCTAATCTCCCGCAGATGATCTCTCTACATTTCCAGCCACAGAGGCCACCAAGTCAAGCAAGCAAGCCAAGCCAGCTGTGACCCAGCCTAGCTAGCAAGTCACCTCAACCAAGAACTCTCATTCCTGTGCCTCCCCGTGGGACTTCAGACTGTGTTCTTTCACCCTGGAGCAGAGTCACGTGGTTCCACGGCTTCACATAGCACAATGTCCGCCTGGTGAAATGGAAAGAATACAGTCAACTTCCAAAGGCCCCAGCCCCTTGGGGGGGGGGGCGTGGGACCCACAATTCAACCCAACAATGGATCCACATGCACGCTACAACTGCCCCACTCAAAAAGATGTACTCTTGTGCCTCTATTTACACCCATATAAACACACATCATACACAGATACACACATACACACTTAAATTTATATTGTTTTCATTTTATGAGTATTATTGTTTGAGTATGAACTGTATAAGCATTTACACACACTCAATATATTGAAATATTCAGTCCTGGAGCTCTGTGTTAAGGAACTTTAAGAGAAAAATATTATTTGAAGAAAGTAAATCAAAGGGCCCATGCCCTTTAGTGCTATACCTCTTCATGCATCTTTCTTATATTCACTTTTCTGCTTCCTGTCTACTGTGAGGTAAAGGAGAGTCATTTGCAACTTGATCTAAGTATCATAATGCTCTGCCAAGTGCATGATGCCAAGCCACCACATTCTGCATACTCTGAGACAAAATGATTCCCCCACCATTCAAGTTGTTTGTTTGCTTGGTCACAGCTATACAAAAGTAATATAGGAAACAGGGACCACAAAGTAGGATCTTGTTGTGCCTGCCTGACAATGTGTATCTTAAACTTTTGCAATTGCCATATGGCATGAATTTAGAAACTGTAGAAGTTATGTAGAGAAATCCTAAACTGTTGCATGTAAAATATAATGGGGTTTGTCTAGTGGGAGCACACATCAAAACATGGACAAGCACGAATTCATTAAACATTGCATGAGCAAATAAGGTTTGAGATGGAAGTGAAACTGTATAGAAAATGAGACTAGTAATGTAATGTGTCCTATATTATTGCAAAGAATATGTTAAAATTTCATCCATAGTTATGGCAGACTGAGAATAAAAGCAATGTAGTAACTAATCTCACAAAATAAATTCATCATTCAGGTGGTAGCACGATTATACCTAGCTTCTTTTAATCACGTATAGAGTGAAAATTGCCAAAAGGAAGAAGCAAGGAAAGATTTAAAATCTTGGGATTTGGTCAAAAATTCCTGAGCAAAGTTTCCAAAGAATGCATAATTTTTAAAGAGAATAGCACAATTTAAAATAAGCCAAGCAATTTGTATAAGATTAATAGAAATGATTCTATAAGGACATCTCAGGAATTGAACTGGTCCCATCTCCTCCTAGCTCAAAGGTTTAAAAACATTAACTCATCAAAAGAAAGCTTGGTGTGGTTGTTCACACCTGTAATCTCAGAATTTGAGAGGCTGAGGCAGAACTGCCATGCCCTAGATGCCAGCCTGAACTACATAGTGAGTAACAAGCCAGGCATGACTTTATTATGGAAGAATGATGCCTTACTCACACAGAACCACTAAGAAAGTTGTTGCCCTAGGATTCCAATTCTGAAGCTTGAATTAAAGAAGTTCTACCTAATGTTCTAGCTGGCAGCTGATCCTGGCATTGTCTGCATGACAGAACAGAAGTGTGTAGATTCAGGCCTCTGCTTACATTTCCCAGGATGGTCTAGCAGGACAGATAATGTATTAACAGTATTAGATGCCCTGCAATGAATCTTGAATAGGGGATAGATGAAGCTGTAAGACTGAGGACTAAATTGCAATGAAGAATCCAAGAATCTAGAAATGAATAAAATTGTGAAACCACATCCAGAAAAGCCACAGGTGTTGAGTGGAGCCAGCCTAAGTATAAGAGCATATGCATTATAAAAGAAAGGGCAGTATATGCAAGGCAACCCAAGCTCCTTTGAATCTACAACATACGACCACTGTTCCAGTTGATAGACATGAGTTCACAGGGTTTAATATTTGCCTTTCTGTGGTTTGTACTTGCTTGAGTTGGCTTCCTGCTTTCTACACCTCTATTGTTCCCTCTTTGAAAGGAGAATGTTTATTATATGTCATCAGATATTTGAAGCATGCAATTTTCTTTTTGATTGTACAGGGGCTTATTATAGTTAAAAGTTTGCTTTGGGTTTTAGAAGAGACTTAGAATACAGCTTTTCTTTCTAACAATGTTGAAACTGTGAAAATCTGATTTTAGTGCCTCTTGCACTAAATGGATCTTGTCATATGAAACTATCAGGGCCATTTGGGGACCTAGGTTTAGAATGTTTTAGTTTCATATGAAATGATATCCATAGGATAAAGTTTACAATGCCTAGTACAAGTGTTGGGCCTATTTGCAAAAGTTGTAGAAACTTTAGAAGAAGCCTAGTTAGAAGTACATTGAGCGGGAGAAATGGCTTAGCAATTAAAGGATAAAGTAAACAAAAAAAGACAAGAAATAAGTCACTGGGGCTGTGTCTGGTCCTGTCTCTTATTATATTCCTGTATTTTTCAGCTTCTTGTCCACCATGAGATTTAAAAACTCTTCCTCTGGAATAACACCTAGAATGTGCAAAAAAAAAAAAAACTACATTTAGTCCCTCAAACCATGAGAAAAGAAACAAACATAATCAATAAAATAGAAGTTCTTCCACCAATAGATCAGTCCAGGTATATGGATCAGGCAATAGTGATCTAAGCTTTTTTGAAACCATGAGCTAAAAATGTGTCTTTCTTCTTTTTAAGCTTTTCTCTTAGGTATTTATGTAACAGCTACACAAAAGTAGCTAGCATACACAATGAAGACTATTTGTGATATAACATTGAAAGAATAAAGTTAAGTAACAAATCATGTACAATCCAGTCTTTTGTTATTAATACATACATCACATATGCATACACCATAATGTTAACACCCACTAACACTAATGAGCACAACTTTTACTACTCCCCTTTCTCTCAATTATAATTGCAGAAAATTCACATGCACTACCCCTGGAACAGTTTTAAAGGATTGATTTTTAATATTAATGAAATCCCTGTTAATTCAAAGGCCTATGTGAGGCTAATGCAGTTTAAGGAATTATTTTTTTTATTTATTGTTTTGCTACAAGGATAGAAACAATATTAACATGCACACAGAGGTAAAGATAGCTTTTTTAAAAATCTGCATCTTATAATAAGTATCTTCAGCATAAAGTAGATAAGTCTGATTTATTTCCTTTCATTTTTTCAGCAGATGGGCAGCTGTTCTTTTACTCATAAACCTGCTGCTACAAGTAGGAAATTCATGCCAAGACCCTGAGGGGTGATTTTTAATCATTTATGGTGAGCTCCGGGGAAGAAAAGAGGCTATTGTTATGCAACTCACAGAGCCCTTCCACCTTCTCCTTTCAACTCCATTTTGGTTCTGCTCCTTCAAGTTTCAGATACTAGCTGAATTTTGAAAGATGATTTTAATAAAAAAAAAACAGTTCACTTTTAACATTTCTTTGTGATTAAGAGAGTTATGTTACTTATTACCTTTACCAGGATGACAATTTATGCCACATATTATTACCATGACGGTTTGCTACTGATTTGCAAGGCAAAGAAGGTGGGGAAGAAAACATTTCACATCTAAATAGGGCCAAATAATTTCGGTATGAGTTGGTGTGTACTCAAGGGTACTTCATTGGAGGATTTTCTTTATCACTATTCCTTCCAAAACGGAAATCAGAAATGCCAAAAAAAAACCAAAAAACAAAATCAACAAAAAGACTGCTGAGACATTAATAGACACAATATATACCAATGCTTGGTAATATTTAAATATAAAAACATTTCTAGATTTTACATATAAACATCCATGTTGAATCTTAGATAGCCAAAGCAAGAAGAAGACATAACATGTATCACCATTCTTTTTTCAACAAGCATTTATTGACTATCTATTACATACCTATGCTAGAATGCTAGTATACAGCTAGAGTGCAGGTTATACCTATGGTACACATGAAAATGACATAGATGATAGAAGAAGGTAACAGAAAAGGTACATGTCAGAAGTTTGAGGCCAGCTCTTGTAAAATATTATTTTCTTCTAAAGGAGAGTAGAGAATCTACAGTTTGAAGCAATCAAGCCATGCCTTGCTTTATCTATCTCTTTAGGAGAGAGTTAAGAAGCCTAGCTATGCTGTGACCTAACAGCCTCTAATTTTGGTCAACCAAGTACCCAGTATCAAAGTGCTTTTAATTCCATAGACTATGTCAAACTAAACTCCATGGTGTGTAACTTCTTACCACACTCTTAAAGGATATAAAAGTCACGTATTCTCTTTGCTTCATGGAGTTTCTCTGAAGGCTCTCTGTTGGATTGGTAGTGTGAGCATGTGGGCATGGGTTCTGTTTGGTTGAATTATGAGTCCCATGTCTGCTGAGGCTCAGGGAGGCAGAGGCATGGGAATTTGACTGTGTTCACTCCACAATGCACCAGGCAGAGGTTGGGCTCTAGGAAGTCGAGAGGCTCCACTCCAGGCATGAGAGAACACAATCTGAGATCCCATGGGGAGCCAGAGCTCTTGGGTCAGGGATTCCTGGGCCAGGAGGTGGCCAGGAACTGACTGGTCTCAGCCCTTGGGCTCTCAGGTGCTGCTGAGAGGCCTCTGAAAGGCTGAGATGAGGGGTTTATGGGCAAGATCAACCCACAGCCAAAGTGGGAAGGGGGAAAAGCTTTAGCTTTATCCCACTGGGAAGAGACTCTTGGTCATGGTGACTCACTTGGCTGGGTGAAGGCTGGCTCAGCACACTTGCTTGAGTTGTTGACCTCCATGGCTCAAACATACAGAGAGATTTGGTGGGAGATTAGATGGTGGCTCTGAAGTTGAAGACCTTCTCCACAGTTCTGACATTGAGCCCCCCATAAAAGAGGTAGTCTATGGTCTTAAAATGTTTATTGTCATTGCAGAAAATGGATGAAGCTATACCCCATATTCTCAGGGTGGGACTGAGGTTAAATACCTTTTGCAAGGAGGAGGGTCTGGGAAGGAATGCTTAATTGGCTATGCCCTCTGACCTTTAGGTATCTCATTAATATGGAGATTTCTTGAGGCTCTGATGGCCTGTAGTCATGCCCTCTACTTGTGCTGCGTGACTGATGGCCACAAACTTCTCTTTGAGAGGGGCTGTAGAGGGCTGTAGCTATGTGAAAGAAGCCAGGGGTCCAGGAGCAAAGACAAACTCTTTCCATCCCTGGAGGGTCTCAGGGATTCAAGGCCTAATGGACCAGGTACCCAGATGCCTCTCACTGACCACTGCCCCACAGCTCTCTCTTCTCTATGCCTACCACCATTATGTTGCTCATAGCATCTCTCCTGGTTAATTTTCTTGTAAGCCATCCTTCTTAATGAAAATCTTCAAACCCCTTTACCCTGTAAAGCCTTTTAATGATGTTTCTGACAGTATACCATCACTTTCCAATGCTCTCCCACAACAAAGACAGGCCTTGGCTTCAATAGTAGCCATGATCTAATACATCTCATTTCTGAATCATAATTTTGTTTCAGCTCTTTACCTAAACCAAACCACCTGATGCTTCTTATTTCTGTTTTTTCCTAATAAGACAGAATACTGCTTCAAACTTTTTTTTTAAAGAATCAAATGAATTAATTTTGTTCACACATTTGTTTTCTTGTTTACTTGTTCCTGTAACAAGTAACTTTTATCTATAAATAATATTGATCCTTTTCATAATCATTGTTGCCAGTTTAATATCCAGTGCTAGATCTGGTACAGGAGTGTCCACTGAATACGTGTGTTTTTACATAAGAGGGAAGGATGGGATAGGAGGAAGCCAATATAGGTGTAGTCTTCAGGTTTGTGGCTTACTCTATCAGTGTGAAAGATGAATGTGGTCAGGTAATTTTAATGACACAATATAGGCTATTAAGAAGACTGTAAAATATAGAACAAACAGAACTTAGAAGTGTATTGAGGGACTTCATGAAAGAAAGTAACAATATTTTACCTCCTAAATAATGACCCAAGTCAAGTGAGGCAAGAAAGGTGAGTTCATGCAAAATTGTTTTTGTTGTTATCACAAATATATTATACTGAGAAATTTATTTACAGTAGAAATTAATTTGTTAGCTCTTTGAAAATTGGGAATTCTGTGAGAAAGGTGCCAACATATTCATTTAGATTCTAGTTAGGACTTATTTGGCTTCCAAGGGTCCACATATGGTATAAGGAAAAAAGACAGTAGGGTATTCACTTATGCTCTTACAAAAAGTATAAATAGATTTCTGGGGGTGTTACCTTTCAATAGTATAATATATGTGAGAAAACCAAAGAAAATATAGGGGCTGGGCCTAGACCTCTAACACATTTATAGTAGATATACATCTTGTTCTTCAAGTGGGTCCTAACAATTTGAGTGGGGGAGGTCATCCCTGATTCTGTTGCCTGCCATTAGATCCCTTTCCCTAATAGTACTACCTAGTTGGACCTCAGTGGGAGAGGAAGCACATAAGTTTACAGTGATTGGTCCAGGTTGGGGTAGAACCTGGAAAGGCAAAGAAGCCTTCCCCTTTTCATTTGAGAAGAGAATATAGTAAAGGAAGGAAGGATTTACAAGCGTGGGACTGGAAGGAGAGGAGGGAGGGGATTGGGCCTTGAGTGAGATGTAAACTGAATAATTTTTTTTTCAAAAATCTCAACTCAAGTGAATACTTTTACATATATATTTGCTTACTGTTACTTAGGCTTTCTGTGTTTAATACAATAAGATAAGTAATTTGTGGAAAGTACTTGTTTTGTTTTACTCATGACTAGAAAATTCATTACCTTGCTCCTTTTAAATAAATAAAAAATCTTTAAGGTAAAATAATCAGCAAATATTAATTAATAAGAGTATCCCTGATATTCAAACATGATAGCTTCCTACATAAAGAAATATAGTCCAGCCATTCTACCCCCAAATTCTCAAAAGCCATGATTCATCTAATCATCAACTTCATGCCCAAAATTTCATCTGAGTAACATCTAAATGAGAAATGGATGACACTCAAAGAATGATTCATCCCATGGTAACTCATCCTTCCAGCTGTGAGCTTTTAATGACAGTGAATGTGCTTCTAATCTACAATGGATGATGGGCCAAACAGACAAGATATCAGCACTCCAAAAGGGACAAATATGAAATAAGGAAACATGTAAGTAAATTTAATGCTCTTCAACATAGACTGCATTTACCTGTTAGGCTTTATTATAAATATTTTGTCACCATATCCTGTCTAGGAGAAATACTAGGGCACAAGTTGGGCCCCCAAGGAAACTGGTAACTGTGTCCCATGCCTTTCTGGCTCTCAGCCCATGCAACACTTTTCCTATTTTAGACTCATATGCCTTTGTTCATCTGTGACTTTAAGGGCAGGAGGAGGCTGTTCTCATGACTCCACAAAACATTTAATTTTTGAGAGCTCTTTGTAGTAATTTGACCATATAGGTCCACTAAGCATTGGTAAGTCTACTAGTACCCATACCTATACCCTATCCTGGATGCTGAGGTTTTATATGTATTCATACTTATTATCTATACTAAGTATAGATAGTATATAATATAGACATATATTGTACTTATATATGTATATATTATATATGGAATAAGCCAATATGCTACAAGGTTTAATGTTTATTTCCTCTAAAGAAGTAGCTCAAGTTATGCTTGAGACACAGTTGGAATGGTTAAGTCTAAGCTGAGAATTTTCTAAATATCTAAGTTCTGCTTCTTTTCTATTTATGAATTAGAGCTTTATTTTTCTCTTCTTATAGTCTGCAATAATAAGTAAATAGAACCTTAATTACTTTGCTTACAGATGTTTTCTACCAAATAGTTCATGGCTCCCATGTACTGCCTTCCACTAATATTCAAATTCTTTAACAATCACTTCCTTTGTTCCTTGCCTTGTCTTTATAATTTTTTTGATTCATATCTTACAGGAAGTAAATAATACCATGTGTATCCTTTTGACATAGCTTCTTTTACAAAGAACAATGATTTAAAAGTTTGTAGTGTTACTAAGTTCATTCTCCCTTATAATAAAATATAAATGATAGTTCATTTGCTGAGGAAGATTTTATTTTATTTCATATCCTTTGTGAATCTTAAACACTTTGTTACAATTCAAGTTTTATTTTCTTTCTGTGGTGCATATTGGCTATATTTTTTATTTGATTTGAGGGCAAGCACTGTTCATGTGGGTGCATTTGCTTCTAGAGTTTTGGGTGTGGTTCTTCAGGAGCTACTCAATTCTTCCCCCTTCCAAGATTCCTCACTAGGACCTGTGATTCACCAACTTGGCTAAGTTGTCTGGACTCAGACTCCACAAGATTCACCTGTCTCTACCTTTTCAGTACTAGGATTACAAACACACACTACTACATGGCCTTTTGACATGGAGATCAAACTTAGATCTTCATGCTTATATGTTAATCATTTCACCAACTGAGCTATTTCCCCAGTGCAATATTTTAAAAATCTTATGTATTAACATTCTTTTTGAGGTAAGTCTTTGACAGTATTTTATCCATGCAATGAAATTAAAATAGAAGAGATGTCTTTTTCATACTTTAAAGGCTATTTTATTTTTTTCAAAATACATTTATTTCTCATACTTTTATATTCTTTTAATTTTTATAAAACTGAATACTAATTTTATTTTCCATTCTAATATTTTAATATATGATGGATTAGAATAAATATGCAGTAGTTTTAAAAAGACACTTTATGAAACATGTTATTCTATGCTCATGGGAATTACTCTTTCAAGATTTCAAGGACATATTACACAGGTAGATTTTACAAATGAGAAATTGAAATACAAAACTATTGATGAAATTGTCAAGTTCACACAGATTTTAATCAGATTGGGTAAAATTCAAAGGAAAGCATCATGTTTTAAGTTTGAAGTTTTTGCTTCTTGGTTTTTGCTTTTATACTACACTGTGTAGAGGAATTTAAATCTAGTAGTCATTCTGGCTGGAATACAGACATCCCTTTAGTATATACTTTTAATGCCCAAACAATGTAGTTAATGTTATTTTGTAGAAAGAAGCAGTCATGTTTGAAAATGATGTCTAATTGAGGGGCAGACAAAAATTTGACATAGTGAGTCAGACATAGGACAGAAAGCTTCAGAGGATAAATTCACCTGGGACAAATTTCCAGAGTTAGTTTGAGGCCAAACAGAGGAATTCAGTGTGAAGCTGAGAGAAGCCAAATTGAATCAGTCAGCTTGGAGAGAAGTTTGGACCAGAAAAGCTGAGTTGAACCAGCCAACTAGAGTTCAGAAAGAAGTAGAGAGGATGAGCTTATTCATTGTAATTGTCTCTGAGATGACAATTACTTCAGGTAAATAAAGGATACTTTTACAAACTAAAACATTTAAAATGTTGGTATCCTGAAATTGTAACACCAGGTAGAGATTTTATTTTAAATCAAAGCTATTTAAACATGTTCACAGGATAAGACAAAGAAGAAAATAGAGACTGAAAACATTTACAGGTGGAATAATTTATATTACCTCATCTCAGAAAGTATTCAGGAAGATATAAGAAAGCTGTACAATAAACTAGTTCCTTTGGCTACAGTGATTTAACAGATGTTCTCTTGTTTCTAATATTTGTGTAGGTTTTGCCTAAGTGAGACATTTACTCTGGCAATTAGGGTATTCTTTAGGTCAACTTCAATAAATTATCTGACTTATCCAAAAAACACCAGAGGAGAAAAAGAGAAGTATATATGTATAATATATACACAAAAAATTAGTAGGAAAAAATGTGGTAAGTGTACATTTAGAGAAAACAGCCAATGATATAAGCTTTGAAATATTACTGAAAGGGTAAAATTTTTCAAAAACTCCTAACAGGCTGAGCAGAACCAAGAGTGCAGATCAGCTTGGTGGTGAGCTCTGTGTTTCAGGAACTTGGCTGACCACAAGATAGATGGTTGAGCACGAATAGGCTCTTTGAGAATAGCCTATACAAAATGTTCCCCATGACTGTTCCTTGTACCCTGTCACAAACTGAATAATGGGCTGGGACTTTCCACAGGTACTCTCCAATAACCCTCCTTTACTTTCCCTGGGTTGTGGTTTCCCCCCACCCCCGGGTTGTGGTTTTTTCCTTGTGGATTTTGCCTTTAAATTTTCTCTGCCTCCAAAGCCTGGGGTAGGACCCCACTGCCCCTGCATGTGTCATGGGTCTTGACCTCAGCATGTTGATCAAAATATACCTCTTGCTGATTGCATTGAGTTTGGTGTCTTGTGAGTTATTGGGTGGCTGCAAATTCCTGAGGCTTGGGTGAGGTCCTCCTTTTGTGGGGGTCTTACATTACCAAAATGGTTTGTAACTACCCAAAGTCAATTCATCTGATCATATGCTTTGGTTTTGTGAGTGATGATAAATAGATGCAATCAAAAGTGAGGTTAACAAGTCCAAGTTCCTTAAGGACAGCAACAAAAATTTAGAGAGCTGTGTTAAAATATTAAGACTTGACTGAAGTAATGAAAGTTTATGGCAGACAAATTCACAAATAGGCAGCTGTGCTACCAAGCTAAACAAAACTGCTGAGGCACGAATGTGCCCTTTTTGGTCTCTAAAAAGCTCAACTCACCATCTGCCTATTCAATGCATGAACAATTTCTGGGAAGGGCCAAGAGAGAACAAATCCCTGAATTAAAAGAAACACAGGGAAGAATAGAATAACAACATGAGGACAAGTTCCATAAAAATTTTTGTGACTATTAGGGCTCCCTATAATTTAATTCTTGAACTGACATGAGTCAGCTCTCTCCAAGAGAGCAACATACTGTAGAGGTAACTGTCTATGGAAATTAATCACATCAAGGTTGGAAAATTTTAGATAAATATCAGTAATAGTAAAGGTAGATGTCATGTAAGTGCTTTGTATACATGCACAAAAATGTCATAATGAAGGGTTACTCTTTTGTATAAATAAAATATTAATCAAAATTGTAAGAAAAAGAATTGGAAAGGATGGCTATTTTATGGGTGTAAGTATAGGAGCATCATGTTTAAGTAAGATAGGTATATGTTATTCCCCTTCCCCTTATGGGTCTGCATATCTACCATTACTCTCATGTAATCATGTTTGGATATCTATAAGAACAGTATCTAATCCTATGTTTCTAAGAGAAATTGGAGAAGTTGTCAGTACACTTTAAACCAAGCAAATTTACTTAACATGAAGATAAAGAATTCCTGACAAAAAGAAGGAATTATCTCAGAGTAAACAAAATCCCTACTTGGAGTAATAAAGGGAGCAAACACTGTTGGGGAAGTGAAATACTGGCCACATGGAACTATTATTTAAATTTGCTAGGTCTAAAAGACTAAGAGATGAAATTAATCACAATGCTAGAGCCTATTTTGTACTTTAAGAAGGATATTCATCAATATAAAATTCACAATTACTAGTGATGTTTTCATAAATCACTCCTTTTTCTCTCCCCCACTTGAATTTTGAATGAAAATTTTAACCAGGAACATTCAGCTTAATCATTTTCCAACAATGCAAAAAAATTATTTTAAAACAACACCTAAACAATAGACATAAAGCTATGCTACATGTTTGCTAGAATTCCCCAACTGGCAGGTGAAGGAAGAAAAACTACATCTGAAGTATTTCTGCAATTACAAAGCTGTTAGATTCAAGACTTCGACCTGTTGGCCTGTGATGTCAAAATGGCACGCAAAGACTAAAATGAACATCCTCCAAAAATTTTAAATTCAAGAAGATGCTTCCTGTTCAGAACCAGGAAATCTAAGTAAATAGCAAAAGTTTTTAACACTGAGGTTCAAGTCAGTGGTGCTGACAAGCTTAAATGCAGGGTTTGATTTGTGAGAAAAGAGAGTTCTGACTCCTTTCTCATCTACAGAAATAGCTATTAAAACATGTCTAGAGTATCAATAGGGCTGCTGTCATTGCAAAGCTGAAGACATTGTAAACACCCAGAGGTCTCTGCCTTTGTAAACCATTTACCTACACGCAAGATGCGCCACTCAAATATATGCACATTATAAGCACATCTACACAGGATAAATGCAGAAATATTATCATGTATAGGATAACAGTCAGTTTGAATATATAAAACTTTCTTATAGCTCTATCAGGTTGCATTTTCCAGAGATCATCCAGTCCATTATTACTACATTTCTCTTACTCATATTTATTAAAGGGCATATATAACTGAATCAGGAAACATTTAATCTTATTCAAGTGACAGTAGAAAAATAGACAGATATGAAGTAAGAAATATTTAAAAAGATACATTTGGGGAAGTGTGAGGAAGACAAATACAGAAAAGAAGAAAGGATAAAAGACAATAATAACACAGTAGTTTGATAAAAAATCCTATTAGTTTATTTTATCTAAAATTATAATATATAAATTGAATAGATATATCTACATTATATATGTATATATATACATATACATATATATACATATACATATATACATATATACATATGTTAACAGTTAACATAAACATAAGCAGTTAACAGTTAACATAAAGAACTTTAAGTTTCTAAGGCTGAAAATTCAACCCATAAGAACTATAGACTAATAAAGACCCAGTACCAGGTATGACAAACCTTTCAAATGGTTGGACAGGGTAATCCTGGTGACTCCCAGTCAATGACTATGGCTATTGACCTTGGTTTTCTCCAAATGGTTGAAGATATAAAACCCTATTTCTGGAGATACTACACACCTAGAACACATGTCTCACATTATTTAAGCAGTATGTAACATTAAAAACTTCCTTCTGTAATCTAGTTTCCATGTTACCAGAAAATATTATGTAAGTTACCAAGGAGGAAAGCAGTTAACAGTTCGACCCAGTTGTGACACCAATGAACCACAATGGCCAGCATGGCAAAATATACATAAAGGTGCAATAGTGTCATGCACATGCTGGTAATAACCAACAGCTGTCCAAGTTGACCTAAAACTCACTGAAAAGAATGGAAATCATGCCCGTACTGGAAAAATAGCCAACTTCCCCAGATGAGTGAGGTCATGGGTCTTAAAAAAGAATTTCAACCATTAAAAGAAATCATGCTCCAACAAAGACATATGCTCCACTGTGTTCATAGCAGCCATATTTATGATAGCTAGAAGCTGAAAACAACCCAGATATCCATCAATAGAGGAATGAATTCAGAAAATATGGTACATTTACACAATGGAATACTACTCAACTATTAAAAAATGACTTCATGAAATTCGCAGGCAAATGGATGGATCTAGAAAATATCATCCTGAGTGAGGTAACTCAGTAACAAAAGAACACACATGATATGTACTCACTGATAAGTGGATATTAGGCAAAGAGCATGGAATTCCCATGATACAACTTACGGACCAAATGAAGCTCAAGAAGAAGGAAGACCAAAGAGTGGATGCGTCAGTCCTACTTAGAAGGGGGAATAAATAAATAAATAAATCAAGGGACGTAGGGGGTGGGAGGGCCTTGGGAGGAAGAGAAGAAAGGGAGGGGGAAAAGAGGAGAAGAATCAGGTATAGGAGGAGATGGAGATGTACAAAGGTTCAGGAAATTGAACAGAGGTCTGTAGCAATGGGGGATGGGGAACTGAGGGTAGCAACCAGAACATCCCAGATGCCCAGAAATCAAAAGCTTCCCAGGACCCCACTGGGATGACATTGGCTGAAATACCCCACAAAGGGGAGGGAGAAACTGTTGAGACCACATCCAGAAGTTAGGCATGGTGCACATGTTAAGGGATGGGGCCACCCACCCATCTCAAAAATTTTAACCCAGAATTGCTCTGTTCAAAGAAAATACAAGGACAAGAGTAGAGCAGAGACTGAAGAAAAGCCCATCCAGAGACTGCCCCACCTGGGGATCCATATCACATACAGACACCCAACCTAGACATTATTGTGGATGCCAAGAAGGACATGCTGGCAAGAGCCTGATATAGCTCTCCTGAGACGCTCTGCCAGAGCCTGACCAACACAGATGCAGATGCTTGCAGTCAAACATTGGACTGACCACAGGGACCCCAATGGGGGAGTTAGGGGAATGACTGAAGGAGCTGAAGGGGCCTTATCTGGCATAAATGGGGGGGAGGCCCTTGGTCCTGTGGAGGCTTGATGCCCCAGTGTAGGGGAATGCTAGGGCCGTGAGACAGGAGTGGGTGGGTGGCTGAGGGAGCACCCTCATAGAAACAGGGTAAGAGGGGATGGGATAGGGGGGTTGCAGAGGGGAAACCAGGAAAGGAGATAACATTTGAAGTGTAAATAAATAAAATATCCTATTAAAAATAAATTTTAAAAAGAAGAAAGAAAAGGATGGTTCCATCAACCTGGGGATGGAAAAACAAAAAGCAAAAAAACAAAAAACAAAACAAAAACATGCATCTGGGAACATGGAACCCTAAAGAAGAGGAAGCAGAAAGACTTGTAAGAGCCAGAGTCCATGGAGGGCAACCAAAGAAACAAGGTCTCTGAAATCAACATGAGCAAATTCAGCAACTGAGGCAGTTAACACTGGGCCTGCACTGATCTGTACCAGGCTTTCTAACTATATATTATAGTTTCCAGTTTACTGATTTTATGGAATTCCTGGAATTGTGAAAGGGTGGGTCTCTGTTTCTTTTGTCTTTTCTTGGGTTCTTTATTTCTTCTGTTTGCTTATTTATTTAATTCTGACTTGTTAGTTTTTGTTTTATCTTATTATATTACATTTTATTATTATCCTTTAGAAGCCTCTTTGTTTTCAAATAAGAGACGGGAACGGAGTGTATCCTGATGGACTAGAAGGTGGGGAGGAACTAGGAGGATTGGAAGGAGGGGAAAATGTAATCTGAATATATTATGTGAAAAAAATCTATTTTCAATAAAAGGGGAGAGAGAGGGAGAGAGAGAGAGAGAGAGAGAGAGAGAGAGAGAGAGAGAGAGAGAGAGAGAGAGAGTTTACTGCCACTGCCACCACTTTGCTGGACCAAAATAATTACTAACTACTTTCTAAATCATATGCTTACACACAGACATAAGTGGAGTATCGTCAAAGAAGCTTTTATTTAAAGCAAATGGAAAACATCAAAGAAAACCACAGCTAGATACAATGTGCAGGTCAATGGATTATGAAGAGCAAAGCCACAACTGATATATTAAAAAACAGCTTCTGCATCTATGGCTCAGAGAACACTGCAGAAGAGGGAGTCAGAAAGATTGTTAAGAGCCAGAATACTAGGAGTCTTTGATGTAGCAGTCTCTTAAAGAAATGGCTACATAAACAATATCTGACCGATGACAATATCAGTAAACATGCTAATATAAAGGGTAAAATCTCATGGGGTCAAATCTCTAAGCAAAGAATTACAGGCCACTGATGAGAGAGAGAGAGAGAGAGAGAGAGAGAGAGAGAGAGAGAGAGGAAAGAGAGGGAGAGAGAGTTTTGAGATGATGTTGCAAAAAAGTCCCTACAACTCAAAGAAAACTATTGATTCAATGAAATCCTTATAAAATATAATTTTAATTCTTCATATAAATAAAAGCAATTCCAAATTTTTGTTGGAGGTGAAAAAACACACAGATACCCAACGCAATCTGGACCAAAGAGAATGAAATAGGATATAATGCAATATTTAGCTTGAAAAAACAAAGATTTAGTAATAAAAGCAGTGCAGTACAGATACAAAATTAGAGCCATACTGCCAGGTGCTACAGCTCATGGCTGTTATCTCAGCACTCAGGAAGCTAAGAAAGCAGGGCAATGAACTTTAGGCCAGTCTTGGCTCACAGGTGAGTTTCAAGCCAGCCTTGGATATAGAGTGAGACCACATCAACTCAAAACCTAAATGGCAAACTCAAATCAATGAGGCAAAAAGTACACCATATGAAAAAAACAGAAAAGTAAACCCACATGCCTACAGTCAAATTTTTTGAACAAATGTTTTTGATCTATTGAATGTGCAATCTTTGAAATAAATGGGGCTGGGAACATTGATATGCACATTTAAATAGATGAAATTTAACTCCTGTGTCAACAGTTACAAAAATCAACTGAATACAGATTAAAGACTTAAGAATAAGACATAAATTTTGCTTGTATATTATTGCTTACAATTTTGGGTTTTTATGGGTTTGAGTTTCTACTGTAGTTTGTGTGTGTCTCTGTGTGTGTTTCTTGTGCTTTTTTTTTTTTTTATTCTGGTTGGTTAGTTGGTTGGTTTCATTTTACTGTTCATTTGTTTTCTAAAATTAGAGATAAAAGCCTACAATTGGGTGCATCAAGAGGATCTGGGTAGGATCTGGGAGGAGTTGAAAACTTTCCATTTAGGGTAGTATAGAGAAGCAGTTACCTCCTAGGAGTTGAGTTAACCCATCTATATAATCCTGTGGTTACAGACATCTTTCAGCCATTCCTCATGTTTTATAGCACTAAGTGTTATTTCTTTTTTATTTTGTTCATATTTATCCTCCATGTTGTGTTAAAGACTATATTTACTCTAGTTTCTATCAACTACTCTGAGTTCTTATAGCTTAAAGCTACTTAATAAAATTATTTGTTGAATGGGATTCATCATGAACTCTCTTAGCAACTATTTCCTAATACATAACCTGAAAGCCATATGAATCAGTGGAAAAAAATCTTTTAAAAATTAGGTCTCTTAATTTACTTTATTGTTCTTTATCTCTTCCATCTCCTGACTTTTAAAGTATATCACAGAGAAATATGAATTTGTTTGAGTATCTAATCAAGAAACCTCAATTTTCTGCCAAAGCATGGAACATCTACAGTTTTATATTAAAACTGGCAAGGACAACAAAAAGACATGTTACCCTCATCTCTTCCTTTGATCTAGTGAATGTTACTAAAATCCCTTATATTCAAATAAAATCGATGTGTTTTCAAAAAATTTCTGACCAATGTCAACTGGAGTGATGATTTTTCCCTTAGAATGGGTTATTTATCTTAATTCAATAATTCAACATTTACAACATTTAGCGTGGAGATAATTACTGCACAATAGTGAACAAGGATAGGAAGAATTGTTTCACCCCTAAGAGAAAGAGTTATGTGTCACTTAACTCTATGGATGTGAAAATCAGTTTCATGGATGATAAAAAGTCAAAAGTATGGGAAGTTATACTGATTAATGTCCTTGGTCTTCTCTGCTCTTCATATATACCAGCTAAGTTATCATTTTCTTCTGGAATGCATACAATGACATACATATGTAATAGACACCATTTCTTGTAGGGATAACATGATTAAAATTAATTTCTCATTGTTCTCCTCTGAGGCAATTTATATTTTTCTCATCTTAATAATGAAAAGTAATGTTCAAAAAGATTAAGTAACTTTCTCAAGGTAGAGCACACACCCAGTAAAAGTAAAGAGCTAAAATTCATCTGCTGTTATCAGAATTTTATTGCACTCTACTCTGTCACATATAAGATTTTATAGGTGTTGCTGTGTGAAATATAGGAATAAAAATTGAAAGTAAATATATATTCTTTAGGAAAATGGCATAATAGCAACTGGAGAACAGTCTTTCTGATTCTACACCTTAGGATAAGAACAGACATTTTCCAGGACAAAATGGAATGGAATCCATATTTCATTAGAGCAGCTGATTGAAGGGGAAGCCTCTCTGATGACAAATGGACAAGGCACCAAACTATAATTATATAAGAATATCATTAGAAATTATTTCATTGATTATTTTTAGAGCAGTCATGTGTGGTGCTACCCTAAATATTTGAGCTATCCAGTCTATAGTTTCTGTCCATCCAGGCAGCATCTATCATGCACAGGCTCCCTTTCATGAAGTGAGCTTCAAGTTAAATCAGACATTAGTTGACCCCACCCACAAGTTCTGTACCATCATTACCCTAGTACACCTTTCAAACAGAGCAGATTAAAGTCAAAGGTTTGGTTGCTGGGTTGGTGTTCAACAAAGAGGGCTGTTTTCTGCAAACTGACAATGGGGCCCCATTGCCAAGGACAACATCCACACAGATCATCAAACATGAAGAGGTTAACCTAGTGCTTACTTGATACCTTTACCCCTATGTTCTAATCACTTTGGTGCCAGAAAACATATTTTAAGAACACTGAGAATACTAGACACAGCATAAAAAGACACCGTCTAGATTGGTCCTCCTCTCAAGTAATCTCTCCAAACTTTTTCTTTGGTAAGATTTTTTTCTCTCGCCATTGTAATGATGAATTTCTTTATCAAGAGATAAAATTAAATACATACAGATCACTTCACTCATTAGAATATAATTAATTAAGAGAGATAAAGCCAGGCCTATGGGAGTTAAGTTTCTTCCTATTATCATTATGAGTATAACAATTTGTCATAACTCAACACAAGATATAATCTGATGCCCAAATAGTATAGAGAAAAGAATAGTTCTTGAAATGAATTATATTCTGTTTAGTAAGTAAGGACTTTGATTTATTACTTTATATTCTCACTAATTTATAAGAGCTAATGAATTGCAATGAATTTATTTATCATTTGTTAAATTCACTTCACAACAAGAATTAGAGCAGATATTAAATAAGAGTAGCAATTACATTATGGAAAAAAATCATAAAATCTCAATTAATTTTGGTCTAACTAATATTATTTTCTGTTTTCCTCTGTACTTATACTTTTTATAGAAAGATTATGATAATAAGATTGAATCATAAATTTGTTTAAAACAGCAAGAGTAACAAATCAAATTTCAGAGCAAATCCTGAATTCAATATATATATACTGAACCATGACCTCTGGTTTCTATCATAATTTGTATTATGACCTGATGGTATAAATTGGAGTTTGTATTATAATGGAGAAGAATACTTCAAGAAGAACCAGTTAGAAGAATTTATAGATTATGAAACCAGGCATATAAAAGAGTGAGTATTATAAATTTTACTACATGAAAGGGACAGGTAGAGATGATAAATAAGACTTAGTTATTTCTATAAGAATGAATAAACAAGGAAGAGAAAAGTGAAGTAAATCTAATAATCTTAATGCTTAAGTTATAAAAATAAGTAGGTACTAATTTTGAACAAGAAACATCCTAAAACAAATTCTTAGTATTATAGAAACTACATTTCAGGTAACCAAAAATGATTTTATTTTAAATAGTAGAATTCAATTTACATATATATATATATATATATATATATATATATATATATATATATATGCCCTAAATGGGTTGTCTATATCATTTCTCTACCTATATCATTACTATACCATATATATATATATATATATATATATATATATATATATATGCATGCCTTGGAAGGTAGAGAAATGATAAAGACAACCCATTTAGGGCTTATCATCTAGTCTTTCACTCTTTGTACCTTAATTAGTTAATTAGTAAGTCTTTTGTTAACTGCTTTCTACTGCAAAGAAGAACTTATCTGATGATGGTTATAAAATACATTAATCTCTGAGTATAATGATTTGTCATTAGGAGTCAGTTTAAAACTATGTCCATTTAGCAAAATAATAGGAATAGGTTCTCTCTAAGGACCATGACTTGTCTAGTCACTTGCTCTTGGTTCAGTGTTGGTGCCATGTATGGGCTTCATCTTGTGGAACTGGACTTAAACCCAATCTAAAAGTCATTGGTTACTCCTTTGATGTTGATGCCACTATTGAACCAGGGCACATACCTTGCCAGGCTTGTCATTACTGTAGTTCACAGCATTCAAAACCACTTATGATTGATCCTTACTTTACCTCTTTGGTAGTGTGTATCTTCTAATACTACAAAGACTAAAAATATAAATGAAGCTCACAGGTCAGTGTCAACTTGATTTTTCTATGTGCTATGAACTAGGTCTGTTGTGTGTTCAGCAAAAGGGCTCTTTCAGTCAAGTGCTGGAGGTTAACCAAGAACATTAGAAATTGCTTGTAATGCTTGTGGGGGCAATATACATAAGCTGAAAACAGACAATATCTTAGCATGGAAAGGAAAAATGGGTATGAAGTCACACATTTAACTGAGAATATATTGGCAATTGCTTAATTCTGGGAAAGTGAAAGTCACTTCTGTAACATTGTTTGTCAGGAGCTGACATAGGACAAGCTAATAATTATGAGGTGATCTTCCTAAAATGAGTCTGTGTTGAATTAATAGTTCACAACAGATTTTGTCTCATAGACAAGACCCAGGAGAAATTAATTTTAGGAAAGAGTCCTAAATAGAATAAGAAGTTTACAACAGAAAATGTTTACATGCATATTCATTAGGAGTAATTATCTGGTTAAAGGTTTATCACATACCACAGCTCCACAGGTTTATGGAGAGTTAAAAAACATAACTAAATTATTGGTGAAGTTTTGTATAGATAAACCCTAAATATCTCATAAGATTAAGTCTCCCCTGCCGGCTGATGCTCTTCCCCCCTTCACTGCCTCAAGGAAAGCTAGAAGTGGCTGACTCCAAGCAATTGTGACCCTCAGGAAGGTCAGCCATGTGGAAGTTGATGTCCACACACAATGGAGTATATGGGGAGTACAAATTGGAAGAGTTATTATTTTAAAGCAAGGATATAATGTTGGGTGGTAGGAAAGGAAGAAAGGATCTAAGAGGAGTTGGGAGAAGTAAGGTTGAAGATAATCAAAATATATTGTATGATGTTGACAAATAACTAGTTTTCAAAGTTGGATGACTCTCAGGACTCAAAGGGAGGGACCTTAGATAAAATGGGAGATGGAATTTGTAGAGTCAACTTCCAGTGGAAAGATAGGGCATCAAGTGAAGGAATGGGGCTGCCATCCCACAGTCAAAAACTTACTCAGAATTGTCCCTATCTAAAAGAACTGCAGGGACAAAAATGGAGAAAAGACTGATGGAAAAGTGGTCCAGTAACCAGCCCAACTTGGGATCTACCCCAAAGGGGAGGCTCCAAGGCCTGACACTATTACTGATGTTATGATCTGCTTGCAGACAGAAGCCTAGCATGGCAGTCCTCTGAAAGGCCCAACAAGCAGCTGACTGAGACAAACACAGATACTTATACCCAAACATTAGACAGAAGTCAGGAACCCCTAAGGTTGAATTAGGGAATAATTGAAAGAAGCTGAGAAGGAGGCTGATCCCAATAGGAAGACCAGCAGTCTCAGTTAACCCAGACCCCTAAGCTCTCTCAAACACTGAGCCACCAACCAGGTAGCATGTATGAGCTGGTTCAAGGCCCCAGACACATATATAGTAGAGGACTACCTGGTCTGGCCTTAGCAGTGAAGAAATACCTAACCCTCGAGAGACTTGAGGCCCCAGGGAGAGAGGAGGCCTGGGGAACATCCTCTTAGAGACCACAGTGGAGGGGAGGGGAAATGAGATTAGTAACTGTGGGAGATGGAACCAGAGGGGGGGCAATGGTAGGACTGTAAAAAAGTAAAACTAATAAAAAAATTTAAAAATATACTCATGTCTAAAGCAAAAGCTTTCTTTATCTAGGAAAACAAAAGAGGAGTCATATGATGAAGAGTGAATGTTTTATAGCAACTCTTTGAAGCGTTCTCATTCCTTTAGTTATATTGAGGAGATCTCTTAGGGCCCATATGGTTGTGACAAAACACAAGAACAAAAGCAACTTGGGGAGGAGAGGATTTATTGTGTTTCACATGCTCTTTGTAATCACAAACAAAAAACTTAGCTGGTTGGGATCTTACCCTATGATCACCACTCTCTAAATCTCTTTATCTTCTTCCAAACTATCTTTCTGACAAGCTGACTTATAATGCAGCTGCCTCTATTCTTTTAAATATATGAAGCTCTTATATAATTGATATTGTATCCTTATATTTTGCATAATTGAGAAATTATATATTTTGAGCTCATGTTTTCAGAGTTCTTCCCTACAGCCTTAAGAGGTGAAAGTCTAAGTATTTACTATTTTTTGCTGAGACATAGATACACCCTTGCATCCCAAACTCATGGTGCTTCTAATTATTATAGAGTCATTAACCTTGGCAGGGAAAACATTTCTCAATAACCTTGGCAGGGAGAATATTTCCTGAAGGCGTAACATGAAGTAATGAATGTGTGTGTGTGAAAATATATATATATATATATATATATATATATATATATATATATATATATACAAGCCTTGTGCTCATAGCAACTATTGACATTTGTGGAGGCCCGTGCCCTGATGGCTCTTTTCCAGGGGTGACAACCATATCACATAGTCCCTGCCATGGCCAATCAGGATTTGGCATGTCTTAGTTGGTGTTTCTAGTGTAGTAATGAAACAACATGACCACTTTGGGAGGAAAGAGTTTATTTCATCCCACATGCCTGATCACACTCCACCATGAATGGAAGACTTGGTAGGAACTCAAGGCAGAAACTGAGGTGGAGGCAATGAAGGAAAGCTACTTACTGGTTTACTTGATATGGTTTGTTCAGCCTGATCTTACAGCACTGAGGACAAAAAGACAAGTGGTATCAATATCTGCAGTGATCTGGGCCCTCAATCTTCAGTGAAAGAACTGCAGTACATCCAAACTGGTAGGCTCATTTTCACAAGTACTAGCCACATTCTAAAATTACTCTAACTTTGTGTCAAGTTGACATAAAACACACTAGCACTTTTGGGTACTTTTGTGTCAGGTTGGCTAAACAGTGATACTTATCTAGTATGTTAATCTATGTGCTTTCCTGTAGATACTATATAGATTTATCTCCCCTTACTGGTTATGTTCTGCTGGACAACCCTAACTGATACAATGCTTACTATTCTCAATCAAGTTTTTATCATCTTATATTCAATTCACTGATATAAAAACAAAGTAATACAACTTACCTTATAAAAAAGTTGATAATAATAAAATGATCAAGAATTATAAATTAATATGTAACAGTTCTTTTTCCTTTGAATATATCTCTGATACAGCAGCCTTGGCCTCTTTCTTATTCAGATATTAGAAAATTTTCTAGTCCTTGCCAGTCTTTGAAAGCAAAAACTATTTGTTCTACATAATTAGAGCCCCCAAACTCATATTTATGAATTTGAAAATTATTGAATATCAATTTATTTTATTTAAATATGTAAGCATGTATAATGGTGTCACCACGCCTATTATATTAGCCCTTGGGAGGTAGAGCATTATGAGCCCAAGAGCTTGAAACCAATATATCATACATAATAAATTCAAAGAATGTCCAAGTTATATAGTGAAATCAATTCTCAAAATGAAATAAATATAGTCTGTGTGAAGAATCTATTATAAAGCAAACACACATATAGAAATAGAAAATCCATGTATAAGGTAAAAATATTGAGGAAGGCAAAAGGAAAGCTTTGAAAGCCAAAATATTAAAAATGTGAGTTTTGAAAATTAAATGAATAAAAAATGATAGACATGGTTACATTCTCATGGAAGCATATACTTATATATTCCAAATATATAAAACCTTAAAATAAAAAATAATAAAATAACTATAAAAACTAAAGAAAATATGTTAAAAGTTATAATAAGGTTTAATGTGTCATTTTAAAGCATACACAAAAAAGTATCAATATTTAAGTTAAATTGGGTAACATACAAGAATATCTGAAAGACACTTAGCTAATGAATAATCAAAGAACTACAATTTTTAATGCAGATAACAACCAAGTTAAAATAGGTATATCAATTGATCAGATGATATATAGAAGCTAAAATATAAATCATCAATAAATAGATAAAGAAATTATTTGGTTTGAAGAGATAGCTCAGACCTTAAGAGTACTTTCTTAAGTACTCTTTCTTGATAGAATATCCAATTTTGTATCAGCCAGAGTTAAAACATTTAAATCTTTGTATACATAATCATCTATTTTTTGTTAATTACAGACTTGCTTCATATAGAAAATACTTGAACAAAATCTTTGTTCATTATTTTTCAGTTGTTATGATAAAATATCATGACCAAAACCAACTTAGAGAAGAAAGAATGCATTTAGCTTATGGTTCAAAAAGGATAGAAACCATAATAGCACAGAAGGAATGGCAGAACACAGACATGGTAGCAGTAGCATGAAGCTGGCTAGTCATATTTTCACCTACACACAGGTAGCAAAGAGGTGAAGAACAGGAAGTGGGGTAAAACCATAAACCCTCAAAGCATACACTCAGTAGCATACTTCCTCTAGCAAGGCTTCACCTCCTAAAGACTCCATAAACTTATCCAGATACAACAAGAAATTTACAACAAAGTGTTCAATACTTAAACCTATGGAGAACATTAATTCAATCTACAAACTAATCATAAATGAAAGAAGAACAAATCATATAGTTCTTATAGGATAAAGTAAATTTATTAAGTAGAATAAACTAGATACAAATGTAGCAGCAAGAAATAATTTCCATAGCAGCAAGAAATAATTTCCTAAGATGGTCTCAGGGAGTTTAGAGGTTTGGTGGGGTGGGTGGTGGGAACATCCTAGTAGAGAAAGAGTGTGAGGAGGAGATATGGGATGTGGAAGAGTAGGAGGGTGGACTGGGAGGGGAATAAAATCTGGAGTGCAAACTAATTAATAAATTAAGAAGATATTTTGATAGTGAAGGGAAGACAATTTTTAAGTTGATTTGAACAAAGTTATGTTACTGTGTATAGTACATGTAACCAATCATGTTACTGTACACATGTTTATAGATACAGATATATGGGCATATGCATCAATGAGAACTGAGTATTGATGTAAAATGGAGTTCAGAGGTAGAGGGAAGAGGATGAGAATGTAATAGCATTTAAAATGACTGAAATTCATTATGTAATTATGTGCATATATGAAATTGTCAAATAAATATTTGAAGAGAATTGAGTTTGGTGTATTAGTCTATTTATTATGTTGTTTTACAAAGAAGAAATCAAATATTAATTGAGGGTCAGTACAGTAGTTTGGCTTGTAGAGGTACTTGATGCCAGAACTAATGGCCTGAATTCAATTGCTGGAAGTCACGTGGAAGAACGAGAGAACAAACAACCAACTATTACAAATTGTCTTCTGACCCCTGCATGTGTGCTACTTCAACACACACACACACACACACACACACACTCCAAATACTAATATTACTTAAAATGAAAGACATAAAATGCTAAGAAATCCTTATTCACAAAAATCATTCTCATTGATCATAGTCATCAATTGTTTACTCCTATAATATTTCCTGAGTATACATCAAATGTTCTCCTTTGGTCCAGCAAGATTTCTTTCAGTGCAACAACCTATTCCCTCAGCTCACAGACACTATTCATATCCAAAAACAAAATTATTCTAAAACCAGCATGATTCAAAATAAAAGTTTATCCCAATTTAGCAGAGTCCAAGACATCCACCATCTAATAGGTGGCAGGGCTAAAGGCCAAAACAAGCAATCAGGAAAAGATCAAAATATGCATTTTAAATGTCTTATTTCTTTGAGTCATTCTGCATATTTTATCACAATCCAACTATTTTAATAGAGATTTTCCATTCAAATATTGCAAACTTGAGAGTTGCAAATATTCCAAGATTCTCATCTCAGTAAGTCATCTAGAACTTCCTGACAGTTACCAAAGCCTAGTTATGCAATAGTCACTAATTTTTAAGAAAATGTTTAGAAAGTGATATAAACCAATATGCAAAGGATCCTTCAAAGATATTTTAGTTTGAAAAATATACATATGTAAAGATTATCCATAAAAGTGAAAGAGTATGAATGCATGTAAAATACCAAGATAGATTAATGAAATTAAAAGATGTATATTTAAAAAGGAAGGGAGGAGGCAGTTAACGAAAGAAGAAAAACAAATAAAAGAAAAGAAAGGAGAAGAGAGAAAAAGAAAGGAAAGGAAGGGAAGAAGGGAAATTTCAAATAAGTCATGTCAACAAAGTCTTTCACAATATAGGATAGAAAAACGTCTATAACATTCAATATATCTCTCACCACTGATTCCAGCACCATGCTTAAGTGAATCCAAGAGTTAAGACAACTCCTGATGATATCAGCTGCAGGCATATATCAGTGGTTAAATAGCTTATGAAATGGGTCTGTACCCTCAATGTAAGTTGTATATTCATGTGCAAGAAAAATAACTGTGACTCAATGCTCCAAGCAAGCTGTTTTGGACTAGAATATAAGCCTATCACAGCATTATACACTAAATGATGTGCTCTACTATTGACATATCACATAGTCTTAGACTCCCGACACACCCTGGTTGCAGATTAGCTCCTTTGGTACCATTCCCCAGGCACAGTCATATGTAGAAATGATTACCAGGCATATGAGTGCAATACCAGTCCCTGTGCCAGGTTTTTCCCACATATTCAATCTGAAGGTTCATATACAACTGATATAATAAATGGTGATCTAATATAAAACTGAACAAGAACATGATATAGGACTTATAGAAACTCAGTGATACAACAAAATGAAATAACTACATAAAATCAGGAAAGCAATATAGACAAAGTGTGAAATTCAAAAAGTAAGTAAAAGCAACAACCAAAGAAAACAAACAATAATCCTAAACCTAAAGGACACAATTACTAAACTAAAAAGTTGCATATGCAGCTTCAACAGCAAATTCACTGAAGCAAAAAATAGAAATGCAGTCCAACATAAGTCACTGAAATTGTCCATTTATAGGATGATAGGAAAGAAATGAAAAGCCTACTAAATAAATGTACCACACCAAATAGACCAATGTATACATTTTGAAAAATATAATACAGCAGAAAAAAAGGGAAATTAAATCTTATTTAATCCATGGCACCAAAAATTCCAAATATAAAATATGAAAGACTCAATAATGAGTAAATATACTGCATACATGCCCAAATAATTACCAAGCATGTTATGACTTTACTGATAAATTCTCTCAACCATTTAAATAGGTATCATTGTTGTGGTTTGAATAAGAATGTTCTCCATAGGCTTACATATTTGAATCTTTGGTCCCAAGTTGTTGGCACTGTTTAGGTAGATTTAGGTTTGACGTTGTTAGAGAAGTATGTCCCTGGGGGGGGGTAGGATTCGATATTTCAAAAGTTAGTGGCCATGCTTTCTGATTGCAGTTTAAAATGTGAATTTTCAGCTTGATCCCACATTTGACGTGCCTTCCTACCACCCCATGATCTTATAGCACTGTACTATAATCCCAAATAAACTCTTCTATAAATTGCTTTGGTCATGGTGTCTTATCATGGCAAAGGAAAGTAGCCAAAGCAATAAGCAATGATTTTGATTTTTCAAAAATATCTGAAGAGGAATAAATTTTTCAAACTAAGTAAGTCTGTATTTTTTTGCCACAGAACACTTAATATATTTTATCTATAATATCATGTTACCCACAAAGACAGTCATTTTTCCCTTTTACAGTAAGAGTGTTTTTACTATCTAATTGTTTTTACTAGGAACTGTAATATTCTGTTTAAAGTGGTGAAGAAATATTCTTGCCTTATTCCTTATAGTAGATGGAAAGCTTCCCTATTCAATATTGAAAATTTTGTTGCCTGTAGATTTAACATATATTTCTTTTATTAACTTGAGACACATCCTATAAATAATTTTAAAATATTTTTGTTATGAAAGGATATTGAATTTTTATTGTATTCTGTTTGTGCATTAGTTGAGATGTTATGACAATGTTTATCTCTCTTTCTGAGACTATTGATTCTCCTACTTATTAGTCTTATTATGTTGCAACATTCTTGCATCCAGGGGAAATATCATCTGACTAAAATTTACAGTTTTTTTCAATGTGCTGTTTAATTTTATTTGGTATAATAATATTGAAGATTTTCATATATATTCATTGGTAACCTTATCCTGCAACAACTTTATACCAACCTTGTCTGCTTTTGGAGAAAAAATTTAAAATTTATATGGGACTATAAGAGACTCTGAATACTTGAAGCAGTCTCTAGAATCATAATTTTCATGATTTTATGTTACTAATAAAAAGGGTTATAGGCTAGAGAGATGGCTCCTCAGTGAAAAATGAGAAATGTTCAGTTCCTAGCACCCTTGTTGGGTGGTTCTCAACCAACCTGTAACCTGTAACCTGAACTCAAGATATCTAACACCCTCTTCTGACCTCTGTCAGCTCTCACATTCATATACACATACCCACAAACTTGTACCTATGCACAACTAAAAATCACCTTTGAAATGTTCTATGCTTTTCATCATTAAGGTCTTTCCCTTTCTTTATTAAGTTTTATTTCTAGGTCTTTTATTTCATTATTTTTTTAGTCTGTTTGGGATCAAATTATTTTTCTAGTTTCTCAACAGTTTTCTTATTCTTTTCTTTTTGATATAAAAATACTGAAAACATTCATTTTAGTGTAAATTTTGTATTATTCTAATTTTTGAAAGTATGTGTCAAAACTAAATATTTTTGTGGAATCTTTCAGTGTTTTTTTAAAAGCACTTCTTTCATGAATTTAATTTTTATTTAATTTTTATACTATATATTTTGATCATATTTTTCTTCCCTCAAATCTTCCCATACTCTCCTCACTGCCCTTCCCACAAAACTTTATGTTCTTCTCTCCCTCCCACCTCACAAAAAATAATAATAATAAAAAACACCATAGAGTTAGTTTTTTTATTTGCCAACTATTTCTAGGTATGAGGCCGGATTCAAATCACACAAAACCCCAGCACAGAGATTGAGAAAAAGACACAAAGTCCCACCTCTAACCAAGAAAACTATTTGCCATTGATACCTGCTGGAAAATGAAAAATGACTTGTGTCCAATAGTGTGGCAATCTCAACCACATTCCAGAGATTTAATTTTATTTAATGTGTTTGAATATTTTGCCTGAATGCATATATATGCATCCTGTGTGTGCCTGGTGATTTTGAAAGACAGAAGAGGGTGCTTGGATCCCCTAGATGTGAAATTACAGATAATTGTGGGTCATCACATTATGTAGATGCTAGGGAGAGAACCAAAGTCTTCCACAAGAGGCATCCAATCCCTTCCATAAATCTTTTAAATATAGGATCATAGTATCTGAAAATAGTTTTCTCTTTTGCTTCCCTTTTGTATCACCTGTGTTTGGTTTTCCTGACCTCTCTAAAATTCAAGAACTGTATTGTGTAAAAGTGAAGAGAGAAAGTGTCCTTTTTGCCTGGTTGTAAAATAAATGCTTTTGGGTTTTCCTCATTTAATATTCTGATGGCTTTAAGTTTGTAATTATATGAATTTTATTATGTTGCAGTGGGATCCTTCAATTCTGCATTTATTCAAAGGTTTTGTCATTCAGGGGTGTTAAATGAAGAGTTAATCTAGCCACTATAGATACCAGTGCATGATTTCCTTAAAATACAAAAATAGAATTCTCATTTAATCCAGCTATCCTACTCCATGTATATACTGAAAGAAATCAAAATAAGCAAACAGTGATACGTGGCAATTTACGTCTCCTCACAGCAGATATGTTATGAGATAAACTTAGTTTGTCATCATTGCCAGAATAAAAAAAAAATGTGATATGTGTGTAACTATATTATATACATACTAAAAATAAAGCTGAATACCTTTTACAATTTGTATATACTAATACATAGGTATAAACTAACTCTCATATAAATCTACATTATCATGCCTTAGTATACATCTGTGATACTAACTGTAAAGCTTGAAAGAATCTAGAATCTCCTGAGAAACAGGCATCTAGGCATAACTGTATGAATTATACTGATTGCATCAATTGAGGTCTTCTGAATGGGATAACAGGACTGGGAAAGGAAGTGAGCAGAGTATGCATTCATCATTTTCTGTTTCCTGATTATAAATACAGTGTAACTATAAAGTCTCCTGCTCCTGTCATCATGCCTTTCCTGACTGCTGCCAAATCTCTCCTGCTGTAATAGACTATCTCCCTGGGACTATGAGTCAAAATAGTTCCTTTTACTCTAAATTGTTTTGGTAAAGGCATTTTATAACAGCAATGAGAAAGCAACTAGGGCCACATCCAAAGAAAACAAAATCAGTATTTTGAAGAGATATAAATTATTTTGTTCAGTATAGCATTACCCATCATAATCTAGATAAGTAAACATCCTAACTATTCATCGCTAGAGGAAAAGACAAAGAAAAATACCATTAATTAATTTGTTGCTACATATATGTGTATACTTGTGTTCATACCTATGAATTTTACTCAGTCTGTAAAAAGTCAGGAAATTCTGTCAATTATAGCAACATAAATAATTTGGAGACCATTATACTAAGAAAACTAGATCATTCACAAAAGTGTGTATGCTTCATCATTCAATTAATATAAGGTATATAAAATAAACTCATGGAAACAGGAACAAGTATGTAACCATTCAATGGGGAAAATAGTTACATAAAGTGAAGAAGTTTAAACATCTGCTGCATAATTCTGAGCTTGTAGTCAATATTAATGTACCTAGTATACATGTACAATTTTAACAGGGTCTATTAGTTAGATTTTCATCACTGTGATAAATATTAGAAAACAGATTTCCTATCCATAGTACTTACAGTCATTCTCCATTAATATATTACTGGCATTGTTTTGTAACATGTTTTTTTCTGTGTTTTCAGTGAAAATATCCCATTTTAATCAAGAAAATATGTTGAAAATTTTTATAATATTTTAAAAACTAATTTAAAATGTTTCATTAACATTATATTAACAGTATTTATCTTGGTTCCCAGTTTCTGAAATTTTAGCCCATTGACCTAGCTCCACTGCTTTGGAACTGAAAAGAGACAGAAAATTTTAGTGGAATGAGAATTATAAACAGAACTTCTCACTGTGTGGCAACCATAAGACAGGGATCAAGAGGAGTGGAAAAGTGGAAAAGAGGGAGATAAACTTGAGGTAGAACACAGTGTCAAAGAAAATGGCCCCAGGGATCTTTGCCTTGTAATTATGCTACAACTCTGAAAGTTTCCATGACCATTTAATAATGCCAACTAATTACCAATCCATCAGTGGATCAATCCATCCATTTGATAGCAGTTCTCATAATCCAGTAACTTCTCAAAAACTGGATCCACCAATCACAGACCAAATTTTCAACACTATACACCTTTGATGGAAGATACTACAATATAAACCATAACAGGGGCCTGCTGGGGGTTGCCAATCTGATGATGTGTATTTTTTACTGTAAGAACAATTTCAATGATAAATGCTCCTTTTCCTTGAATACACTGTTGTCTTTACTGGGACATTCACCTAATGAGAGAGCAATGCCTGTGGGTTGGTAAATAAAGCAGAGATAAACTGTTCCAGAGAAGGTTTAGGGGAACAGCATCTGCTTTATTGTATGTGAGCAACCGTGTATATGGTGGAAACCTATCAACTGTACTGTGGTTGGTTAGCAGATTACGTTGGATTTGGACAGTGAGTTCTCATAACATCAAAGTATCTATGAGGAAGAAAAAACATTTTAAAAAGCATGAGAAGTGCACACTTATCCACAGGTCAGCTACCATCTATTCATTCTACTTCAGAATTCAGGGTTCTGATTTCTGGAGTGTGATGTGCCATACATCTTATTTAGAAGTTCAGTATGCCATGTAAGATGGCTACCAGATCATGTCTGCATTTTCTCCTAAAATACAAGGCTAATATAATGTGCTAATTATAATATAGTTCCTTTTCTTCCCTTACCATTCTTTTTTAATTCTTTTTGAATATTGACTATGGTTACAAATAATGAAAAAGAATTAAAAGCATGTTTAGAAAAATACAAATAAAAGTCATTTGTGCTATGAAACAAACATGTATATAGAAAATTAAACTACATCAATCAAAAATTTTTATAGGTCACATATATTGAATTAATTAGTTCTGAAATAAAGTTCACAAACATAAATTGAAAGCATGTCTATATAGAAATAATGTATAAAATAGAGTGAACAAGAAAAGAAAATAACACTCATTCACAACAATTGTTAATAACACTAAATGTCTATGTATCAGCTAACTTTTTGACATCAAGAAAATTGAGACTTCAATGAATACAAATTAGAATATTTAAATGAATGTGAACCTGTGCCTTCTGCATTGATGGAGTGAATAAGAATGTGTACTCAAAAATCACATATACATACTATAAAACCACAGTTGTTAAATCCTATTAATGGTATAACTAAACTGAAGGAGACTGAATATCAAAGTGGACTGACTATCCAAAAGTGAATTCAAATTATTTTCATAATAGCTAAAGCTATTGAAAAATGTAAAGAACACATCAATGGGTAAAATAAAAATAAATGTTGAATTGGATGGATAAATATATAAAAATACCTGGAATCTATAGTTTATACCATACAATTAGAACAAATTACAAATTATAAAATGTAGCTTTCATACTAAAGGATTTTAAAAGGTAAAATTTAATCTGTTTCATAGGTCAGTCTCACAAAAGCCAGGGCCTCGAAATTAAAGAACAAAATAGAATCAATCAAAGCTTCCTCAACATGTGAGGAAGAAATCCAGACATGCCTACCAACATCTAGAACATTCAAGAAATGTCAATGACAGACAGTTCAGAAAAGCAACCAGCCTTAGGAAAGCAGAAGAAATGGGTAAGAGGTATTAGTAATACAGGGGATGAATGAGGTAAAGCAATGTGAATGTTAAATAGGAACAGACATTATCTGGATAAGGACTTGTGCCTGGAGTTGTGGCATCAGATTTTGCAGTACCAGTTGCTATTCTGGAATTTAAAATTACAATTCAAACTCCAAAAGAACAGTGGAGAGAAATACAATCTCAGGAGGATCAATGTAGTAGATGAATGATTAATGGAGAGGCCTTGTAGAGCCGACTGTGTAAGAAAGACACATAATTGCAAACATGAAGAAGAGAAAACTATAGTAAAAGGATTGATCCAACAGAAGCTTTATGTACAAACTGAGGTTAAATGCTTCTAGCTGTGAGGATTTCAAGATTTTAGGGCTAGCAAACCAGTTAACTCCCTACAAAATAGTACATGCTATTCTATCTGTAAAGGGAGAGATATTTCTGACATTTAAAGAAATGGAATATATCATCAATACAAGATAAATGTATTCAACTGACTTAAAAATAAAATAGGCTGCTAAGCTATGAAATTCAATATAATAGATATCAAAGAAAGCATTATAATGGGAAAAATTCATGAGAAAAATGTAAATGATAAGGGCTCACTCACCAAGCTGAATAAAAAATGAATGCACATCTATCAAGCTAATACTTAGATTCTATTTGATAATTTAACAAAGATGATGAACAGGGAGTTTTCATGAAAAGAAACTGAAATAAGATATCATTATGTAAAAGAGGATAAAGCTTCAAATGCAATTAAATGAATATAAATTAAAATGTCTTAGAAGATCCACAGCTTATCTATTAAACTATAAAAACTGCAGTGTATGAAGCCAATTGTTACTGGGGATTTGACAAAATGGGTATACTTGAACATTGCTAGTGGCACTGTAAATCAATTTAATTTTTCAAGAGGCAAAACATGGCACTATATTAAAATAATAAGGCAATAATGCATATTGTTTCTTCTAGTGATTCTGCGATAGGAACTATAACCCCCACAGAAGTGATCAAAGAGGAAAAGCAATTTGTGATAAAGTTTTTTTTTTTAATGGCACTTCATTGCAATGAGCATCAAAATTAGGAAACAGTTCTAATGTCTTGGATTATAGTTGTATAATAAAGGTTTTCTAGAGGCACTTAAAGTGAAAAATTTAAAGAATCTTTTTCGTTGTTACATGCAGTTTTAAATGTGAAGCTCCTTTATTCTTGTACTTATTCATATATAAAATTGTTATGAAACAAATCAAAGCACAAAGTAGCAAATAGACAATGCAACCAAAACAAACAAACAAAAGAAAAAGAAACAAAAAAAAAGGGGGGGGGGGGGGAGATGGCTTAGCGGTTAAGAGCACTGACTGCCCTTCCAGAGGTCCTGAGATCAATTCCCAGCAACCACATGGTGGCTCACAACCATCTGTAACGGGATCCAATGCCCTCTTCTGGTGTGACTGAAGGAAGCAACAGTATATTCACACACATAAAATAAATTTTAAAAATTTAAAAAAAGAAAATGCAACCATGCTTAAATTCCAGGACTGCTTATGTTTGATGACTTTTGTCAGAGTTTGGCAAGTTTTAGTTTTCCTAAAAGCTTATCCCATGTTGTCTAGGTTATCACATTTTCTAACAAAAGATGTTCAGTGAGATTTTCATTTAAATATATTTGAAATAGGTTATTTCACCATTCATATTGGTATTTGTGTCTTCCGTGGTTTTCTTCTTGAATGATAGAGACATTGAAACATTGCATTTGTCATTTCAAAAGATTAACTTTTGGGAAAATTTGAATTTTTATTTATTTTCTATGTATCTACTTCATTTCTGATCTTTATTATTTACTTTTTACTCTATTACCTGAGTTTAATTTTGAGCTTTTTTCTGAAATTTTGAAATGATTATTTCTATCTAGTTATGTCAATTTTTTGCCTGTTTTCAAATTTAACCCTAAACATAGCTTTAAAATATATTCAATAAGTATTGAAGTATATTTGTTATTCAGATCAAAATATTTGCTAAATTACATAATCTATTTTTTTCAATTTGATATACAGGTTATAAAATATGCAACTAATTTTTATAAACATCATGATTTTATACTTATTGTTTTGTTGCTGTTTGTTTTGAATTCAATAGTTTCCCACAATATACTTATTATATGTTAAATCTATTTAAAGTTCTTATTTCATTTGTAACTAGTATATTGATAACTTGGGAAACATTTCAATCTTCAATTAAAAGATATGTACTTTAGAAATTATAGTAGCACCATTTTATGTACACTGTGGTATGGTGGCAAATGTTTTTAATAAGTGGCTCACAGAAAAACAAAAATTAGGAACCCAAAAACATAATGTTGGCCCAATTTTCATGATGTGAAAACTAGAAACTAGAGTCAATTTCATGCTATAAACTGTGTATATGTGTGTGTATACATATAAGTATCTAATCACTGTATACAATATCAATGTATATGAAGGATAAAATATCATTGTGTGTAGAGTATCAAACTTCAGATGAAGCAGAAAGAGTTGTGAAGATACAATTCTTATAGGCTAGAATAAACTGGTTCTAGTATGCTACTATATCTAATCTATTAAGTCAAAGTATTCATTGTATTGTTCAAAATTCTATTTTCTTAGTTATTGATTATCAAGAAACATGGGTAAATTATCTCACTATGGTAATATATTAGTAAATTTTCCCTTGAAGTTTGGTCAAATCTGCTTTATATATTTTGAAGTTAAGTCATTAGATACATAGATCAGATTGAGGTTCATCATCCTACCCTTTATAGAGATCAAAATATTGTCAGAATATAATCTTAGAAGAGGAGGCTTTTGGAGGCAACTGAACAGTACAAAGTGAACTTTTCATTGTGGAATAACACTGGCATAGTGAAACACATGATCCCTAAATGTGAATCTTTAAATATATAGTAAAGATTTAGAAAGTATGCCATATGCTTGGAGTGATGGGACTTCTTAGAGAATGCATTATAGTAAAATATTTGATTGCCTCATATGGCACTAATTAGTATCTTAAAAAAATGTGGTGAACCTCCAAACAGAGAGTCCGGAAGATTATGAATTTACAGAGTAGAGACTCAACTAACCCAAATTGTAAATTTGGGGATTTGATCTAAGTTTAGAATTTTGATATGTGCCAGTTGAGACCATAAAATGATATGGGAACACAAAACCAGGCTGAAACCCAACATGTAAGGATAAAGAGTACAAAAAAAAAGACAGCAAAAATCATTGATGACTGCACTAAATTGTGTATTAGAGAATTAATGCTGGAAAGAAGGGAAAATAAAAGTACAAAGAAAACACATACACATGTATGTATATGTGCATTTATATACACATATATAAATGTATATGTGCATACATACACATGTATGTATATGTGTGCATTTATATACATTGATTAACATGAAAGCAGAAGAAAGATTAGCATAATAAAGGAGATTAATGGAGCTGGGAAAGAAAGAATGAAAGGGAATTGAGTGTGGAAAGGAAGACAGCAAGGAACAATATATGGGATGTTTGGAGGGAGGAAAGAGAAGGAAGAAATGATAGAAATATATATACTGTAATCTCGAAAACAAAAAATGTACATAACTGAAGTACATGTACTTTATTAGGGGAAGAAAATGTTTTTTTAAATAAGCATTTCATACAATGAATATAAGCAAATAATAACTGTTATATGAGCCTCCTTTATATATTAAACACAATATTATATATTATTATTTAACAACATTAATATTTGGACATTTTGTGTCTTTTCAGTCATCCTTGTTTTTTTTTTCTTCGCAAGAATATCATATTCAGTGCTGAAAATTTGGTATTGGATAACCAATCATTGTACTTTACCCTGGGGAAGACTATTTTTCCTACTCTCAACATCCCTTAGTTGTTGAGGCCTCCTGGACTTTGCCTATTCGTTTTGACAAGTCTGTTGATGTCATCCTTGTTCTGCTCATGGTTAGGCAGTCATCTTAATAAGACTTTATTGGTGTAGTTTCTGGCATTGCTAAGACACAAAAATCTCATAGTAAACTTCCTTGTTCTTGCCATTGTTCTGCCATCCATCTTCTTCCACAGTATTCACTGAACCTTACATGTTGATGTATTTTGTAGACATATTCATTGTTATTGACTAACATTATACAGACCCAGCACTGTATATGTAGGAGTGTATGAGTGTGTGTGTGTGTGTGTGTGTGTGTGTGTGTGTGTGTGTGTAATAACAATTGATGAAAAAAGAGGCCATGCATTTAAAAGAGAGAACAGAGGGATATATGGGAGGGTTTGGAAGGAGGATAGGGAGGAATTTTGTAATTGTATTATAATCTCTAAAATAGCATGTTTTAATTTAGAAAAAGAATATTCCATTCATTATAAAATTAAAGTCCAAAATTCCTTCTGTGACTTCCCTTGACTTAATTTAGCACATAGTTCCTGACAGTTCCTTCTGTTATTTTCGTGTTTTTCCCCCTAGATTACTATGACAATGTGAGAACTCCTGCATACAAAGACTTTTCAGATCTTTAAAATTCATTTTTTGGATTATAACATCACTAGCTAACAGTGAGTGTATTTTATATTTACTTCAATAGGTTTAAGGATTATTTTAACTAACACGATTATCACAAACTCATATGTATTTCTTTTCAATGCTTAAGGTGCATGGCCACTGTTAAATCTTTATTGTGACTACTCTCAGTTTTAGTTCTGTTATGGGGCTATTTGAGGGCCAAGGATCATATATTTTTGATATATGTACCAACAGCAGTTAATGTAACCCCTACAGGCACTAATGATTGTTTATTGGCTAATTGATCAAAGTGCATAAAATTTGGAAAAAAACTCACATTTTCCATTTTAAAATCCTATAAGTTCTATTTAAACATGGTTTTTGGGTACTTTGCTTTTAAAAGAGATGCTATCCTACTTTGAAAGACATTTCCGCTAATAAAAGAAGATTGTGTAACTACAAGGGTTTTTTCAAAAGAGGAACTAATTCTGAAGGTAGATGTATTTGATTTTGTTATGGTTGCTAAGGGAACACCTGAATGTAAATTACATTTTACATAAGACTCAGTTAAAATATTGATCAGAAAAGAGCAGAAGCATCAAGGCATTTAGTAAAGTGACTGAGAACCTGCCTTCTTATTGGAAGAATAAGAGAGAGATTATGTTTTATGTAATCAATCTATTTCAGCAACAGTGCATAAACATAGAGAAAACACAGGAAAGTAAAGATAATATGGCCTTCTCTCATTCTTTGACTCTTTTGGCCTCTGGCTAAGACTTTTAAAAAATGAGAAAATACTGCATGCAAGCAATTTCTTTTAGTCAGCATTCAGTGATTAAATTCCACCATAAACCTCACACCTAATGGGAATTCTCCATATTTGCTTGAGATGCCTTAACGTGTACCTGTGTACTGTGTTGTAATAGCTTCATTTCTTGCCTGTGTTCTATTTAATGTAAACTGATCTGAAGCTTAAAGGCTGTTTCCTAACATGTCTTTATCCATAGCATCTCACCCAGTAACTTGCTATCCTTTTTAACCTGTTTCATCATCCAGTCTTCCCATTCAAAAGTCTTTAAATGAGATAGGAAACATTAATTTCTATAATGGGTTATTTTCCCCCACATCTGTAACTTTTGCATACATTCTTTTAATACTCAGGCCTTAAGGTACATTTCTGGGGAAAACTGCTTTCATCCTGCAAATCTATTCTTACATATCACTTTGCTAAAACCTGCCTAACTCCTCAAATCTAGATGATTTACACATTCTTAGATTGTCATATTATGGGAGTTATTTTATTTCAAGGTATTGGCCTTAGAATGACATTTTCAAAACAAGGAAGGACTGTGTTTTATCTCCAGTATTTAACAGTTAATGCACTGCCATATTAATTTAACACATCTTTGATGACTTTATAAAATGTCTCCTGAAAACAGAGAAAATAGACAGGTGTGAGGTTATACAAGAGTGCATAAGACACAATGTTTACTATAATAATGTTTATTATAATATCAGAATAGATCAAAAGAATTAAGCCAATACAAAAGAGACTCTCATGAGTACTACAGTTTAGACAAAAGTTCACTCATTTTTTTCCATCTTCAAATTTTCCATCATTGTTCACCTCATTAAAAGTTGCAATTCTCTTTGCATTAACTCTTGATTTTACAAGTAGGCAAGCATAGTTAACTATAGGTATAATAAAGTATAGGCAAATTCTGCTGGGCTATAGAAAATGGAGAAGTTGAAAATGCTTTTTTGAAGAAGTATATTATATAATTTGTCTTGGAATTACAGTGGAAGAATATAAATCAGGAATGGTCAGAAATGAGTGGCTGGGAGACATATTTTATGCAAATTATATTTACTGATCAAAATATCCTCTTTGGAAGATATATGATAGAAAAATCAATCATGTATAAAGCAGTGTGACAAAAATAAGACTCAAAAAATCATTTTAAAGCACAGGAAGGAAAAATAGTATAGGAATTCATAAGGTTTAATTAGTTATGAGTAAGTCGTTATCTTTCTCTCCAAGATGGAAAATTGACTATCTCCATAGGAAGAAACATTAGGGACCTGTGACATTTTGTCTCTAGAAGATGGAGAGAAATGGTGACTAAAAAGTTTTACAAGCTGGGCAGTGGTGGCGCACGCCTTTAATCCCAGCACTTGGGAGGCAAAGGCAGGCAGATTTCTGAGTTCGAGGCCAGCTTGGTCTACAGAGTGAGTTCCAGGACAGCCAGGGCTACACAGAGAAACCCTGTCTCAAAAAACCAAAAAAACAAAACAAAACAAAATGTTTTACAAACACTACTTAATCTCCTCCTCCAAAACACGGGCTTTTGTTTTCTGTTCTTTCCTCCTCCTCCTCCTCCTCCTCCTCCTCCTCCTCCTCCTCCTCCTCCTCCTCCTCCTCCTCCTCTTCCTCATCCTCCTCTTCCTCCTCCTCCTCTTCCTCCTCCTCCTCTTTCTCCTCCTCCTTCTCTTCCTCTCTCTCTAGCATCTTTTGAGATTATAATCACTTTTTCTCTCCCATTTCCTTTTCTCCCTCAACTCCCCCCATGTACTCCCACCTTGCCTCTTTTTCTTTAATTGTTAGTATATATATTTATTTCTAAATATACAACTACAACCTGCTCAGTATGTATATTACTACTTGGATTATTTAATGCTGCCTAGATGTGCATGGTATGGAACCATCTACTGGAGCATAAACTGATGCCCAAGGCCTGTAGACATTCAGCACTGAGTGCACACCCAAGTTAAAACTGCTGTCATAGTTTTACTCCCAGGCAGTCAGGGAAAAAACCCATTTTTTATATGATAGATAATAGTGATTCACATGAATACAGGGAAAGGATAAGTTTTAGTATATTTTTACATGATTTTATACTTCTACAGGAAGCCTTTTATTTCTCTCTTTTGTTAATATAGACATATATTACTTTTAAAATTACATGTGTAGTTTATTGAAATTTATATGCGTACCTTTGTAACCTGTTTTCCAATTTTGAACAGACAAGGGTGTTCAAATACAATTTATTGATAAACCCATGAGCTCTTACACTTCAGTTGGCTTTTTTAGTGAATTTTTGGGAAATATATTCTGCAATATTTGAACATTATACAGTATAGCCTGAGTTGCAGATTGTTGTATGTGAATGCTTAGTTATTAAGAGCTAGTATTTCTTCTTGTTATATGTGATTTTTACAAACAATTCAAATGTTTTACATACCAAAAGAAAACAAAACAAATGGGGGAAACTAATCTTGTATAACAATGGAAAAATAAGAACAGATGCTGTATTTATTTTTTAAGCTTTGTATATTTTAACAGCATGTATTTAATGGTGATGCATATTTTTCAATTACCATTTGAAGATGGATAGAGTATAACAGAGCAGAACTTGTGAATCTAAATTTTCTGCCTACAGATAATATCAGTTAACTGATGCAAGGCAAAGCATGTGAGAAGAAATGGTGTGGTATTGCAGCACAGTGAGAGTCCCACTCTGATAACTGTATCTATTTTGTACATACATATCTGTAGAGCCACAATACTATCACAAAAATTGTGCTTTTAAGTTCACAGATGGATAGCATATATAATTCTTGCTTAACTAATTGTTTCATTAAAATTGTTTCTCTAGAAAACACTCAATTTACTTGAATAACTGTTTTGCATCTTTAGTGCTATTTTCACTTAATTTCTATACAGCTCACATCTTAGCCCCCCCCCAAAAAAAGAAAAGAAAAGAAAGCCTTTTAGCTCTATTCAGTTAACTATATCTCTACCCTTCAAGATGCTTGAAAAATAGGCATTTTGATCTGTGCTGCTTTACCCCAGCTTTATATAGAAACTGTATGGGAAACGTGAATAAGAAAGCATGATAGTCAAATGAGAACTCTCTCCTAGTCTTCTAGGTCTAAATCTTTCAATGGCATGTTCATCTTTGGTTCTTTCTCCAAATTAATTCCATCAGATAACATTAATTCAGTAGTTATACAGACAGGAAGACAGTCTTCTTAGTTTTTGTTTTTGCTCTGATTTTCTTTTTTTGTATTTTAGTGAGAGATTTTTGTTTCTTGAGGGTTTTTTTGGCTTTTTTCTTATTAATTTTGGAGAGAGAAAAACAACATAAAATTGTATGGGTAGGGAGGTCAGAGGATTTGGGAGGAGATGGGGAGGGAAACATCATCAAAATAAAAGAATGTAATTAAACAATAATGATAAAATGGAAATATAGCCTAAAATAAAACCAAATACCAAAGAGGAGGGATGAAGAAGCCATGGGGAGAAAATCAGTAAGTAGTCTTCTTTGTGGTCTTTGTTTCAGTTCCTGTCTTAAGTTCCTGCCCTGACTTTCCTCAGTGGTGCACTATGATACGGAAGTGTAAGCCAAAACAAACCCTTTCATTCCAATGTGGGAATTTTTTTTTTGCCATGATATTTATCACACCAATAGAAAGCAAATCTGTGACTGTGCAGCTGATTTGTTTTATGTATCAACACAATTTGAACACTTCTTAAGTTGTGCAATATAGTACCTGCACAAATATACTACAGTCCTTGGTCATAAGAGGTAGATAACCTCAAACCTGGAAAGATAATATAGGAACTCTATAATCAGTCTGGCAAAGTTCAAATCTCATTACTATGTTAATTTTCTCAAGCAGTCATAACTTTTCTAGTCTCAGTTTCTTTATATTAAAATTAAGGATAATGGCATTATCTGTAAAGGGTTCTTGTAAATAAATGATATCTTCTTATTCTGTTGTGATTAGTATTAACCGGATAAAAATCTCAGGTCTCTTAACTCTCATTCTTCTAATTCCTTTCTTTACAACTAGCTTTACAGTGCTTTCTAGCTAGTACTTTTTTTAGTAAGTATCTATATCAACAAGAAAAGTAATAATGTTACATTTAACCCCTATACTATCCACATTTAACATATTAAAATTTTCTACTAATTTCATAAAGGAAATAGTTCTAATATCTTTGTTTTACCAATAAAGGGAAAATGTGTCCATTAAGTACCCTCAGCTCTTCAAAACCAGCACTAGAATTCAAAACTAAGTCCATTTTACTTCAAAGTCCACAGTGCTAATCACTTTGTTACCTCGGTGACTAAAACATTTAAACTTTAGCCCATTTCCTTATAATGTCCTCTGAACTCCATCCCTTCAATTCCCAGTTCTTTGCTTACTTGTTCACATACTCAGCATCCCAGACAACTCGAAGAGTATTACGAGACAATCCATTTCCTTTTCTATATTATTTGGTAACAAATGAAAGAATCTCAATCTGCAATATTATCCAAGGGCTAGGATGAAGAGTAAATATTTCTTAGGTAGTAATTTTCTTTCCCCCTCACCTTTCTTTTATTATATTTCCTCTTTGCTGTTTAACGATTTGAAATTTTAATAGTTCAATTTCCAGTGTTGATTTATTAAAGCAACAGTGACATATTAACTGAATACTTTTAACTTAACATTTCAACATAGAAGATAATGGAATTTCTAGAAGAAAAGAGAGTCAAGGAGTTGGAAAGAATTGGGTATCAAAGAACATCCCTTTATATCTCTTGCTTTGCCTTGAAGGAAAAATTAGAGTCATAGGTTTGAGTCAGATGCTCTGAGTCAAAGATAGCAGGAAGTAAATCATTCCTGACTTTTTCTTTGACTCAGCATCTTATCTAGGGTTTCCATAAGCTGTAATGAAACCTGGATGAAAAGACCAGTTGGTAGGCCAAAGATCAGTGTGCTTTTTACATATAAGATGTAATAGTGATTGTATAGGTTTTGTGGATCAAACAGTCTCTGCTTTGCCACAGCAACAGCAATGAAACCATAGATGGTCTATATAAAGAAATAAGCAAGAATATGTTCAAATACAACTTTATTTATGGGCACTCAATTTGAATTTTATGTAATTTTTCCATGCCAAAAATAACACTCCTCACTTGCTTTTGTTTCAACCATTTAAATTTATGAAAATCAATCTCATTTTATAGGTTGTACAAAAATAGACATTACACTAGAATTAACTTTCAGGCTGGGGTAAAAAATCTCTTATCTATGTGAGAAGCAAGCAGATTCTAAGAGTAAGTAATATGTATAAACTTTAATTTTAGAGTAGTTTTATGTTTACCACAAAACCAAAGGGAAAAAATTAAAATTTCCCCTCACCTGTAAACCCCTGAAATGAATAACTCTATTGCTTTTAATTGGTAATACAAATTTTGACTTCGTTCCTTTGTTTTATAGACTCAGAAAGTGAAATTGGTAAGATTTGGTAACTATACTACATTTAGGGTAAGATATAGATTTGTGGAAGCACAACCCCCACCATGACTTACAGAATTACCACAATGAAGTACTATTCAGCTATTAAAAACAACGACTTCATGAAATTCTTAAGCAAATGAATGGAACTAGAAAACATCATCCTGAGTGAGTTAACCCAATCACAAAAGAACACACATGGTATATACTCATTGATAAGTGGATATTAGCCCAAAAGCTCAGAATAACCAAGATACAATTCACAGACCACATGAAGCTCAAGAAGAAGACCAAAGTGTGGATACTTCAGTTCTTCTAAGAAGGAAAAACAAAATACCTATGGGAGCAAATACAAAGACAAAGTGTGCAGCAGAGACTAAAGGAAAGGCCATCCAGAGACTGTCCCACCTCGGGATCCATCCCATATACAGTCACGAAACCCAAAAACTATTGTGGATGCCAACAAGTGCTTATTGACAGAAGCTGGATATAGCTGTCCCCTGAGAAGCTGTACCAAAGCCTGACAAATACAGATGCAGATGCTCACAGTCAACCATCAGACTGAGCACAGGGTCCCCAATGGAGGAGTTAGAGAAAGGACTGAAGGAGCTGAAGGGGTTTGCAGCCCCATAGGAGGAATAACAATATGAACCAACCAAAGTCCCCAGAGCACCCAGGGACTAAAGCACCAATCAAAGAGTACACATGGAGGGACCCAAGGCTCCAGCTGCATATGTAGCAGAGGATGGCCTTGTTGGGCATCAATGGAAGGAGAGGTCCTTGGTCCTGTGAAGGCTAGGTGCCCCAGTGTAGGGGAATGCCAGGACGGGTAAGTGGAAGGAGGAGGTTGGTGAGCAGGAGGAGGAGGGATAGAATAAAGGGTTTTGGGGGGAGAAACCAGGAAAGCTGATAAAATTTGAAATGCAAATAAAGAAAATATCTAATAAAAATTTCAAAAAATATTTACCACTAGATATTAACTTTAAAAGTTGCTGGGAGAGGGTATTTTTAAAATTGCAGTTGGCATGATATATCTGTTAGCAGGTATCTTTTTAATCCCAGAGAGCCACAATCATCACAAGTTGCTCAATAATTTCATTCTATGTAATGTACAATTGGAAATAGATAGAGAACAATCACAGTCATTTCCTACTTCAGCAATAACTGTTCTGTTCGCCTTACCATTTTTTAAATCTATCTCTCTAAAATAAAGGCATACTCTTCCATGATAGATCATCAACCAATTTAATTTCTTTCTATCACCATGGAGACATTAACATTAGAAAATCATCCAACACATACACACACACACACACACACACACACACACACACATACACACACACATGCACACACACACACACACACACACAGAGAGAGAGAGAGAGAGAGAGAGAGAGAGAGAGAGAGAGATCCTGTTTCAAATTGGTAAGGTGACAGAGACCATTTTGGAACTATAAATATTTAAAAACAAAAGAATTCAGCATCCAAAACCATATAGGTCACATTAATAAATCAAATCTCTGTAAAGATGAAGAACATATATACTATATCTTTTGCTGTAATTAAAAAAAAAACTAGCACAAGAATAGACAAGCTATCCTTCTTAGGTCCAAAGACAGGAAGATATAAACTAATTTGAGAAATACATGGCTTGAGAAGAGAGGTCTTGTGTACCCTGATGATACAGGACTGCTTACAGAAGTGTTTCTGAACTCAGAGGCTACTGCAGGTGTCTTTTAAGATGGCCCAGATACTGCCAAAGCAGATGGCAAACTGTGGAGTATCCATGTGATGCTGGTCTTTCAGGCCAGCAATTTAAGCTGTGTTTCCAGAATCATGAAGATTTCCATCAAGATTTCAAAGGAAATCTTAGAAGTCAAATCATATGATCATGGGTCAAATTCCTTATCAGTAGAACCCGAGAAGGGAAAGAGTGGAGCTGTGAGATTGAAGCCAAAATATGGTGTAGATTTCCAAAATTTGGAGATGACAGAGACATGGAAAATAGAAAATCTGGCAAGGAACGCTGCTGTTATGAGCAGAGTCAGAGAGAGGACATGTCAAATTCAATCAGCCATAGGTGTGGACTTCTCAAGAGTGCTGGGGCTCACTATATACTAAAGATGGCATACATGGAGCCATAGGATTTACTGATTTTTGTCCTGCTGGGATTCAGTATTACTTGGTTTATCTCAATCTTTCTATGCTCCCATTTCTCTCCATTTTAATGAGTGTATTTAATCAATACTATTATGTTAGACATGTGGAATTTGTTTTTTACTTTTCACATCTGCTCACAGGTAAAATTCTGCTTTGAATATCAAAAGATGCTTTGGACTTTAACTTTTGAGCTGGAACTCTTCTAACTATGGATAACCAGGAAGTACATTGACTAAGTTTGTATTTTACATAATAGGATCTGTATGAGTCTTTGGCTGTAAGGGGCAAATTTTTACACTTTGAATATAGAGTCTTGTTTTGTAGGCCTTGTCTCTAGCTTTTAGGGCCACTTTGGAATGGGGCACAAACTTTAGGAAAAGAAACCTAGCTGGAGAAAATATGTCACTGTGGGATTGGCAGTCTATGACTTTGTGGGTTATAACTTGCCCTGAACACCCTTCCACCTCTCTCTCTCTCTCTCTCTCTCTCTCTCTCTCTCTCTCTCTCTCTCTCTCTCTCTGTCTCTCTCTCTCTCCTGGCTTCCATAGTGTGATGAGAGATTGGTTACATTATTCCCTCTGCTATAATACTCAGTCTTACATCACACACAAAGCAAGAAATCCAGCAGATCTTGGACCAATACCCCTAAAACTGTAAGACAAAATAAATCTTTCTTTCTTTTCAATCATTTTCTCAGATATTTACTTTACTAAAAGTGATTAAATTAAAAAACATTGCATAATTGTTCTCTCTTCCTTCCTGTCTTTTCATCCTCAATATTTTCTCTCTTCCAACTCACATGTTTCATGCTAGTTAATCTGCCTCAAAGCAAAGAAATATTCTGTTCCATTGTTTCCTAGTTAAGAGAATCTAGTAACATGGCTATGTTACCTACCCTATAGCCTCACAAGGTTTTCACAGACACCTCATCTAATAGTTTTATGATGTTTACTAATAGTCCAAGCTAAACTACAAAAGACAAGGACTGTTTAGGGATAAAGCCAAGATGGGAAAACAGAGATAAATTTTTCACAGTACCTTCACATTTATTTTCTTTGTCATCCTCACATTGAGATGCTTAAAATAAATTTGCATTTTGGAGTGGGTGGATGAATAAGTGAAGAAGGAAGATTAGATTCACTGTGTCTTGGCTGAGGCTAGAACCAAATGCCAAACAAGAGTGCCTGTAATGCAATTTGTCCACCCCAAATAAAAGGCTATAGTACTTCATACGATGGCTAATCAACAGGCTCCAGCCTCTCCGAGAAGTGTATTCAGCCCCTCAAAATGCTAATTGAAATTCTTTGCAACTACAAGAAGTTTGAAAATTCTTTTCATAATATAGACAAATCCTGGAAAGGTGCTCATTTTAACTATCTGTATATCTGTATCGAGAGAGAGAGAGAGAGAGAGAGAGAGAGAGAGAGAGAGAGAGAGAGAGAGAGAGACCCACAGATCAAGATCAGCCAGGCCTTTTACAGCTGGCTATTCTAATTTCTAAAAATTTCTTCAAGTGATAAGCCAAATATAAGCCTCATGCTTGGCTTCTAAATAAACCTCATGCTTGGTTTCTAAGTGGCATAATAATCCCTTTATTGACAAGGTTAGTGGCATATAGCTGGAAGTCTGATTTTCTGATGTGTATAGTTCCTTATGACTTGCTTCTGTATAGGAATGGTCTCAGAAGGAGACACTTGTCATTTCAAAAGGGAAAAACTGTTTTAATTTTACCTAGCAATTTCACAGAAACACTAAAGAATTGACAGGGAAATTTGGGCTCCTATCAGGGCCCAACCTATCAGTATGCAACCTGTCACACAAGTCATGTCAGAAATTAGAAATTACAATAGAAAAATGGATATTAAACACTACTATAATAAGTGATATTTATTCAAGGTAGTACACTAAAATGGAAAATTTAAGGGTTCTTTAGAAAGTCAGTTGTATTGGATGGTGTTTTTCTGGGGCAACCATGTGTAGGAGTGTTTCCCTGATGTTGACACAGGTGAAAGACTAAGGTAGACTCATGAAGAAACATTTAGCTGAAGCAGACACAGGAGAAAGGATGTTCTGCTAAAGCAAGCACCCAAGCACATGAAAGGACATGTGATGAAGGATTCTTCACTAATGACACTCATGTATTGGTCCAGCCTACATTGCATAGTCAAACTCCATTTGTCAGAACTCCATAGAGAGAAACACACCAAAAACCTTCTGTTGGTGTGCTGCAGTTTCTTGCCACTTTCACAGACTCCAGCAGATTGGCAGAGTGATGTCAGCTGAGACAGAGATGGATGTGCTGAGGCAAGACCCATGGAGGACACGTGATGTTTGGCGGGAGTATAAATAGGACATGAGGAAAGTGGAGGAGTCTGAACTTGGCTTGCTTATAGAACTAGCTATGCAAAGCTTGCTGCTCTCATATCTTTGCTGATCTTTGTTGAGCAAGACAAGGCTCAGAACTTCTCCTAGTCTTCCTGCTGGTCCCGAGGTTGAGGTCTGGCTGTCTCAGCTAGAGAGTGCCACTGCTGCTGATTCCAGTTCACTGTCCTGAGTCTACCAAACTGGACTGCTGGTGCATCCTTTAAGTGTTAGCAAGTCAATCAAGCTACTCCTGCTAATCTGTGAACTAAACTGTTGATTTCCAGACAACATAGACTGAAGTTGCACCAAAGAAACTTTCTAAATAGGCCCACTTTCCCTATATCCTTTCTTTTCCACTATCTCTGGTGAGTCGTGAGATATAAGGGAGGTTAAAGCATTTAAAGAACCATCATTAAAAGTAGGATATGAAAAAAAATAAAGTCACAATACATTACACATTAGAAACACTGTGAGCAATATCCCAATACCCTTTGCAATAAGCTTCTCAGTTACTGGGTGTTATAATGATTCCCACTTTACAGTGGTGAAACTTGAGACTTTGAAAGATTAATTGGCTCCAAATAAATCATTCATGTTGCTAAACTTAAATCTCAAATCAATATGGTATAACTCTAAAGCCTGCAGGCTTAAATATCAAACTGTTAAAATTGTTCTATTCATTTTCATTGAAGAAAATAGAATTGGGGTCAGGAAGATGATTGCAAGTTGATGGTGGAGGGTATGTGTGGAATATGACTTAACCACAGAGCAATTTTAAAATGTGCTTTCATGTACTTCTGAAGCTCAAGGATGACAAGTAGGTGATGTGTAGTCCACAAGATGGTCAGTCCTCTACTCAGAGACCGAGCTAATATATTTATCTTTATAATGCAACATAATTTGCATGATTTTTGTGAAGAATCACAGGGATGCCAAGATTTAAATGGATCCTAAAGGTCCAAGAAAATGTTTAACCATGAATTCTGTAGTCCATGTCATTTATTTAAACACTTCTAGGAAAGATAGTCACTATCATACAAAATGGTTTTAACATGCTTTTGTATTAGTCAAACTTGTCATTGATCTGACAAATTCCCTGACATAAAAAGAGATTTATTTCAGCTATTGGTTTTAGGGCTTTCTGTCTAAAGTCCTTGGCTGTGTTGATTCTGAGCTTGTAATGAAGCAGACCATGATATAAACAGGACCATGTCTCAGAGGAAAAGAAACACCTAAAAAGAGAATAAAAGGCCTAGAACAAGATACAGCCCCCAAGGTCAGCCTCATAGAGCACAAATTCCCTTGCTATGTAAAGTACTATAGAAAGTTTCCAAAGCCTTCCAAAATAGAGCCACCAGCTGGGGACCAAGCCTTCATTACACAATCTTTTGGAGAAAATACATTATATTAAAGTCATAAAAGTTTATGAGATAATTTATATTACACAAAATAAAAATCATTCTTAAAGTATAAATTCAATGGACTTAATTTACCTCTTTCAAGAAGCATGCTTGAATTTCTCTACTAAGCCCACCAAAAATATTAAATGTATATTTTCTTTTTTATAATTATTATTTTTTATTAGATATTTTATTTACACGTCAGATGCCATCCCCTTTCCCCATTCCCCCCCCTTAGAAAACCCCTATCCCATGCCCCCTTTTCTTTTTTGCATTTATACATTTTTTTTTAAATGTTAATCATAGGCTTTATAAGTTTGGTATTGTTCAATCAGAGGTGTAACCCACTACCCAACCTAGATATATCAACTATCTTTGACTGGTGGAGATACATGAACATCTGCCTCCCTGTCTCCCCCCTCTTTCTCTCTTTCATCACCTAGCTTCCCCTCTCCTTCTTCTCCTCCTCTTCTTACTCCTTCTCTTCCTCTCAGTACTCCTCCCACCTTAACTCCTCCTACATATCACTCTTCCTGTTAAAATGAAACTTTTCTTGCAAAATACTATTAGAGCATAATTGTGCCGATTTGTACCAGTGAGGTACAAGATAGTCCTAATACCCAGTCCATCATTTTGTTAACTAACCAGCACCTCTGTCATCTATCCTAACTAAAACATTTAGTTCTGAAGCTGGCTTTAGGATGAATGTCAGCTGACAACCATCCACTCAAATCTTTTCTCTCAAGGTAAATAGCTAGGATTGTCTATGAGGCTATAAGTTTTCAACCCCATCAGAAATCCAGAATGACTGAGTTAACTATAATTGTGGGAAGCACAAAGCATAGCTCCTAAAACTTAGAACACCTGGACACTTGCTCTACTTCAAGACGTTGGAGCATCTGCCTTCTGGCCCAGGGTCATCTGACAGACTTCAGTGCTGCAGAATTATTAAGGGCTGATTACTCTGTCTAGGCAGATATAATCAGTCGACTATTCTGCAAGTGTGTCCTTTTCTGGGCAGTAATTTGTCTGTAGAAGGACGAGGCAAGAATTGCCTCTTTCCTTCAATGTATATTTTCTTAAGTGTTTTATATATTGAGTTATTTAATTTTAACCATACTAACACAAGACAAGAAAATAGCTCACCTGGTAAAGTATCTGATGTACAAGCATAAGAAGTAAGCTTCCACTCCCCAGCAGCAACATAAAAAAATCCAGGCATGGGTATATTCTATAACTCTAAAGAAGGGATGAGTAGACACAGGTAGATCACTTAGTAGCCACTCTACTCAGTCCATGACAATCATATTCAATATGAAACCATATATCAAAACATAAGGTGGACAGTGATTAAGGAAGATACCTAATGTCAATCTTTAACATTCCATGTGCATGTACACACAAGTAACTACATGTACAATAGATAGATATGTACATTTGTTACACACAAAGAAACATGCAAAAATCTGAACAATATTATAAGACAGATATAAATATTATTTTTAATTTTTTACACATTCTACTGAATAGCACATGGAAGCTTTTCTAAAATATACCACTTCCTGGGACACAAAATAAATGTTTACAAATTCAAAAAGATTAAAATTATTTCTTATATCCTATCTGACCACAATGAATTAAATATAAAACTGACAGTAATTCCTAATAAATGCACAAGTTCATGGAGATTTAACAACTCATTACTAAATAATGAATAGGCTAAAGAAGAAACTAAGACATAAATTTATAAAAATTCTTAAAATGAAGTAAAAAAATTAAAACATAATACAGCAAAACCTTTGGGACACATTGAAAGTAGTCAAAGGGAATTTTATAGCTCTAAGTGCCTACATTAAAATATAAGAAAGAACACTGATAAATGGTTTGATGATATAACTCAAAAATTCAGAAAAAAATAAAGCCTAGTTAATGGAAAGAAATCATAAAAGTCAATGCAGAAACCAATTAAATAGAAACAAAGAAAACAATAGATAGAATGAATGTAGCTACAGTCTATTTGAGAAAATAAGTTGACAGATTCTTGGCTCAAATAACCGAGAGAGAGAGAGAGAGAGAGAGAGAGAGAGAGAGAGAGAGAGAGAGAGAGAGACCACATTAACAGAAGGAGGAATGAACAAGGAAGCATTGTAACAGACACTAAAAAATGATAATATAAGAGAATACTTTAATTTTATAATTAAGAGAATGGAAGTTAAAAGAAATGGACTTCCCAGAATCACAGGTTCAAGTTTGAAGCTTACTCCACTGTCTATACCCATAAGTACCAAGTTATAATTGGCTGTCAAATATTTCTTATTGCAACAATAATAATAATTCTATTTCCTCTAAAGTTTATATGCCATCCTTTAATGTTTTCTCATTATACTATTATTCTTATTTTGAAAGAATTTTTTGACTATAGCTTTTTTTTTGTTCGAAACCTGATTGTACCCTAAACATGCAGTAATAGTCATAGGCGAAAAAAGCTTTCACCCTGTCAAATACCTTTTATTAATGTCTTCAAAACAAGTCCCTAATCTATCATGTGTTACACAAAACATATTTCCTCTATGTACAATATTAACTGGTTTCCCTTGATCTATATTTTCCAATTCAGAGTATTGAAATCTCAAAATAGCAAAATAAAAAGGGTTTAAAAACAGGTTGCACACTCACTTTGAATGCAGGGACTACAGAAATTAACACAGAACTAACGAGGAAACACTCTCCTCACTAGCTAGTTTACACAGTGCTCGAGGGTTTACTGGAGTAGAAAAGACACCAATGGTCTTTTCCAGTCCTGAACCCTGCATGCTCTAATGCTTACCTGACAGAAAGATATGCCAAGTGACATAATAGTAGAGTAAATGGACCACTTTATGATTAGATCTGAGGCCAGTACACAGAGGGCAATTCATGCTTGGTGCTGTAACCCCATTCAAAAACCCATGATTGGAGAGATCATAGGTTCTAACAGGAACCTATCATTGTTGTTTTGCTAAATGGCTATATTATTAAGTGACCTACTAGATATTTGCGTTTATAAGCACAGCTTAATTCTGTTCTAAATCTCGATCAGAAAATCTTTTTTGTTTGAACACATTTTATTTATTGAGAATTCCATACATGAATAGTGTTTACATTATTTCCAGTCACCCTTCTCTCTTAAATCCTCCTGTATTTCTCTGTCCCTCTAAAATTCACAACCTATACTTCTATAATTATTGTTGCTTTCTCCCATGCATGTGTATGTGTATATGTATATAAGAAACCTACTGGGCTTCACTTAGTGTTGTTCTTATAGAGATGTGTTTACAGATGGCCATTTTGGTTTGGATAACCTCTCAAGGCCATAACCCCTGGGAAATACTGATCCACAGTTTCTCAGCAGCCATTGATTACATGTTGATATTCATCTAATGATAGGTCCTCATGAAATTTCTCCCATCAGCATTGGTATATTCCCTGATGTTGTCATAAGTCTTATTTCAGCAACCATATTGCCAAGAAGCTTCTTTTACTGGGGTCAGTGACTAGTGTAGAGATGAATTACTAGTCTAAGGATCAAGTATGAATAACTTTGAGTTCTCAGCTATGGATGCTTCATCTACAGCAACCACCTACCATCAAGGCTCAGGAACATCATGAAAGAAAAGAAGAAAGAATATAAGAGCCAATAAATAGGGAGGAGAGCTGTGAAATATACACTTCTGGATATTACATGGTTTTTGCAAGCACCAACTCATAGCTGGGTTTACATGCACAACACTTGTACAAAATCAAATCAATCAAAATTCTAGCATGGGTGGAGGAAAGCCATATCAGAGGAGTTTGGGGCAGTTGATGGCTACTGAGGAAGAGAGATTCACTGTCCTCTGGGGACATGGCAGCTGGTTGCCTGATCATAACTCAGTAGCTAGCAATACACATATAGGCAGGATTAACTATTTCTGTGAGTTATTAACTATACATATAAGACATAAAGTTGGGAAGTAGATAGGGTGGGGTGAGTTGGAGGGAGGTATTGGTAGATGTATATGATTGATATGTTTTGTATAAGAATATGGTTTTCAAAGAATGAATGAAATATTATTTTTAAAAGAATGCAATGAAAGACAGATTATTCCTTTGGATCTCCCACGTATAGGATATAAGGTTGCCTGTAATCAAATTTCTCTACCAAATGGCACATTGCTATCAGTAAATCTTTTCTAGTGAACTACTGTCTTGGAGTTCCTGAAGCCCTCACACACATCTCTCCTCTGGCCCAGAGAATTTTTCTATACTACTGACAGTGTTTTAGGATGTTTTACCAATAACCCTTCAGCTCTCTGTACTGCTGTAAACCATCCTTTAATTATTCCAATTTGTCTTAAGACACTGTCATCTGTTTCCTGGCAGGTTCCTGCACAATTCAACCACCTTCTCTCTAAATTCTGTATGTTATTTAATTCAACCTAAGATTGAATTCAATTGCCAAGGCTCCCATATTACATACAAAGAGCTAATTCAAACATAAAATAAGAAATTGGAATACATACCCTTAGGGTTTTCTACAATTCTGAAATGGAACCATGCTATAGTTGAGAATCTGTCCTTTTGTCCTTAAAGTTCTAATAAAAAATACATTAATTGCCTAAGCCCGGTATGCATTGAGACTAAAATAAGCAAGCAAAAATCAATAATACATAATACAACTAAACCCTGTTGTGTGATTTTAAATATACAAGGGCCATAACAAGCTTTTTGAGATTAACCAGGCCCCCACACACATATACACATACAGCAAAAGTCTAATACAATTATTCTAAGACAATTTGCTTTTCCTTAACATCAACATTTTTAAAGAGATTTATCATATACCAAGTACACAAATAAGTCAAAATCTAAAATGACAAATGTGGAAATTTCTTACCCTGAACACTATTTTTGATAAGTCTGTATTTGTAGTTACAGGTTCAAGAAACACTAGAAGCTAATGATCTGTTATCAAAGTAAAGTGTGGCTCCAGTATTGATTTAGCTTTAGTTACTTAGAAACAATATTGATCCTTAAGAGATACATTTCAGCATCTTACATTCAGAGCATAAAATGGTTCCATCCAATTGATTAATAGACACTGTATATCATTTTTGCTTTTAATAAGATCTTCTTCTGGCTGAGACATTAGGACATAAGTAAAACATCAAAAGAGAGGTTTATAGATGAAATTTTTAACATAAATGAATACTCATCTTATCTTGTAAAAGGAAAAACTTGGGGCATGTTAATTTCTAAAAGAATGACTCATGAAAAATTGATGAGGATGCTAGACATCCACAAAGAAGAAACTTTATGTTCCCCTAACAAGATCACCATTTTCTATGATTAACATTTTGTTAATCATAGATATGGGAAATATTCAAAATATGCTTCCCAAAATGTTTCCAAGTGTACATCATAGAAGAGAGAAATTTCTGGAAAGTCCCAAGGTTGTGCATCATCAGATTCTGAAATAAGGTTCAGGCTCTCCTTCTAGTATCTACTTAAGCAAACTGAGGACTTAAATAATCTCTGTCAACTGAAGCATGTTAAATGGTTACATCTCCTCCCAACATGTAGAGGAATTAGAGAGAGAGAGAGAGAGAGAGAGAGAGAGAGAGAGAGAGAGAGAGAGAGAGAGAGAGAGAGAAACAGAGAAACAGAGAAACAGAGAAACAAACAGAGAAACAGAGAAACAGAGAAACAGAGAAACAGAGAAACAGAGAAACAGAGAAACAGAGAGAGAATATGACAGATACCAAAAATAAAGACATCATGAGGTACAATAGAAATATCTTGCTCTTCATCTTAACACATTAATGAGTTATAGCATGACCTTGCACAGGTTTACTTAAGCTCTTAGCACTTCATTTATAAAAATAGAGATAAAAACTCTATTTCTTGGGAATGTTGTGAAGATTCAATGAGATTATGTGAGAAAGTCCAACAAAATAATGATCGCATAGAATTTTCTCAACAAATCACGGTGTTATTTCATAAAAGAACATCTGTCTTTCAGTAATATAATACAGTTACAGCAATAAACTAAATGTACTTAAAATAAATTGAGAGCATTAAGAAACAATATAAAGTGTTACACAAAATAATGCCAGGTCTCAAAAATCTGAAGCCTTAAATGAAATAAACAATTTGTGATTAGTCAAGGGAATCTTTAATTCCTAAACTATCAAGTCTTCATACCCTATGTATTATGTTTAGGCTTAATGAAACATAACTAAATATGCAATATGTTGTAACTATGAGACCTGTATCAAAGTTAGCTTGACAACGGGCTTCTCTTGGATTACCTGTCCAAATGTTCTCCTCCAATGGGCAGAAATAATAATAAACTGGCTGATTTATTGCTACATCTTGCCCAGCAGTATCAGCCTGCTAATATGTGGTTTTCAGGTGCCAGCCAGTGTTAGGTGTTTGTTAGGATCTTTAAAATTTATGAAATGATTCACAGTTTCTAAAGTGTTTTGACTTGTAGCTAAGTTTCTATTGACCACTATAAATAGGACTTATATGTGTGGTTGCTATTAGATGAATAAAGAGATATTTTTGCAATTTCGTCCCCTGCATAGACACAATATGCGAATTCATCATACTCTACATATAAAGTTGAATACAACATGCACTAAACATCTTAGACCATTAACAGGATTCAGCAAACTCATTAAGGAAAAGTTAAAACAGTCTGGTTCTTGTTAAAGTTAAAACTCCCATATAGTAAGAAACAAGAAACATTATAAAATTGTTGCAAGACACAGAGACATGTTCTGCTCTAATAGAAAATTGATGTTACAAAAAATAATTAATCATCTACTAGTGTAATCCAAACCAGCAAGTGGACAATTAAGCTTTCAATGCTGGTTAAAAAGAACCAGTGCTAGTGATATGGTCTTCTTTCTCTATGTCAATGTCTATATGAGAGCATCATATCTATCTCAATCTGCCTTCTAATTCTCTTGTAGAAGTTTTAGTGCCAAGATATGATGTCATATTCAGTCTCCTCTATGATCCTTATTTTCTTTAAAATAGCTACATTTACTTGTGTAGTTACCAAATTCTCAGATATCAGAGATGTATCTTTTGAAAATAAATTTGGCTCTAAACAGGTCTTGATCGAATATATATTGTACTTTCCAGTCTCTCTCATAATAGCAGTCCAAATGACCCATGAATTATTTACAACCCCAAGTACCAGGACATATTTCTGAAGTTCCCATGGAAAAAATCTCTTTCCTTCAATAAAATATCACCTAGCCTCTGTATTAGTTACTTTTGTCTCATTGTGATAAAACACATGATATGAATAACTTAAAGGGGTGTCATTTTAATTCACCATCTGAGAAGATACAGTTTGTGGTTATTTGGCCTTATACACTTAATCAGAATATTCTGACAAAGGTAACATGTGACAAGAATGTTGCTTGCCACCTAGTAGGAAAGCATTAGAGAAAGAGGACAGAAAGTGAACCACAATAAGCAGCCAGAGATCATTAGTTACTCCAGTCCTGTCTCCTCAAGTTTCTGAAATATGCTACTATCTTGGGACCAAGTATTCAAAGCATGAGCCTGTGAAGATGTTTGAACATTCAAGCAACTGCTTTCCAAAATGATCTCCTAAAAATTCTCAATAACTCACTTGATTTTTGATGATGGTAAAACCCAATGTAGAAGACAACCCATGCATAGTATACCATGCAGCTACATTTCTGATGGCAGTATGCAATGATCAGAAAGAATAAATCTCCAATACATGGGAATTAAGCCCCTGGTAACAGGTGAATAAAAGAACAACTTTTGGTAACATCTTCACCTACTTCTAAATTCTTTGCTACTTGTCTCCTGTGACTTGCTTTTTTTACGTTCATTCACACGTTTCCCCTAAATTTTAAGTTGTTACTTTACCCTATATACTGCAGTTAAATATATATTTAACCTAATTAGTTCATATCTATTGTTTCTGGTGACTACTCCAAGATTGTACCTCCAGAAATACATTCCATCTGCAACCTCAAGCTAAGCCTGCCTACCCCTATCTTGCCCAGAACATTTGTCATTCCTTTATCTAGCAGATCACTTATAGCCTGTTCTATAAGCTCAACTTTCATAGTATCATAGTATTCATGAACAAGTTAGCTCTATGTAGTATCCTAATTCTTTGTTACAATGCCTATGTTATTCTTTTTACTTTATTATGTAAATGTTATGTCTGGTAAAGTAGAGATTGGTAGAATCATTGAGCTCAACTACATGGTCTATATGTTTCAGGATGACTCTACAAGTTCAGTAGCACAATCAAGACTGAGAAAAGGAAGCTTGTCATCAATAGGAAAGCCATCACCATCTTCTAGGAGTGAGATACCACTAACATTAAATGTAGTGATACTGCCCTACCATTGGGTTTGCTGAATAGTCTACTGATTTGTTTACCACCGTGGAGAAGGCCAGGGCCCACATGAAGGGTGGGTCCAAAAGGCTCATCATCTGTACCCCTTTCTGCTGATGTCTCCATGTTTATGATGGATGTAAACCATGAGAAGTATAATAAAAGTCGCTAAAGAGTGTCTGCAATGCTTCCTGCACCACTGACTGCTTAACTCTTTCTATCCCCCAGCCAAGATCATCCATGACAACATTAGCATCATCAGACCCATGACCAAAGTCCATACCATTACTGCCACATGGAAAACTGTGGATTGTACCTCTGGAAAGTTGTGGAATGATGGTCATGGGGCTGCTCAGAACATCATCTCTATATCCACCGGTGCTACCAAGGCTGTGGGCAATGTCATCCCAGAGCTGAATGAGAAGCTCGCTGGCATGACATTTTGTGTTCTACCGCCCAATGTATGTGTCATGGATCTGGCATGCTGCCTGGAGAAAAGTGCCAAGTATGATAATTCAAGAAGGTGATGAAGGCCCATCAGAAGGCCCATTAAAGGGAATACTCGGCTGCAGTGAGGACCAAGTTGTCTCCTGCAACTTTAGCAGCAATTCCTACTCTTCTACCTTTGACGCGGGGGTCAGCATTGCTCTCAATAACAATTTTGCAAAAGCTCATTCCTGCTATGACAATAAATACTGCTACAGCAACATGGTGATTAACCTCAGGCCTCCAAGGTGTAAGGAGTCCTGAACCACCCACCTCAGCAATGACAACAAGAGAGAGGCCTTTTGAGGCCCTTGACTGCTGAGGAGTCTCTGTCCCAACACTCACATTTTCTATCTTAGACCCATAGAGAATAGCAGGAGAGATCTAGAGAGCCCTACTCTTTTGAATATCATCAGTAAAGTTCACTACATCCACCAAAATAAAAGATTTTTAAAACTGGATAGTGGTATGCACCTATAATCAAAGAACAAATAATGTTGAGTCATGGGAATCAACTTGAGCTACATTGTAAAATCATGTCTCCAAAAAATATATTTAAACAGACTGTACTAGTATTACAGTATATTATTATAATTGTGTTATTTTGTTATTACTGTTACTCCACTGAACTAATTCATAAATGAATTAAATACACAAGTATCAGACAAAACATTAGATTTGGTGCTGAGTACCAGTCTGCAATTTCAGGAGGCAACTGGAAGTTTTGAACAATATTCCATGCCGGGGAGGTAGCTCATTAAGTAAAGTACATGCTGTGAATATATGAGGATCAGAGTTTGAATACCTAGAACTCACACAAATCTGAATGGTGTAGCACATCCTTAATCCCAGAGTCCCTAGGGCTAGATGAGATTCAGATACAGGAGAATGCTCCAGAAATTTGCAGTCTATCTGGCCTGGCATATATAACTGTGAATAAAATACCCTGTCTCAAACAAGGTGGAATGGGAGATTTGACATATGAGGTTGTTCTATAACCTCCACACCTGTGCTATTGAACGTACACAGCTGCACTCTGACACTTAATCTGTCCCCCAGAACTCCACAAAAAGACAACTAAAGTAACATTGTATGCAAAAGGAGAGACAACAGTAGTAAAATAGCAAAGGACCTTAATAAATGGTTCAAATGAATATAGACTATATTCTGAATGCACTGGTGAAACATTTGAGGGTGATAAGCTTAAACAGGAAAAAAGTTGTCACATCATATTGCTAGACAAAACGTACAAAGATTCTGAATCTGATACATGAAACCTTCAAAAAATAATCACAGCTCTGCCTGGTCCCACCCCTCACTAGACACATTACAGACTTTGGAAAATGGGACTTGTGCCGATATACACTAAAGGCTAGCCAGGATATTCCAGTGTGCAACTAAGAGGCTGGTGCACTAAAATAGAGATTCTCAAAGTGTGGCCTCTAGAATGTTATTATCTTCTTTAAACTTTTTAAAAATCCAAATTCTCCATACCCATCCCAAACTCATAAACTCTGAATAATGATTGAGTAGTCTGTTTTACTAAGACTTCCAGATGCTCTCTGAGTGTGATAAAGTTTGAGACTGCTCATCTATGGGAACTGCAGGGTGCTGTGGCTTGACTGGAAGGAACAGAAAGTAATTGACAGGAAAATGACTATGATGATAATGCTGATATTTTTACAGATTTTAGGTCAGAGAGAAGATAGAATGAGTATTCAGGCTATAAAACAAGGGTAAGTTGTTCCCATGAAATTGTTCAACAAAGTCACTCTTAAAAAGAAAAGAAGAATTTATTCAGAATTAATTAACTTAAAGCCATAAAAAGTATGCAAATAGAAGTCACAAGTACACCAACATCCTTCTCATGTTTTCAACATGGATGCATTTATTACACTCCATAAGGATGAAGTTGAAAATGGGTACTTAGTGCTTCCCATAATTTCAGTTAACTCAATCATTCTGGATTTCTGACGGGGTTGAAGACATATAGTCTCATAGCCAATCCTGGCTATTTACTTTGAGAGCAAAGATCTGAGCGGATGGTCTTCAGCTGACATTCATTCTAAAGCCAAGGAAAAAGCCAGGTTCAGAACTAATTGTTTTAGTTAGGATAGATGACTGAGGTTCTGGTTAGTCAACAAAATGATGGACTGGGTATTAGGACTATCTTGTACCTCACTGGTACAATTAGGAATAAGTATGCTCTAATTGTATTTTGAGAGAAAAGTTTTATTTTAACAGGAAGGGTGCTATGTAGGAGGAGCTAAGGTGGGAGGAGTACTGAGAGGAAGAGAAGGAGTAAGGAGAGGAGAAGAAGAAGGAGAGGAGAAGCTAGGTGATGAGAGAGAGAAAGAGGGGGAGACAGGGAGGCAGATGCTCATGTATCTCCACCAGTCAAAGATAGTTGATATATCTAGGTTGGGTAGTGGGTTACACCTCTTATTGTGCATTACCAAACTTATAAAGCCTTTGATCAACATTTTAAAAGTGTATAAAATCAAAAAGGAAAAGGGGTCATGGGATAGGGGTTTTCTAGGGAGGGGAAATGGGGAAAGAGGGTGGCATCTGAAATGTAAATAAAATATAAAAAATAAAAGTGAGAAAAAAAAGAAAAGAAAATGAGTACATGCAAATAATGTGCCATAGCCAGCATAAAACTAGCTGTTCAAAGAAGACTTAAGCTAAATTCTGGAGTCCTGCATACAGGCTGAGGTATAATCAATACTCTTCACATTCTCTCAATGCTATGTGCCTAAACAACCCTTGTTTCTCTATGCACTGACTGAAAACATTCCTGCCAATACACTACCCTAAAGGGTGGGGACAAAGTAACCATTCCAAATAAGCAAATAGGCAAATGCCTTTGCTATTGTTATAAAATACAAAACCTAAATTTCCCTGTGATTTCTTCAATCATGTGCAGTAAAGGTACACTTATAACTGCTTGCTGTCTTCAAAGCATGGTTGTCTCTAGGGGTTATGTCTTAAATTGCCCCACAAGAGACTTAACAGCATGGCTTCAAACACACTAGCTGTCTGAATGAACTTCAATGTGTGTACATTGTTATCAATCAAGTTGACTGACAAAGACATTTGCAATCAGTTTCCTAAGTAAAACTTCAATGGTGCTCTGGCCTTTGAAGTTCCTGTTGTGCTTATGACTTGCTTGAAAAAATTATGGAGTACATATTAATAAAGTCAGCATATCTTTCCAACCACAAGATTGACAGCTTTCTTTTTCCTGCAGTTTTTTTCCCACAGTGGTTTAGAGTCTCCTCTTGATAAGTAAATGGAAGCCCCAAAAAAACCTAATCAATTAGGAACATCAACATGAGTTAATTGTATCTTCAGCATCAGTACATGCTTAGCTTCATACCATTGATCAGAATATAGATTAAGTCCTGGAAAATTTAGTATATGATCGAACATTACTTGTACTCTCAGAGATTCTGATATGATTAGCAAAGGTAAAACTGTGGCACTGAAATTTTTAGATGCCTTCCAAGTTTATTGTTACATAGAGCAATGTTTCAAAAACAATGTGTTCTTTTAAAAGCCTTGAGACATAGCTCAGTGGTAGAGTATTTTCTTATCATGCACAATACACTAGCTTTGTGCCCCAGAACAAATTAGTAGATTTCACTATGATTTCTTCATATATATATATATATATATATATATATATATATATATATATATACATATATATATGATTACTTAAATGACTTATCTTCTCTCTCACCCTACTCGGTGTAGGCAACAGTTTAAGCCAGTATTATCCAAAGGCTATTGGGATTTGATTAAGTTATATATGAACAAAAGGACTCGGAACTTCAAGAGATTTTGAAATTCTCATTGAATCCAAGTTAAAACAAGCCTCTTTACTATAAGCCTTCCCAGAGATTTTAACAACCCTACTTTGTCAAGCAATATTCCCTAATGCAGACTTTCTCACTGGACCATGTGTTTCAGATGATTCTATCCTCAGTCTCACTCCTCACTATTGTTTATAAATAAAAGGTACCTTATGTTCCAGACTCTAATTAGTTTTCTTTTGTTTAAATTAAAACATAAACCTTCAAAGATCATGTGAAATATTGAACAAACTCTGAATGTTTTATTCTAGGATATAATTTCTTATATGCTTAATGTCTGGCAATCCAACACATATTACCCCCCAAAAAACGTCTTTTAAGGCTTCTCCCTCATCACCACACTCACGGTCTTGAATGCTATTTTTCAAAAAGAAGAATTGGTCATCACTTATAAAAATAAAACAGCACTGAGCCACAGAAACAGATCCATTACTTCACAGCTAGGCAGACTTAAAGAGTATTTAAAGAGTTGCTTAACAGTTAAAAGAATACCCTTATTAGCACATTTCATTAAAAGCTAAGTTTTACTGTTGGGGGCCAACTTTTAGCAGAAAGTGGCTATCAGCTTTGCAGCCATCTTGAGCCATATACCCTGACATGAGACTTGGATTACAATAGCCTACAACAGCTGAGCACACTCAGATAATCTTGGTTTAGATACCTTGGGTGTATGAGATTAAAGGTGTGTGAGATTAAAGGTGTGTAATTTAAGAGTATGACTTAGAAGTGTAGAGATCAGATTTAGAGACAAGACCTAAGGGCATGATTAAAGGTGTGACTTAGAGGCGTGGCTTAGAAGTGAGACATATAAAAGGCAGAGACAGAGAATTCAGACTATAGAGAAAGAAACAGATACAGCAGAGAGAAGACAGGTAGCAGGCACTTGGAAGAGAACTTGGAAGAAGTAACTTGGAACTTGGAGGCACTAGGAGCTAGGGACTAGGCACTAGGAACTCAAGACTTAGGACTTAGACTGAAGAATAAACGGGATTGAATTACACTCTGTCTGGTCTGCATTCTTGAGTCGGTCCTCACTCTCTCTCTTGCTGAACCCCTACCCGCGGACCTGAGCGGCACCTTGGACCCAGATACAATGGCTGCCCAAACGTGGGTCGGCCCGGGCCTCAACATTTTGCACAGGCCGCGACATTTTTGGCCGCCCGAACGTGGGGCTAGTGAGGCTCCCAACATTTTTTTGGCCACCCAACGTGGGGCAGCTTAGGCCTCAACATTTTACCACTTCCATGGAAAAAAATCTTCAGATCTTCCTTACTTTACCTGAAAAAACTGTTTCTAGTTGACTTGGCCTAGAAAGTTTCACTTCAGGGATGATTCTATTTTGTTTTTTAATTATGTGAATTTTTTAGAAATTTACTCTTCTCTCATATATTGTATTCTGGTCACAGCTTTCCCTCCCTCATCTCTTCCCTGTTCCATCCCTGACCTTACCTTTCCCCCAGACCCACTCCTCCATTTTTCTCCAGAAAAAGGCAGGTGTTCCAGAGATATCAACCAAACATGGCTTGTCAATTTGCAATGATACTAGGCACATCCCCCTCATACCAAGGCTAGAGGAGGCAACCCAGTAGGATAAAAAGCATTGCAATAGCAGGCAAAAGAGTCAGAGACAGTCCCTGCTCCCACTTTTAGGATTCCCACAAAAACACCAAGATACACAACTATAACATATATGTGGAGGGTCTAGGTTAGACCCATGCAGGCTCCCTGATCATCAGTTCAGTTTCTGTGAACGCTATGGGTCCAGGTTAGTTGATTCTGTGGGTTGTCTTGTGGTGTCCTTTATCCTTCTGGCTCCTCCAATCCTTCCTCCCTATTCCACAGAGTTTCAAACCTCCTCCTCCTCCTAATGTTTGGCTGTGAGTCTCTGCACCTGCACCTGTCAGTTGCTCGATGAAGTTTCTCTGATGACAATTATGCTAGGCTCTGAAAATGTTGAGATAGAAATTGCCAACAAGAGCTGTATCATTGATACCAACACTGGCAGCAGCTACAGAGAGGTAAAATTGGGTGAATGTTCTCAGAGCCAAACATGGATTTGATTCTTACAAAGGGCGCCACGGGAGGACAATGGAAGACAATTCAAACACATGACCTTAACTTAAGTGAAAAGGTTCAAACAGGAACATTTGCTGCAGAATCTCTGTGATTTCTTGTTGGACTTGCTTAGATTATCATGTCTATTAAAAGATAAGCTACATGTCATCACCCTTCACATATACTAACTCATAAAAAATGCTTAGTGACTAGTAAGTGGTTAGGCATATGAGTCAAAAGTCATCTATTTTAGGTCTGACTTTGCCTTATTTTTACCTATGTGACAAAAGGGCAAGCCCACTTTCCATTTAAGGTCTCAATTATCATTCCTACAGTATTTCTGTCATACAATTGGAGTAGAGAACAAAAGATATATTAAGTATGAAAGATTTTTGAGAATATACTATAAACTTTTGTGTACCAAGTTTCAGTTATTTTAATACAGATCATACATGCAATGAGGAAAATTCCCTAAAAAAAAGAGACTTTAAAAACCCCTGAATGCTCAAATAAAATTCGATTTCTACAATAGAAATATTGATGGACTTAATAGAATCTACAAGGACAGCTAGTCTTTCTCTATTGTTGTATGGTCTCTCACCTATATCTGCATTATTGGTCTACTTAAACAGTTTATGCATATTCTGACCCAACACTATAATTGAATCAGCCTTTGTAATTCTAAGTCTAGTATTCTTGGAGAATTTGTTATCCATGTAGATGTCATCAGCCAGAGCAGAGATCACAAAGGATTGTACTAGGGTACTCTAAGTATGAAAAAAGAAAATACCTCTTCCTAATTATATGGACAAGGAAATGGGCTGCTTGGCAGGAATATGACATTGGCCAAGGACAAGGAAGTAGGCTTCAGGCAGGAATCTGACATTACACTAGAACAAAGAAGTAATTTCAGGTAGGAATCTAAACATTAGGCTAGAACAAGGAAGTAGGCTTCAGACCTGAAAATGACCTTGGGCTAGGATAGGGAAGTAGGCTCAGATACTTTGGTCATCCTGATAAACCTTTAGAAACTGTGATCATGGGAGTGTTCACATAACTGGGTTTAATGCCTTGCTTTTTCTTTGACTATTTGTGTTTATTGTCTTGCTTGTTCCTTGACCAGTTGCGTATATTGTATTGCTAGACCCTCAACCTAGAACTGACATTATTACATGCATGCAATCAAATGGTACAAAAGCATAAAGGAGGAGGAGTGGTGGAATAGGGGGTTCTAGGAAGGAGAAATGGGGAAAGGGGATGACATATGTATTATAAATAAATAAAATATCCAATAAATTTTTTTAAAGAGAAAATACTCCAAAAAATATACTAAGGATAAAAATGGTTGGCAATTTACAGATGAAATGTGATGATCATAAAATTACATAATTCATCACTTCATTAGTTTAATTAAAATCAGAATTACTCTTCCCAGAAGCTCAAATGAGATTCCATACTTGTAACAGCAGAGAGATGTCTTTGAATCATAAAATGAGGACAGACATAGTTTCTCAACCATAACCACTATTAAAAAGAACATCTTGATTATTGTCAACACTGTTTTATTTCCCTGACTCCATGATTCATAGCAAAAGCATAAATGCAAAAATTTACCTCCTTTTTTTCATTTAATTCTGAAAAACAATAAAGTTAATACAGGTAATATTTGTCATATGTTTGTATAAACTTTGTTATGAATTTATGCTTCTTAAACTCAATAAGTAAAATCAAGAAAGCATTTCTACTTGATGTTACATTTTTAAGTCTTAAATGATATTGTTCTCTGTACAGGTAGGCAAGTGTATTTGTCAAAGAGAAAATACCATATCAGTGTTTTCTACTTGACCTTTGATAGATGTATATAACTTCTCCATCTTTGTGTCAACCACAGAAATTTTCAGTTCTATTCTCTCAAAGATCAATATCGTGGGGTAGAATGATATTTTTTACAAATCAACTCAATGATTGGTTTGATGTTCAATGCATAAAAAGATAAATGCATGTCCCCAGATTTACAAAATACAGGGAACCAAGGTGTGTCACTGATCAATCACTCTTGCATAAGCCACAACAGGATGGCCACCACAGTAGCTTACAGTGAGAACAGTGAGCTCTGCAGTTTACAATGAGAGCAGTGAGCACTTTAGCTTACAGTAAGAGCAGTGATGCATTACTTAGATGGGCTTGGCTTCTCTGAAAGCAAAGAATCTACTGCATGAATATGAGTATGAATAAGTTATCATACCAATTGGGAACAGGCAGAAAGATCCTTCCACCAAGTGCGAAGCAAAATTTAAGTCATATTTTTATTTACTCGGTATCTTTTCAGTGAATCGAATCTAGATATCTGAGTTTGAATACAGCTTCCCAAGTGAAAAAGATTACCCTGGTGCCCAAACAGAAATGTCTTTACAACCTACTCTTATTTTCTTCTTTCTATCTCACTTTTCAGGATACTCATGCAGCAAAAATCGCTCCAGAGAGAAGAAAAAGAATGCTAGATAGAAAATATTTCTTCTTTGAAGTGATAGCTGTTTTCAAATCATTAAGCTGAATTCTTTTTTACTATATTTATATGCTTTTATTTGTGTGTGTATATGTGTGTTTTATATGTGTGCAGGTGCCCATGAATGCAATAAGGAGGAAGTAGATCTCCTGGAATTAGCGTTTTAGTTGATTGTGAGATGCCTGCCAAGGGTGGTGGTAACTGAATTTAGGTTTTGTGGATAAACAGGAAGTGTTCATAACAGCTAAGGCATCACTTTAACCCTGAGCTCCCTTTTTATGATAAAATGCAATGCTTTCTGCCATGTGTTTAGGCACAGGTATTACTTCCAGCACACAGAATAAGCACCCAAAAGTTCTCAGAAGACGAATCCAGACTCTGAGCAAAATTATGATAGATGGAATACATTTGGTGATGTAGAGAACAGGAACAACAATAACACACACACACACAAATACAATTTTAAAGTCAAACCTTCAGTTAATCAACAATGACGACTGCTCCTCCTATCATGTTTGTAGGCCTGCAAAATGTTTTCATCCTAAGCACTACCAAAAAAACCCCACCATTTTCCTTTTTAAAATACTGTTTATATATTTGAATTGGAATAGAATTACACATCACTTTCCCACTTTTCTTTCCTCTCTCCAGTACCTCCCAGATATGCTCTCTCCAAATCTTTCAATACCAACTTACTTTCAAGTTGATAACTTGTTTTTCTTTGATTATGATTAATATATATTTTTTCCATGGAGTTCACTTTTCTGGTTTTCTGGTATATTTGGTTTCAGGGCTAACTACTCTGCATTGGAAAACCTATAAGGAGGCATTCCCTGGGAAAGGTTAATTCTCTTTTTCCTAGCAGTCATTAGTTTCCTGTATATCTTTATCCAGGGATGGGACCCTGCAAAATTTCCCCTTTACATGTCCGTTGATATTGATGTAATTCTGGTCTTGTTGATGCAGGCATTTCTTAGAAAGTTTCACAACAAACTTTCTGGTATTCTGACTCACAGTCTTTCTATCCTGTCTTCCACAATGTTCCCAAACCATAGATGCAGGAGTTGTGATACGGATGTATCCATTAGGGTTGGGGAAAAGTATTTTCAATGCTCAGTTCTTCATAGTCATTTAAGAATTTTATTAACATGCAGATTTACAAATACTAACTTCTGACCACCTAATTAAAAGTAGTAGGGTGAGGACTACATAATGCTTTCTCTCAACCACTTAAGTAGTTTAGATGCCTTCCGGTAAGTTATTGTCTCTAATAATCCATTGATAACAGTCATAATATGGATCCATGATTCCTCCTACCCCCTGAAAACAAATGTGGACAACTATAATAAGTTGACTGTTGTCTAGAATTCTGCTTGAACTATAAAATAGAAGGCTTTCTGGACTTAAGGTACTACCAAGGAAGAGAACAACAGTAAATGAAACTCAGAAAATTCAGTGGAAATCTTAAATGACTGTACATAAGCAGGAATGAGGGCAGCTAATAACAATGAAGATAGAGGAAACTGGGAACAAATTATAATGAATTGAAATTCACCTGGACATCCTTTGTGTTAAGTATTTCTCTGGGAGAAAATACCTAAACATTAGGGGCTATCATGTCAATAGATTACCCTTGCCTTATTAAATTATCCTTGCTGTCATTTCTGCTGTGACTTCTAAGTACTGGGGATGGCAGCTTCATGAGTCAAATGAGATAGATCCAGCCCTGGAACCATCAGAAACATTCCTATAAAGGTTTTCAGCATGATGGTGTCACATTAACCATTGAAGGTTTGAGTTCCAGATCTAGCTTACCGTTAGTTCACATTATTTCCTTGATCATTCATAGTTATTTTTGTCAGGCACCATAATTCAGTCCAAACAAGCAGGGCAGCTGAGACAGCTGAAGCTGCTGAAGATGATAGCAAAGAAGCAGCACACTAAAAGCAATAGGATCTAATGCATACTCCCTTAAGCACAGGGCAAGAATAGAACAGTCCTTTACATCACTCAGCCTGCTGACCGACCTCAGTTAGAAACTGCAAGATGTAAAACAAAGAAGGAAATAGACACACAGGCAGATTCTTTAATGCTTGAATGTGCCACAAGGAGTACAGCCAAATTTATCAATGTCCAGGCTTTAGAGAGAAGTATGCAAAAACCAGATTGCCAAGAAAGCATTTGTGCAGAAGGCTGAAAAAGCAGAAATGCAAACTAGAGAAAAATGGAGAGACAGAGCTGCCTCTGGAGAGAACTTGCAAGGCTTGATCTGTGTCTGAATGTGAGGAGGGGTGCAGGTTCTGGCCATATGGAAAGTCATGCCCTGGGCAACACCCTTGAATTTCTAATTAGAGAATCTGGGTCTTCAACAAGTCAGTTGATTTTATTCTGGAGCTCTTTCCTGCTTTGGGCTCCCATCTCCCTCCAGTACTCACACTGTCCTCCTATTGCCTAACCCTAGCAGCACACAAAGGGGCCTCTGGCTTCAACACCTGCCAGAATCCAATAGCCAGTTTTGTTAACTCAGATAATGGGAGTATCGAAAACAGTGAGAATGCACTTGTTTCCAAATTTGTCCAATAATACTAATAGGTCATAATTTCAAAGCTCTGTGGAAAGGCAGCAAAAAGCAGATGACCTATAACTTACTGCCAAGTGCAGAAAGTATTTACAATGCCAGTTAAGCCTTTCTTTGCTATTGCTTTTCCTATGTGCATCCCTTCTAAAATCAACCTTTCCCCTAATAAAGGAACAATAGGCTGAGCTTTTCTCCTTCTACTTTTACCAAAATCTGTCCCTATTAAACAAAACAGAAATATGACAATTAAAGTAGTAGTGTCCTTTTCCTAACAGTGGTTGAATTCCAAGGCATTTTTGTCTTTATAAAATGAAAAACTTTATTGCATTTCTTTTTTTTTTCTTTTATTGAGGCAGTTTTCCTATTAAAGGGATTTCTGGTTTCACTGAGCAAATGGGCATTGCTAGAGTTGATTACAACTTTTCTTAGAGTACCATGAAGTAATTGTGTATAATATTAATACAGAATTGAAGTATGATCCAGTATGTAAGATATATCTTTATACTGTTAAGTGCTATAAGCAATAAATCACTGCTTCAACTCAATGTCCCACAGTTGGACTTTCCCTTCTCTGAGGAGAAAGAGAGATAGTAATGGGGGAGGAATTTGTGAGGGTGGAAGTGGGAGGAGAGGGAGAGCTGCCACTGGGATGTAAAGTGAATAAGCAAATCAATAATATAAAAAAATAAATAAGTGAAAATCATAGAAACTCTAAATCACTTATAAAGGTTATTTCTATGTTATTTGTAATAGTTGATAAAACTGGCCTACAAAATGAAGAACGGTATAGTAAATAGTTGTGTGCAAAGTTCTTTCAAGTGTTAGATCAGAAAAAAAAATAGTTGGCTGAGTAATTCTTGATTGAAAAAGAAATTTGATAGTATCATTATGACCAAGATAAAGCAATATTGGATTTCTGGATAGCAGTGTGGTTAGGGAAAATCTCTATTCAGCTGGGAAAGAAAGTGAAATTGTGGTATTTACAGGTAAATGTATGGAAGTAGAAATCATTACAGTGAGTGAGGTAACCCAGACCCAGAAAGACAAACACCACAGGTACTTTCGTATTAGTGGATCCTAGCTCCAACTTTTAGATGTGAATATATAGCCTGGAGTCAGTGCAGATATTGGGAAAGGAAAAAGAGATCACAAAGGTGGCAACAAAGGAGATCTAGAAAGCAGATTAGCTGGATATGTATGCTATTAAGGGAGAAATGAGAGAACACCTGGGAAGATTTACTTGGCAGGGAAACAATAAGAAAGAAGGGAGAAGAGTTAAATAGTCATATGGATGCTTGAAATCTATAGGGAATCATATTATTCTATGTTCACTTAAATATATATTAAATAATTATTTATATATTTAATATATATTTAATAAAGCTATGCTATTTGAGATGATGATTGTCTCCTGCAAAGCCATAGACTATCTAATAACATGGAAAACATCCTTCTTTTAGTCAGAGGAGTCCAAGAGATCTGTGAAATAATAAATAGAAACTATTACAATTGTCCCTGGTTACCTACTATAAATTGAAGTTCATACCCTATTGCTGAAGATGCCACACACTTCAGACACAGGACTTAAAAAATACAGCTGGAACTGACCTGGAATCCTTTTCTCTACAAATTACCTTTCATAGTATCCAAAGACATTATGAAAGCTACCAAGAAAAGCAGTTAATACTCCTAATTGATGGTGATGTCTACAAACCACAACAATGATTAGAATGGCAAGATATTCTAAAACTGCAATAGTGGCATCTGAAATGGAAGGTAAGCAACAATCATCCAATTGGGTACAAGGTCTCCTATTAGGAAATTTTCTGATACTTTAAACTTTTGCCACTTCTTGTAGCTGATAATGCCAACGACTCCAAGACAACTTACTACTGCCATTTTGCTAAACCTATATAATTGCTAACTGCATTCTAAATACGTATTACCCGGACAAATAAGTGTATCTCCCACTCCTCGTCAAAGAATTTTTGCAGCAGCAGAACACAAGTACAGAAAGCCACAACTGGTAAAAAAAAAAAAAAGCAGAGAATATTTCACTATAGGGTCCCTTAACCCAAAACATATACCTACGTATAATCCCTAGACAAAACATCATGGAAAGAGGAAATGGAAATATTGTAAAAGCCAGAGGATCATAGCATCGGCTGTTGGGTAGTGTCTTCTTCATATGAAATGGAAGCAGCACCTATATAATCTCAACAATAAAGTGAGTTAAACAAGATCTGAAAAAAATGAGACCAGTTGCCATGCCAACTTGGATGTCCTCTTCTAAAATGCATAACTGCATTCATTATTATTCTCACCTACATGTAAGCATACACATAACTGTCTCTGTCCTTTAATGTTACTTACATGCAAAAATATATAAGGATGACTGTTTTGAGATTGGATTATGTATTGAGGCCTCATCTCTTAGAGCAAATTGATTTTATCTCTCTCTGCAGATATTAACTATAACTCTTCTAGTGGTTGGGCCTTGTGAGATTTGATTTATCCTATTCATCATGGCAAGAGGAAACCAAAAGTGTTGGAGGGAGAAATAGGACAGGAAATTATATAAATACAGTATGCATATATAAGATTCTCAAAAATAACTTAAAACTCAACTTATTTATGACTAGTTCAATGTCAATTTGGAAAAAGGACTACAGTAATTGATATTTGTCCTCCACTGATTTCAAACAACATGGTAGTCAGTAAACGTGATGAAGACATAAAAAGAAGATAGATTGGAAATACAGCTGACAGATTGAAAGAATATCAAGTACACTGGTTGACAGAAGCAAAATACAAGAAGTTGAAACTGAAACTGAACAACTCATCACAATTATTTTCCAAAAGTCAAATGTACCAAGAACTGTCACACAACATTTTAGAAATGTCTATTCACAACAGACTCAGCTGAACCAATAGTACTGTTTCTCCTTGGAACTTCAAATACAACACTTTAAAAGAAGTACTATGTTAAATATTACAAAGCTAATTATTGCATTAGACAATTATTTCCGAAGTTCCCACACCACAAAACAATAGAATGTTCCCACTCCACGGGAATTCTACATGGTTAGAATGATACTTCTAGGCTAGAGGGATCATAGGCCTAGTATGCCTATGAAAATGTTTGCAGGGATGCATTTGGGGCTGCCGATGACTCAGGAACTTTATGAGAATGCAATAGGCAGAATCCACAAGTTCTGCCTTTTTTGGTATGTGCAAGACGATCCCACATTTATGCAGGTGAGAAGCATTTATTAAAGTAGTAAGAGAATAGGGAAAATGTGGAAAGCATGTTATACTATAATGAGTTAAAAGAACTGATAATAAAGGGTCTCTGGAATAACGATATTCCCAATCATATAATGTTACCCAGAGAGAGAGGGGAGAGAGAGAGAGAGAGAGAGAGAGAGAGAGAGAGAGAGAGAGAGAGAGAGAGAGAGAGAGAGGCAGAGAGACAGGGACAGACAGAGGCAGAGACAAAGACACAGAGATCATATTATTAGCCATTACTGACATTTCTCTTATAGATAGCAGTTACCATTTTTACTATCTTGCTATGCTATGAAGTATGCCAAATATTTACATATTCGTTCACTATAACATAACATCCCACTGAAGAAGATAGAATGATTCTTATTTTGCACATAGGAAAATAAGCCAGAGTAAATTACTTGTTTAAGAGCATACAGCTCAATGATAGTTGAACTTAGCAATACTCCTATGCATGTAGTACTATGCTATATTTGAGCAATTCTTTGTGAATTTATTGTCCATGCAACCACTCGCATTTTGACATGGATTGAGGTAGTTAGCTTTTATCAGTGACATATGTACATGGTTCACAACTGGAAAAATTGCGTAGTCATATTCATTATGACCATGTTTTTCTAGTTCAATAGTCTAATTTTTTTTCACATACTATGAAAGTTCCCCATGTCTCTTGAGTCCTAAATCCTATTTTTTTATTTATTGACCACCTAATATATGCCACATGGTATCTATTATGGAACTATGTGGCATATAAAATAAGCAAAATAAGATGGATTCAGAAAGGCACATGTTATATGCTTTATCTCATAGATTTAATCTCAACAGAGAGACATAAACTAGGACGACTATTAGTGAACAGCAAAGGTAGCAGGTGGATAGGAAAGGTAGGTTAGTGTGCTTTTCCCACAGTTTTTTTTTTTTTTTTTTTTTTTTTTTTTTTTTTTTACAAATGAAACATTGTTTGTCTTCAGGGTTGATAATACATGATTGTGTATATCTGACATTTTCCTTATCCATTCATCAATTCATGGCTATCTAGGAAGATTTACAACTTTACCACTTTGAATAGTATCACAATCAGCTTATGTGTGCAGGTATCTCTAGCACATGCTGCTTTTGGTTTCTATAAGAATTGCTGAACAAAATAATTACAATGACAAGAAGAAGATGCTAGAGAGAATGCACCATGGTTAAGAGCATTGGCTTCTCTTCTAGAGAAACTGGTTCAATTCCCAGTGTGTACATGTGTAGATGGTAGCTCACTATCATCAGTAACTCTAGTTCCAGGTGATCCATGCCCTCTTCTGCACTCCATGGTCAGCAGGCATGCAGGTAGTACACAAAAATACATATAGGCAAAACACCCATATGCATAAAATAAAAATTTTAAATATTAAAAAAAACAGAGAATTAAAAAAAATAATTGTTGAAGATGTAGGGTAACAGAAACCCTTAAAAACTATTGGTGGAAATGTAAACTAATACAGTCCCTCTGGAAATCACTTTAGAGGTTCTTCAGAAAAGAAAAAGAGAGAATAAGAGAAAAGGAAGAAAGGAAGGAAGAATGGAGGGAAGGGGAAGAGAAGGAAAAGAAAAGTAGATTGCAAAACGCCATATGATTCTGCTGTATCATAGCTCTCATTACCAAAACTTTTCATGTTTTTACCTGTCATAAAATTGATGCTTGTCTGAGAGAGAGAGAGAGAGAGAGAGAGAGAGAGAGAGAGAGAGAGAGAGAGAATAAAATAGCAATGGCTATTTTTTTAAAAAAATGTATCTTTTAGGTTATCTTCTGTAATAATAAGAACATATGCAGACTAGGGCTGTTATGATAGTTGATGGTGGCAAGTACTATCCTTTATCTTATCAATTGCTCCACTGTTATCACAGTTGTCACATTATCAATGATGTCCCTTTATTACTTCTACATCCTCACCAATGATAAGGGCAAATGAAGTGATCTCCTTCTATTTGAAAGCATAACAAAGCATTAAATAAAATGTTTTCATAACTCACTGACTGAAGGTAGTCACATAAAAATACTTTATTATAGTAGAGTCTGGGAAATGTAATCTGTATCTCAGGTGAGAATCATTTCTAGATTATTTTAAAGACAAGACAAATTAGTTTTAAAAATAATAGAAGCCTGGCAGTGGTGGTGCATACTTTTAGTCCCAACACTTTGAACACGAAGATGGGCTGACAAAGCCAGCTGCTCTACATAGTGAGTTCACAAACAGCAGGGATAAACAGTCAAAGTCTGTCTTGAAAAACAAAAAAATAATAATGATAATAGTAATAATAATAGAAATGATTGTGTAGAGATATTTAGTATCTAGTAGCCTATGTCATCCATCTCAGTGCTTATTGTGTGAGATCTTGGGAAGACAATGAGGCAAGGGTTTATTTCAAAGGCCACAGATGAGTTCAAACCAGGTATACAAAAATGAAAGTATAGCTAGGAAATGTGTGGTTAACAGGTATTATGAGAAAGGAAAATAAGTTCTATTCTGATGTACACTAGGATGAATACATTCCATAAACATCTGAAAAAGGATTTTATTGTGGGGTGTGTGTGTGTGTGTACATACATAGTATATACATGTGTGAGTTGGTGAAGGCCAAACACTAGGGGTACTCTATTGCTTTCCATTTTTGGAGACAGGGTCCCTCACTGAACCTGAAATTTTCCAATTATCTACACTCTGGTCAAAAAGCTTCAGGAATCCATTTCTCTCTGCCTTGCTAGTGTTGTGGTTATAGTTGTCACCACACAAGGTTTTTTATTTAAGTGTTGGAGATCCCAGATCAGGTCCTTATGCTTGTACAGCAAGTATTTCACCCAGTAAGTCAAATTCCTTCAGATTTAGAAGAAAGGAGTTTAAACTTCCCACCATACAGAAGTGTTATTTGAGCAAAGGCATACTTACCATGATTTAATCTTCACACAATACAAATATATAAAAATATAACAAAATAATAAATGATGATTACAGAGAAATTTATTATTTGGAGGCAGATAATACAGAGATAGAGGCTGAATTGTAATTCACCAGATGTTATTTTGTGGCTTTTCTATATGAATAAACCATGAATTGATAGTGTAGGGCTATTATGGAAATTAAATAAAATAATGAAAATGAAGGCCTTCCTTTTGCTTCATCACTCCATAAAAATCCAAAAAACACTAATTCTTAGTATGCTGAAGTAAAGAATCATGGCAGTTAAAAGCATACAGTTTAGATTTGGATTAATGTTATTTGAGTTTGATTAGGGATCCTATGAAAGAAACAATATTTAAGTTAGTTAGGTGAAGTGATGCCAAGCCAGGTAGTCTAGGTTTAAATACTAGCTCTTAAGTATTCAAGTGATTTTACACAAGTTACCTAATCTCTTAGTTCCCTAATTTCCACCTCTATTCAATGTCATTAATAATAGCACTTCCACTGAGATGTTGTAGAGATAAAAAAAATACTGTAAATCATGCTTGGCAAAGGAAACACCATACAGTGAATGCTATATAAGTAATCACAGTTATCTACTGTATGTAGGTTTTGTAACTTTAGGACAGGTTTATTGTTACAGATTCAAACTCTATTTCTGTAAAGGAAGGATGGTAAGACTTCTATAGGAATTAAGAAAGATGCTTTGTATAAAGTTTCTAGAATAGCAGCTCCATGGCATATCTCAAAGTTTCAGTTGTGAAGGGCACTTAAGGCAGTAAACAGATCAGTTCCTCTATTATCGTTATTAGAAGATGGAAAGCTTATTCTAGAAAGCTTAAAAGGGAAGAAGTTCAGATAAAACAAAAAAATGCACACACATTAAGAAGAAGACATTCTGAAATGAATCTTCTCTCCTTTGGTGTGAGAATTTCATCAGAATCTTCCCTTTTGTTTGGTATAAACAGAAACTGCAAACATAGCTTTAGAAATGCTTGCTTTTATTTATTTTAATCTGCTTTATTCTACAATATGGTATAGATGCATTTTGAGTTTTATGTCATATTCTTCTCCATGAAGCTGCCTTATGTTTATTCCTTGAAGTCTCATACATCCCTGCCATAATGGCACCTACTTGTGCCAGGTATTTTTCAGAGATGGCTCCCAATGATCCATGATTGCTTCTTCTTGGTGTTAGTGACTTATTTTAAGGCCCCTACAGCAACTTCCTTCTAATGAACAGAATATCACATAAGTGATGCTCTAACTATGCTGTAAAAGCCCATGGCATGGCATCCATCTTTGCTAGCACTGTCTTTGGCTCTCTCTTAGAAAATCAGCTGAGGTATTGTGAGATGTCCTATGGACATGACTATGGCAATCAGTAAGAAACCAAGACCTGCTAATAGAATAATTTAATGAATAAATTTGGAAGTAGGTCTTTCTGCAGCAGGCCTTTCCACAGTAGAGCTTGGTAGAGGACTTGGTTAGAGCATCCAACTAAACTGTGCTCAGATTGTACAAAAAGGGGGCAATGAGGAAACAACTCTTTTTTTTTTTACTTTGCTTTGCAGCAATTTGTTATGCAATGCTAGGTGAATAATATAAAATTATACATGTACCATACCTTTATTTCAATCAAGTGCTTCTGGTGGTGGTATTGCTAGCACTGCTACAAACATTAACTTCTAACATTTGTTGAGTCATTTAATTTTTGCAGGTACTGTGAAAAGCTTTCTGCACATAAGGTCTTTTCAAATTCTCCCTGTAATCAAATAAGGTAGGTACTGTCATTATCAAATATGCACCTACAATTTTCTGCTCACAAAACTGAGGCATTAAAAGTGAGAGGCCAATAGCTTGTACCAGATCAAAAAGCCAGCAGGTAAAAGAGGCGTGATTATGACTCAAATGATATGACTTCAAAGCTTATATTGTGTACTCTGTACTCCGATAAAGAATTAAGTTCCTTTCCTTTTCTGATGTTTTTTTGACAAAGAGCCTCAGTGAATAGTGCTGGTTGGCGTGAAGCTTGCTATATAGACTAGGTTAGCCTCCAGCTCACAGAGATCTGCCTTCCTTTGCATCCTAAGTAATGATAATAAAGTTGTGTACCATCATGTCCCCAGCATGTTTAAGTTTCTATCTCAGTCCTCCCATTCATTCTTCCTTTGGCCTTGAATACAGTGATCTGCTGAACCTGTTTACTTATTCATTAAGTGAGAGCACTAACACTACTAAATTCACATAGTTCTTATAAAGATTTAAAATAAGATTTAAAAGACTTTTAGGATTAAAACATACAGCACAGAATCTCATTTAGTAATCTGTTGACATCATTGAAGGCCCTCAACTAGCATTTATAGAGCCTAAGAGAAGCCCACATACCATATGTCTAATATATATGTTCTCACCTCCTATTTTGAAATAATATATACACTTTACACAGCTTCAAAGCAAAGATTCTGTTTTTTGAATTATCAGATTCTCCAAATATCTAAATTAGAATATACTGGTGCAATGAAAAAGGACCACAGGTCCCTGGCTTGTCCTTTCTTTTCCTGTTCCAGCATCTATTCTATAGATCTAGGAGTCATGTATCCATGCATGTGGCCATTCCTACCCATAAATTCAAGTTCCAACTTGGAATGTACAGGATTGCATTTAGCAAATGGAAATTTAAGGTTTAATTTATTATATCTGATAAATTAAGAATAGATTCTTCTTTTACAAAATGTCTTTCAAACCAAGGAGTATACAGTGAAACACAATGCCACTCTCTAGGATAAAATATATGACCACTTTATCTATGGTTCTCCATTATGGTCAACCAAGCAGGCATGAACTGACCAGTGGCCAGTTAATCAGATGGTGAAATTTGTTTCTCAAGCACAAAACACTGGTAAGTCTGACACTGAGTTCCACAGACTGCATTAATCTCTAGACTTTCCTAATGAGGAGTTTCAGAACATACATCTTAAGCCACTGGTACCACTTTTTGCAGCCTACCAGGAGACAGGCTCGTTTTAATGAGCCTTGTTTTGAGGTCACATTTTAAGCCCTCTGACCTGCTTTTTCTTACCTCATTGTCTCCAGGCAGCTTCAAATTGCCCATTCCTCTATATAGCCTGAAAACATTCCTCCTTTTCTTACTTCTGTCACTGAGCAGCATAACTATACTAGCAAAGATCTATTAAGCAATGTGTGGTCATAGATGCTGATCACATGTTAGCTGGAGAGGAGTAAATTTAATGGTGCTGATGTTAGGCATCAAAGTAAGCCAACTATTAACACATAAATAGACATCTCCAGGGAGTTATAGCTATAGACCACATAAATAGACATGAATTTTCCAAGGATACCTAGAATGGGAAGGGAAAAGAAAAGTAAGCTATTTAACACATCCTCAAGTCTCTATTCCCATGGTTCTGATTTAAGGTTGGTATAGATACACTGGCAAAAAGGCCTATCTATATACTGGGTTATATTTATCTGCATAGTTTATATAAGTCATATATAGTTGTCACCTCCTGTTATTACCTTTATTTCCATTCATGACTTATTCCTCTGACTTATTGCCCAATGTTGCCAGAAATCAGTCACAGAGGAAACTATACATTAGTTTGTGTGTACATTCAACAAATAAAATCAGAAGCACTAATCCAGGCAAAGTCTTAAAACAAAACGATGGAGCAGGTCAATGCAGCCAAACCATCACTAAATATATTATACTAAGAGATGGGATCGATTTTGCTCAGCAATCTTCTTAGAGAGAAGGATTTATCAGGCTTAGTTGATGTAATGAAGCAAAGCACAAATAGAATGGGCAGCATTTCCCCCTATTGCTTGAGGTGTTCTATTTATAATCTGCTCGTCTACAGAAATGATTCTAAAGCCTAGGGAGGCCACTAGTCACATTTCCATATTCATAGAAAACTCAGAGATAAAGAAAAGTCAAGTCAAGGACATCAATCTGGGCACTGAAATTACATCCGTCTCTCAGGAAGATGACATACAAGCCAGTCAAACAGACAGAGATGGTCAAAATGTGTTTTAAAGAGGTTGATACAGGCTTGACATTTGAGCCCAGTTCTGGAAGGTAGAAGTAATTTCCATGGAAGACAGGAAATGAATTGGGGGTTTGAAGTGATTACAACCTTAGAAGGCAGTAACAATAAAATGTATCTGCCAAAATGCCCAGTGTCATCTTATGCTGTTTAACAAATATAACCAAAATAATGTTTTACTCTTTATTAGACACTCAGATACCAATACCAAACTAGATGATTTCTATGGGCATTATCTTCTTTAATTTCCATAACTGCCTACAAAATCCCATCCTTTTTCTTTTATATAGGAGAAAATGGGAATCCCAAGAGGCTACATGTGTTGCTCAGGAGCACAAAGCTGCTATTGGAACTCAAATAGATCTCAGTATCTGTCAATCACTGGTGATGTTAGGGTCATATTTCTAAGAGAAAAAAGTAACTGTCAGATTCAAAGAAGATGGCCAAAGTTGTGGGAGAAACATCAACCCATTCCATATGTGAAAAAATTCAATAAATTAAAGATATTCAACATGAAGGAACAAAAAGCCTCAAACATACAAAAGAACTGCCAATACTGTTTTTTAGTCACACATATATCTCTAATTTCTACCATGATGCTGAATATATAGTAGATTTTCAACAAATATTAACTAAAATTAGGTGAATGGATTAACAGAGAAAACTGTGGATGCACAACTTTCACGTAACTTGAGTAGACAAATAGAAACCAAATAGAAAAAAAAATATTTTTATGATATTCTGTGTGGCTTTAGGAACAGAAATTAAAAAGTATCAAAAATAAAAATGAGAAAGATATTTTTCATGCTTATTGTGTTTGAGCCCAAGAATGGGGTTGTATGGAGAAGTATAACACATTTTACACTTGAAGCATTTCCTTTATTGACAGTGAACAGATAGGATAGTTTTGTATTTTTGTATCTCCTTACAAAATAAAAAATAGAATACAGAGGTTTGTTGTCTTACTAATGTCATCAAGTTGAACTCGGGTTATCAAACATAAATTTTTGAGCTAAAATCAAATGCTGATCTTAAAATACACATACTCAAACTTTTATATAAGGGAGTTGTTTCTCTACATTTATAAAAATAAGTTTTTTCTTTTTTCTAATTCATTTCTGCCTGTAAGCCTAATTAATACACAGAGTTGTTAAATAATAAACCACTAACTAAAGTATATTGAAACTATTGGATTAATATGGTTTGCAAAAATCTGATACCCTATATAAGAGATTGTGATATAACTTCCTGGCCAGTTCATATGAGCATGGCTGACCATAATAGAAGACCCTGCATAATATTAAAAATTCTAAACAGAAATTTAGAATGGGGACAGAAGTTATGACTCAGTTGTTAAGAGTGCATACTCTTTCATAGGATCTGAGTTTGGTCCCCAGTCCACACATCTGATGGTTTGCAAAAAACCTATAACTCCAGCTACAGAAGATGCAACACCCTCTTCTGGATTCTAACAGGTGGTTGCACTTGCATTCATAGCCTAGTGAACACAAAATTAAAGATAATCAAAATAAAACATTTAAATAAATTTATTCAACTGATCCATATACAGTAAAACAAATACAAAAATTCTCATTATTTACAATTTCTGTATTGGTTAAACTGCCTACTTCCAAAGATGAATTTGCAATCTCCCCCAAGAAAAGCAGTGTTTTCACAGTTGATCACACCGGTGCACATAAAGTAACAAACACAAAGAGGTTTGGTGAAACAGAACAATGTTCTACCTTATACTTTTAGCTCTCATACCACATGCAAAGGTCCTTTTTGCTGTATAGTCAGTCAGTTCCATAGTTTTCAGTTTTTTGGGATTTCAAAAAACAATTGTATTTTAAATAGCTCTCAAGTATAGTGTTTAAGTGTAGTCTACTCAGAAAATCTGTATTCAGTTATGGCTATAAGTATATTGTTAATGAATTGACAAAATGTGTTAAATGGGGTGTTTGTCTTTAAGCAGAAACACACATAAAACAAAATAATATATTGATAGGCTGAATAATTAGGTCATAGTAAACCAATGTAATTCAACTAACTTAGAAACTGGAGTATGTGACTACTGTAAATAATGAGGAACAGTTGTATATATGTATGTGGATTATCTCCTGATCCTGTCTATGAGAAAGAACACTTATGCTTAACTAATGTCTTACTTTGACCCCCTGGAACTATGTAAACATATCTGTGGACATCTCAATCAGTATCTGAAGAAACAAGGATCAGAGGTGTGTGATCAAGACAAAGGTCTCAAATTCATCCTCAAGATATAGCATTTATATTTCTGAAAAATCAATGAAAAAAGGGTAGGGCCAGGAAAAGCAACCACTGTTCAGCATTATCAGTTTGAACCAAGAAGTCAACCTTCTCTCAAGGATGATGCTATCTAGTCAGTGAATCCTTTTCTTTCCTCCTTTCACATGCTCCACACTAGAGAGTAGGCCCCTTCATTGAAAAGCAATACTTTTCAACGATTCCTTTTGGGTTGAAAACTAAGATATTCTCTAAAAAGGGCTTTTCAGTGTAGGGCAAGGGTGAAGAGACAGAGTGTGAGGTTCATTCCTTTTGACAGAGGACATCTTGCTATGGCATTCCAAGCTCATCCACGGCAAATATGCTATTCCATATTCTGTATGTCTAAAAAGAACCTGACAGAGCAAATGCATTGGAACTTTGGAGCCTCCCTCTCTGAAAAGTAAAGTACTAAGACTCAGGGGCTAAAGAATTGCTCCCTGCTGATTAACTCAGCAAAATAAATACCACAGCAGGTAACTGGGGGGAAGCTCCTTCTACCACAGGTGGGAAAAAGCATACCTGGCAAGATGTCCAGCTAAGAGCAATTAGCCACCAAGCTTCTGAAAACTTCAGATTGCAGTATTGGCCACAAAAAAATGCCACTCGCTACTAAGACAAAAGTTTCTAAAGAAACTGTCTTTGTTTTGTTTTGTTTTGTTTTGTTTTAAGAGCGCTTGACTAAAGGTACTAAAACACTTGGAAGAAAACCTCGAGTCAAAGCTGACAAAGGCATCAGGATAAAGCACTGTCAACAAAAGCATAAGTTTGCTGCTCTTCATCAAACCAGACCACACTGCCACCTACTGAACAAGTGCACCCTTTCCTTTGGCCTTGTCTATAGTGAATGCTTTCTGAATATTTATTCTGAGAAATGTGACCAGTCTTCTCCCATTCTCAGGGCACTTTGACAGCATAACAGAAAGCCTCTTCAGTGAACTCAGAGCATCATCTTCCCTAGCACCCACCCACCAGGGGAAACTGGAAGCCAACAGCATTAGATACTGACTCATTTGTTCTGTGACAAAAGTTGGGGGAGGCAGAACCAAAATGAATGTGAGGAGATGGGCACCACACCAAAACAATTGAATCACAAGGCAACCACAGAGAAGAAACTGCTGACAAGTGTTTGAAGCAAGGCACCCATAACCATGAATCATGCAACATAACAGTTGGGTACCGACTGATTTGTAAATCCAGAAGAATCAGAAATAGCTTTGCAGAAACAACCCATATGAGATGCAGTTCTGAGCCCAGATACCATGGGCTGAAGCAACTCAAAAGCAGGATTGCACAAGGGATTAATATCTTTCCAAACTGTTACTTGTCATTTCGTATACATAAATAGTATCCAAGCTTTCAAGATTGAAATGCCAGTTTCCCTGGAGCAGAGAGTCCACAGTATAACTAGATACTCAAACTGAGAATCTAATATTCCATTTATCACGCAGTTATTTTATGAGAATCAACTCAATGAATTCTATAAAAATGATGACAAAATGTTGGGTGGATAGAGACAGAGGGTGGATCTGGGAAGAGGTGGGAGACAGAGAAGGTGAATATGATCCAACTACATTATATAAAATCTTCTAAGAATTAATTTTAAAAGAATGTTTTTAAAGAATATTTATTTTTTAAAGATAGAAACAGGAGGCTGCTACACATGACGAAATTGAAAATCTTGCAGTCAATTCCAATTATATACTTAAGTAGTGTGGGAAATGGCCTACATAATGTATCCCATTGTATCAAGATATATCAAAAAAAGTACCAAGAAAAGTAACCTGCCCTAATTTATTTCTCCCAAAGTCCTCAACATCACTTCCATTACACAACACTCAAATTATTCTAAAATTCCAGCAATCAAAGCAGATATTGGTTTGAAATGCAGAAATATCTTAAGGGTCAATCATACCATATTCCTCTATAAATATTGTTCCACTTCTGTAATTAACTTTGGATCAAGAGCATTATGGAAAGTTAGTGAATGACAGGTTACTTCTTCCTGAGAAACATCTAAACAGGAGCCATCCGCATCAGGGAGATGTGAAGGCTTAGAAATCAGGAGAACATGAAAATCTTAGATTCACAAGAAGCAGAAAATGGAAATTAAGGGATAGAAAGGATGTCAAGAGAAAATTCACTAAAGTTAAATTTTCTTAGTTCAGATCATACTACAGAGGATATTAGTAATACATCACACTGTGTTAAGTAGTATAATAAATACAACAACTAACTGGAATAGAATGTAAGAAAAGCAGTAAAACTCCATTGCCTGGTGGACTAATAAGAAAACACTGCACAAGAAAATGGGATTACACTTAACCTTAAAGCAGTGGCTTTCAACCTGTGGGCTGTGACACCCTTGGTATCAAATTCACAGGAGATATCCTACATATCCAACATTTACACTATAATTCATAACTAACAAAATTACAGTTATGAAGTAGCAACAAAATGATTTTATGGTTGGGGGCCACCACAACATGAGGAACTGTATAAAAAGGTTGCAGCATTAGGAAGGTTGAGAACCACTCTCTTAAAGTATAGGCAAAATTGAGAAAAGTGAGGAAAATATGTCCCAGATTTGAAGAAAGTTATTATGATAAAGCTGACCATGTGTTTTGTAAGCCCTTGGGACTGGATTGTGGGAGGAATATGGAATATGGAATTAGGAACTCTGGTCTAGAAAATCCTTGGATATTTCAAGAAGAATTTAATGAATGATTATAGTGTGAGTTTATAATAGAACACTGAGAGAAATGTAGAAAATGTAGGCCCACATCAAGAAGTTTCAAAGGGGAGCAAGTACTCTGTGAGTACTGGACAGGAGGTCACTTTTATGATATTTGTGCAATTAATATGGCTGCATTCTAAGCCTAAGAACTTCAGAGGTTCAAATATAGGAGCAATAGACTAATTACATTGTAAGTATAATTTTAAGACAGGATAGTATACAGGCTGTGTACATCTTTCTAGTAACAGAGAGAAAAAATAGAAGCATAAAAGATATTTTTTAAAATGATCTGTTGACGAAAGGATGGTGAAAAAGTTTAATCTTACTATTTGAAAGAAACTATAACTATTAAAGAAATTAGCATCATTAAATATACTACTGGCACTTTGAACTGAGACAGCAAGGTATCCTATGTAGATAAGTTCTGCCTTCTTAAAATCTCCATTTTTGTGAAAATAAAAACTAGCTCAAAAGGAGAAAGCCTAAATGCTAATGTTAGTGGTGATGGTTCCCTATTCTTCAAAAGTCACTCAGTAGTTTCTCCAGGGTCAGCACACAGAAGTTAATGCTATTGGTTCAGAGGGCCAGCAGCAGAAGTTGATGACATCACTCATATAGAACTGGTTTTGCAGGGGTAGAAGGTGTAAGATTATAATCAGGTAGTTTACATCGATCTACAGAGGCAAGGCAATATGTAGCAGAGTTAGTATCCCTGCAAAATATCCCTGAAAATCCATTAAATATGACTTCTCAGTCACATCCTAAATTGTAACAGAGATCTCAGGATTCTGGAAATGCCAATACCAATGAGAGAGCTACTGAGGAAAGCTAAAGGCCTGAATAGATCCAGCCTAAGAACCGCTATATATGATAAAGGTAGTAGAGCTGGAAGAGTTTGAACATTCAAGTTCTTTGGAACCAGATGGTTCCATCATTATCCCAAGGCTGTGGACATGGAGCTGCAGGATTAGTGTTTGCCCTACTTGGTTTTGGATTTGTTTTGATCCAACAATCCTTTCAATGTCCCATTCATACCTTTCTAAATGGAAATATTCATTCTGTACCACTGTGTATTGGAAAGATTTTACTTTGATTTTTTTTATAATAGTCCACAGTTAAGTTACTGCTTTGAGTTTCAACGGAGACATGAACTTTAGACCTTTAAACCGTGTTGCAACTGTTAAAGACTATGGGGAATTTTGAAGTTCTTGTATTTTGAGATAGCCAGGAACCTATGGGGACAAGAGGTAGAAGTTTGTTGTACTGACTGGTTTTGTGTGTCAACTTGACACAAGTTGGATTTATCACAGACAAAGGAGCCTCCCTTGAGGAAATTCCTCCATGAGATTCAGAAGTAAGGCATTTTCTCAATTAGTGATCAAGTGAGGAGGAACCAGCCCATTGTGGGTGGTACCATCCCTGGGCTGGTCATTCTGGGTTCTATAAGAAAGCAGGCTAAGCAAGCCAGGGGGAAAAATCCAGTAAGCAGCACCTCTCCATGGCCTCTGCATCAGCTCCTGCCTCCAAGTTCCTGCCCTGCGTGACTTCCTATCCTGACTTCTTTGGTGATGAACAGCAATGTGGAAGTGTAAGCTGAATAAACCCTTTCCTTTCCAACTTGCTTTTTGGTCACAGTGTTTTGCGCAGGAATCCAAACCCAGACTAAGACAGTGTAGTCTAAATGTAGTGTGCTGATGTGTCAAGCTGAGAACGTGTGGACTTATATGGTGGTTAATCTTAAGATAATGATGGGATTCTGAATCACTATAGTGTGTGTGTGTGTGTGTGTGTGTGTGTGTGTGTGTGTGTGTGTGTGTGAGCATGCGGTTATCTATGTTAGGTTAACTGAGGTGGGAAGAACTGTCCTAAATATTGATAGTACCATTTCATAGGTTGAGAAGACTGAATTAAAAAGGGAAAAAAATGAGCTGAGCATAAATATTCATCACTCTGTGCTTCCTGGCTGTAGATACAATGCAGCAAGCTTTCTCTTTTTTTCTAATACCCTATCTTCCCTACCACGAGAGACTGTATCACCTGGATTGTTTTCCAGAATACCCCTTTCCTTCCTTAACTTGCTTTTGTGAACGATTTTGTCACAACAATGAGAAAAGTAAGTCCTACAGGAAGTTGGCAAGAAGGTCATGGAGATATTTATGTAAGCCTGCCAAACCACAAGTTTGGATTATTTTTCTTTTTGAGCCATGGGTTTTTAATATCTGAAATGGAGATAGTGGCATAACTGCATTGCACTGTTATAAGAATTAAATAAGATATTCTCCATAAAGTATATTGGCTCAATGCCTATTTCACAATAGTTCTTAAATTGCAACTTCTTATGCTGTACCATCATTATCATTACTATCAGGAATGGCAATACCAGAGAGAGTAATTATTAGGTGCAGCCTAATATTTAGGTTACATTAATAACCTAATATTTAGATGAAGAGTCTTTCATGACATTATATACTAAGGTCATATAAAAGAGTGAGTGGATCCTAAAGATACCACAAAGAGAAATTCAAGTAGATTTGTGAATCATCTAAACATTAAAGATACAGAAGAGTGAGAGAGACCATTCCAAGTCATTGGGAATTTAGATGACAGATATATAACCAAACAAGAAAAAATTCGAAAGAGCAGATGGTTGGGGTGGCAAAACAAATGATTAATTTCTTCTGTAAAATGTTTATTTTTAGGTATTTATAATATTCTCAAATGATTATATTTTATGCATATTTAACAATATAAGGCCTGTGAGATGGAAATGAAAATGTTTGCTTATGAAATAAGCTAAAGAAGGCATGATTGAAACTTGATGGTAGATAAACTTGCCACACTGGTGAATAAACAGAGGAAGCAAAGGGCAAGTAACCACACCCGAAGGAATAAGGCAAGGAAGGGTAGGAAATGTTGAAGAAATGGAGAGAAAAATAATCATTACTTCCTTGAAAAAATATCTTTATTTTATGAGTGTGAAGGCACACATATTTCATCCCAGCTGGGTGGCAGAGGAAGGCAGATCTTTGAGTTTGGGGCCATCCTGGTCTCCAAAGCGGGTTGCAGGACAACCAGGGCTACATAGAAAAACCCTGATTTTAAAAATCAAATGAAAATGATATTATTTATATTAATGTTATTAATGTACATCATAAAAAATTCATGTTAATCACAAAAGATTTCCAAACCTCAATTTGGAATTGTCCTTTAAAAGATTTGCTGATGTGCCTGGAATAATTTATAATTCATTGATATTTTTAAAAGAAATTATCATTTAATACATTCTAAAAGCATCTACTTGGGTATTGCAAAGGAGAATGGCAAATGTTGTAGAGAAAAGAATAAGGTATCCAATCTCTGTCCTAAAAAGGTGGCAAGACACACTGATACATGCATACAGAAACATTCAAATCATAGTACCTGAGTAAATTAGAAAGTTGATGCAATATTTATCAAGGGTGATATGTAACTAAGTGCAAAGGCATTGCTAAGAGTTCAGAAAAGTAAAATGTATTTACTTAGAGGATATGAACCTCAACTGGAATATTTTTTAAACCATAGCTTAGTAAAATGTAATTAGGACAAAATTCTGATACATTAAACAATTAATCTTGACCATAAAACTAATGCAAAGGGGTTCATGCTGAATTTTAAGTACCAGAGAGCCTAAGAAATCATAAGTGTTTTCCAACTGATGTTTCAACACTTTTGCTGCATGATTAACACCTTCTTCCCAACTCCACCATACTGGGCTTTCTTTCTAAGACACTTAGTAATTCCAAAATTTTACCAGTTGTATGGCTGCATGTTTCCCAAACCTGGAAAATAGGCTCAGAATAAAAAAGCTCATGAACAGAAGAAAAGTTTAAGTTTGATCCACATTTTTTCCTATTTCTATACACAAGGCAAAACTAGGAATTATTAAATGCCACTCCCCCAAAATGACCATAAAAAATAGAATCAAGTAATGACTTAATCTGACTGAAGAACCTTCATTTGGGGACAAGAAGAAGCAGAAAATTACACAATAATAAAATTTGTTTAATCCTGATCCTCTGGGAGAACTGAAAGAATGAAGAAACACAGTGGAAAAGGTCTGGCTAAGTCTGACATGTAGGAATATTGGCTTTGAAAAAAAAGCAAAGGGGTGAGGAAAGTGGAGAAAGGGAACTTTGCTTTTCAAGTAAAGGTTGATATTAAGATGCAGGAAATGGCTTTTAAATTATGCACATGTCTCATTCTATAGAGCATAGAGCTGTTGTGTCTGAAGTAAAAAGGTGGTCATAACCCCTAGAAAGCATTACCTTTTAAGGAATATATTAGGTTGCAGCTCTTTTGAATTTCCCAAAGACAATCCACTGAAATTTCCCATAGCAATAACAGGAAGAACAGCAGGGAAGTCTGTGCTGACAGGAAAAGCTTGCTTTAAGGGAACCTAATGTGTGATTTTTCTTTATGTAAGAGATCATCTGAGGTAATTATCAGATTTACACATCATTCTATGCTGAAAATGATAACTATATTTTATTATTATTATTTCTTTCAAAACACACCTACCCCCCTACTCCCCACCCCCGCCACCAAATCCACCTGAAGCAATTACAACAGTAAAATCTGGAGATGAACACAAAAGCATTAATTATAATTTGTATGGTTTCTTTAGAATGAATTGAAAAACCTGCCAGTTTAGTGAGGAAGTTCAATCATCACTAAAAGCTGAAGCAATGCATAGTTTGGAAGGCATTCCAAGTAGCAGCAAATTCAAGTTCACTGGAAGCAAAAATTTTCATGGCAGAGACACAGTGAAGGAGAAAATGGAATCAAGTGGTCCAAGGTCAAGTTGATGAAGAGCATTAGTAGAGTTAACATAGAAAGTAGAATTTCCTATACTTTGTCATGAAGCCTTCTTTCTCATTACATCTTGCTTTTCTTTAGAGAGTATGAGGCAGAAGGTTTTTTTGACATCTGTGAAAGCAAGTAAGATAATTTAATAAGTAACTGCATCTAGAAAATGTCTCTGACTTCTAAAATGGGAATAGCAGAGACAGTGTCAACCTTTCTTTTCTGACTGATATACATGTTAGAGGTGCCTAACAAGTTAATAAGCACACAGAATACTGAACCTAAATGAGAACATCATGGCCAAAAACATGTTGGTTGAGGCAATCAATTTGTGGTGCTGCAAATCATATATTATATACCTTGATTTCTGTCATCTAATGAATTTTTGCTTCATAGCATCTAATACCTCTATTCATGTGAAGACTAGTACAATCTTTTAGTGCCCCTGGTGAAATATTATAAAATGTTCTGACATTTAAGAGTTTGTTTCTATTACAGTTGGTGCATGTTATACCTATATGTTTTTTAATGTCTGGGCTTCCAAACAAGGGTTTCAGGGCAATACAACTTCTTTGTTTATTCAACCAGCAATTTTGAAGGTATGCACAAGCTCGCTATACTCTGAAAAAAATGCACAGAAGGACAAAACAGAGATAAAATGAGAATAAAAGCCATAATGTAATATATTATAATTCAACTAATAACATCCTCTTCTAAGAGGCTGAAGGTGTAGCTCTTAGAAGAGTACTTGTCTCGCATGAATGAGATTCTAAATTGTACCTCCAACACCACATACAAAAATCATATTTTCTTATCTGTACCCAAACAATTCAAAGTCTTCTTAGACATCCAAGTACAACTTAATTTCTGCATACCTCCTGTAATTTTCGTCCATTACTTGATCTTATGTTGATTACTCCAGATATACTATTACTATGTAGAATCAAGAGATATTTTCTGTTTCTATTCATATGAAAGAGTGAGACACAATCAGATTTAGATGAGAAATGGATTACACTTGCCTTTCTCATTCTTCTGAGCTATATTTGGGCCACTTTAGGTACATAAACCCTGCCAAAAAAACTTCCCACTCCCCATTCTCACAATAAATATAAGTGCAAATAGTATAGTCATATTGATGATTCTTGACTGGATTAATTAATGAGGCATATACATATGAGGATCAAGGAAGTCACTTTGAAGTATCAAGTTGTCCAGAAAAAGAATACAGGTAGTTTATAAAATAAATTTTAAAGTACTTTGATACATTTCTAGTCACTCTAATTTTAGAATTTAAAATAATACTAAATGTACAGCATTTTCATAATTGTAAATAGATAATATAAGTTAGATAATAAATCTTTGAATTTTTGGGAAAAGGAAACATATTTAACTCCACATTTCATTCTCAGCACCTAATAATGAGCCTGGAGTATAAGGTTGTGTTTAGTAAACATCTGGGTTAGACGAATGGATAAATAGATATGAATGAATAGATATGGGAAAGTTGAGGAATAAACAAAATAGTTCACATGAGCAAACTTAAATTCCACTATTTCCTGCCACCAACACATTATTTTTACACTGAGCATTTAGAATAAATACAGAAGGCTGGAAATTACCAGATCCTATTTTGAGACTCACAACTGACATCACTGTAACCAAAAGACATTAGTGAGAATATTTCTGCTGTATATATCAGGAAAATTGACTCTACAAGGCATGTCTCAAAAGCAAATACGATAATTGCTTACACATAGTAAAAGATTAGCCACCAAAAAACTGAGAAATGAGACTAATATCTTTCTAGATCGGAGACCTCACAATGTGATCAAATTCGTTCACTAATACTACCTGTCAAAATGTCTAGCTTTTCCCTTCCTGTTAGAATTGGGCTTCTTGGTACCTACATAGTTCCACATAACCAATTCTGGACAATGAGTTATAACTGGATTTTTGTGTGCTGAGTTTAACAGAAGAATTGCTCTTGGGATGACCTTCATAGCTTGCTTTCCTCTGCTTCAGAATCTGGCAATGTTCCTAACAGTTGCTTTTCCACACAGCTGAGTCACAGACTGAGGGTGATGACAATGTGGAAGTAAGCTCCCAGAAGACCTGTGATGGAAGAATATATTGAACAGCAAGAAAAATAAATAAACTTTGTTTTTAATCACTGAGATTTCAACAGTTTGAAATTCTTTGAGCATAGTCTAATTTACTGAATAGTACTGGAGTTTAAGGCTTTTCCAGAGTGATAGTCCAGTCTTAACTATTAGGACCTACTTGCCACTAGCAAGAAGGGAATGAAGAAACTAGCCATAGGAAGTTATGAAGATACAAACTAACATGGCAAAAGAAAAAGCTTATACCAGCTAACATGGTAGTCCTAACATATAAAGCAGAGACAATATTTGAAACAATTTTACAGGGCAAGAGCAGACTCTCACTATTCTTCCCTGTGATGGAAATTCATTGACAGCGAAGGGAAATGTCTTGAAAAACTAAAACATAAGACCACACTTAGGATGGCCTACTAAAAAGAGGCTGTCCCTGGGATAATGATGGGAATTCCTTAGAGAAAAAGTATGAGAATGGGGGAATTCAATAAAGACATGTTCCTGAGTCATTCTAAAGTTAACACACTAATTCTTCTCTGTACAGCACTTTATATTACATGACACCTTTTATATGTATATCTTCATTTGGGCCCCACAGCTCACCTAAGACCAGACAAGGAATACCATCTACAGGCAACTGATTAAAAAAAAAAAAAAAGATGAGTAACTGGGCTGTCGATTGCCTAGGGTTGAAATAGCTAACAGGTAACAAAGGTGGAGTTGTAATATATGTCTTATATTTCTTGTATCTGTGATGTTTGGATCCTATGTGTTTCTAATAAAACCTATGCTCTCACTTTATAAAAAATTTATTTTTTTCAAAACTAAAGTCATTGTTTGTGATCTAAGCTCTACTTACATAACTAAAACCTAAGCAATGATTGCACTAATAATGTCTCTATTCTGTGTAAAGAGAAGATGCTGTAGAGGATGCATTAAACATAACATCTAGTTAAGTCATTTCTCAGCTGCTGATGGCTCTGGATGCAAATTAGTACTGTGCTTTTTCACACACAACAGATGTTTCTGGGTGTTTATTTTTATATGTTTCTCATCTGAGAAATTGCATGAAGAAAACAGGCAATGTCGACTTTCATAGAACGCTCTCTTTATTTAAGATCAAAATGGATTAGAACCTAGAGGCCTGCAGCTGGAGTTCTCAATATCAACTTCTTTGTTCTATGTTACACATCTGTTCATCAGAAAAACTCTACCCTACACCTGACATGAATACACTAGGATTATAAGAAGGATGTGGATAAGTTTTTCCTCCCAAAGCAGGAATGAGGTATAAGCATAAGAGTCCTAAAACTTTTGGACTCAGTGAATCCTTAAATAAATTTATATCATTAGATTTTTAGCACCATTGAAGCAGTCTACATGGAAGAAGTATAGGAGATGTTGCCAGTCATTACCCAAAGATAGTTATATAGTAAAAAAATGTTCAAACTGTACTAAGAAATATGATGAAATGTGTAGCTTATTCATGTATTCTATTACAAATTCAATATTCTTCATATTCCTTCACCTATCTAGTAAAAGAGGAAGTTTTATCAGGTTAAATTTATTCATTCTAGCTCAATGCAATAATTTAAACTATTTAAGTAATGCTGTCTCTTTAGATAAATTTAGTCTTTACAATGGTTACTTTTTTCCCTTGCTCACACCCAATATAGTGCTTGGCCTTTTTAAAAAGACTCTCATGACTATAAAAAAATTAAGTTATGGTTCTTTCAATCTATTTAATCAGAAAACATGAAAGATTATTTTAAGTTGGCCAGCATGCCTAACTTTTAAAAGGAATCCCTGGAACCACCCATGCGAGAATTTTAAAAGAAAGTTTTAACCTGTGTTGCAACTCTACTGCACTATTCATCTCTGGCGTAAATGAGTTGAGTTAGAGGATGAGTTAAAAATTGAAGGAAAAAAAATCTCTTTCAGAAATAGTTCCCTTCCTTTTCTCTATAGAAGGCAATGGTCATTTTTCCCTTAGCGTAAACTAAATGACAGATACCTCACAATGAGAACAAAGAGATTATTTATTTGTCCAATACCATTTGGAGGTCACAGGAAACTAGTGTCTAAATTGGAATTCAGTAGATCAAGAGCTATGAGTAGTGAGATGTTCTGATAATGAAGCTAGTGCACTAACAGAGACAAATCCTGTAACATTAGTGTTTCTTTTGAAATGAGTTACACCTTGAGTCCCTGTAACCAGTTGCCACAAACACTGTATATTACCTATATTTCTGGGAGTTTGAGGTTCAAAATGAACCTTATGGGGCTAATATTAATCAAGATGTGCTAAGAATGGTTCTCTCTGAGGATGTCTACTCTTCATATAATCTTACTTCTAAAGAATGCTGGGATTACCTAGCTTCTCCCCTGATCATTCCATCCTCTACCAACATGCTCACACTACCACTCTTATCTTGTGCATTTTTGTTTATTTTTTGATAGTTTGTTTTGTAGATAAGATCTCATATAGATAGGCTGTCCATAAATTAGGTATGTGTGGAGAGTTTGGTTTTCAACTCTAATTTCCTGGCCTCCATGTCTGAAATGTTCGAGTAAGGATGTGTGCCATCACAGCCTACCATTCCGCCTCTACTTGAAAAGGCCTCTGTTATTTTATCAACACTGTTACAGAATGTAAAATAGTATTGGCATTTTAATATTCCCCCATCACACTAGCATATTTTCATCTATCAAACCAAGTAACATATTCACAGGTTCTAGATTTGGACATGTACATCTTTGCTAGATCATTATTCAACCGACAAAAGAGCAGAAGTGAGCCTCCTTTAGTCCTTTCCCAAGCTGAAGCAATTGAACCTCAAAAGACTAGACATGCACTATCTAAATCATGAATCAGCAGGAGAGAGGAATGGCTCTTTAATACCCATGCAAAGAAGTCATTTTATTTTGATAAGGAACTTTCCGGTAAAGGCTCACCAAATAACCCTGATGAAGACAACTCAAAGGTTGGGTTAAATATTGCAACAAATAGGAACGTAACCCATTACAGATAAGACTTTTCATTATTCTTACTTTTTGGCTTTGTATTCCATAAAACTTGAAGAAAAGGCAAGAGAGAATGATCATTGAAAAGTGGGAAATGGAATGAATAGATTAGTCTCAGGAAATGTTTTAACTTCAAGTGAAGTTAAGAATATTGATGATTACATAGGACTTAACATTTTAATTATGGACATGAGACATTGTGGTGACAAAGAGTAAGCAGCAGAATTTTAATTATCCAAGAGCCTTAGGATGTGCTGAAATTTCCACCAGTCACAGCCAAACTAGGAAAAGTAGGTTTTCAGCAAGCTGTAAAAGAGATGGGAAGAATACAGATGCTTTATTAATTTACTGAGTTCTATTTCCTTCAGGGCAGCCATTATGCAACATGTGACACAGCACAATATAGGCAAGGCTCACAAACATGCACATTTTTGTCCAGTCCTCTGACTCCCTGGGTCTCTGTAGTGCCTTGCCTTCCTGGATACTGCTCACTCTGCTGCTCTTTGAGTCAAAGTCAGAGATGAACGCATTCTGTATTGTTCTCTCTCAGTATGGGCAGAGCCTGGTGATCTTTGCTATTTGTTAAACAAGAAACAGCCAGATGTTTGACTGTGATACATAGTTGCTCCCCAGCCCAGGCTAATCACCTTGCAATGCTCATCTAGAGATTCATTGTACTTCTGCCCCTGAACACTCCCCAAATAGACTCTCAGCTAACTTCCATATGCCCTGCTGCCCAGAGCTACAGTGGAGCTTCTGATTCCCTTAACTTTATACACAAGCAGGCAGCAATCCAACAGCAGCACCAGCTATAGGATTTTGAGGTAAGAGAAGGAACAAGTCTGTAACCATACATATACCGTACATATGTACACTTAGCATAACAAAAATACATCGTATATTTTTGAAAGGGCAACTTGAAATCCAACCAGTCAGAGATCCTCATTTCTTCTCAACAGTGTATTCCTAGAAGAACCATTTACCATGGCTAGTCTTAAATTCATGAAATGTAAAAATGAAACTCAAGTATACCTACTATTTGATGATACAAAGCACAAATTAAACAGTATATAAAAGAGGACTTTTCAAATCCCAAAGTCTTAAAAAGCTTTTTAAAAACTGAGATTTCTTTTTAACTTGGGGTTTCTGCTCATTTAATAGATAATTTAATGACATTCAGCTCATTTACTACATACTTTCTTCTAAACTTCACAGCTTTTGCATCCTAGACTGGAGAAGCCACATCAGTATGAAAGTAATAGTCTTGTATGTTGCAAACATGCTGTGTAACTAGTTCAGTGTTTTGGGGTAGTCATCCTAGTTATCATACTCAGAAAGTCCTGGATTAATTCATATTTTACCTGTACCATTTTGAAATGCTTATTTTTTTTTTTAAGTAATGAGTCTCATGGTTTAATTTTACTTCCTCTTTGCATTTCCATTCTCCCTTATCCTATTTCGCTGCATGGTCATGTATAGTTCATTTCCAAGCAGCAAGGATACTACTCACAACTAAGTGTATTAAAAACATTAATGAGATACTTAATAGACATTAGAAAGTACATAAAAATACAAACCTTCAATAAACTACTCTTTCCATAGGCCAACATTTTCTATTAAAATCTTTCATAAAATTCTGTGCTTGAGTTTTGTCAGCTTATACAGATTCAAATGCTTTAAGCCCTGCAATTACTCAAACTTTGCAAAGAATGTGGTTTCATTTCTCCTTATTACCAGATTTGGTCAATATATAGAAAAATATCTGAGAATGTGTTATCCTGTATCTATCCCCTCTGATAACATTTACTGTCTCCTCTCATCACATCGATCTCAATTTATAAGAACATAGATATTTAGGAAGCCAGTATCCTGCTATGTGAGTGTGTTTTAAGATGATATTTTTATTATTGATTCCCTTCTGCCCACATAAAAAGAGAAACCTATAAACTTGGCACCCCTGGGTCATTGGGGCAATTTCAAGGGCACTCTCTCTGGAAGTTCCATTTAAGTTTCCTAACATTTGTTATAGGGCTAAAACTCTTCTGAACAGGAATCCAAGTTCTGTAGAAATGAGGAAAAATCAATAGTGGTTTACAAAATATAAAGCCAAAATTACACATAAAAGGCTCCCTGTAAGACTATGTTTTTAGAGATAAATATATACTTGACAAGAGGATCATGCCAACCCATTTCGAGTTAGAGTTGCAGTCTGCTCAGATGGTGGGAAAATTAAAACAGTATGGGCTAAGGCTGTAAACCTCCAGATTTATAATGCAGCATCACTGAATTAATAAAAACCGGATATCATTAGTATTCCAGAAGGCTCGATAAAAACGTGATTTACAACTAAAGCAGGTAAGAATTTTTTAATGGCTAAAACGTTTTAAACACTTTCTCCTAGAATAACTGCCAGAGTACAATGCATGTCAGCATTAAGCTCTTTGAAAAAGAATGCCAAAGGGCTCTTTCACTGCTGTGTGGCAGCCATATTTGACTAAATACCACTCTAGCCTCCAGTTTCTAGCAGAACTACCACCTACACAATTCTCCTCCCCAGAAACAATTACCCTTTCTCCTCTCCTGACACTAATCTTGAGTATCTGCAGTATACAGTTCAGGGATAAAAGCAATCCAGCTCTGCAGGCAAAGCCAGTATCTCACCAGAGAGAGGCACCAGGGGACACGCAGATAAGAGAAGTCAGTGTCCTTATCTGCAGCAGGAAGTCTTGTAAAGCCAGAGATTTCAGAAAAGTGCCTGAGCCACACAGAACTATTCTTTGAGGCCACATCCAGGAGTACCTAACATAAAAATAGGCACGCTCATCAATTCCCACACTTGCAGCCACGCACCCCCAACGACTGACTGATTCATAACTACTAACAAAACTAAATCAGGAAATTTTAGAGCTGAGATGTAGGCATTTTTCCTTAGAAGTTAAGGTCAATAATAATATAAAACACCATTTAACATTCAAGTCAGTTTGAGTTTTCCTGAGGTTAAAGACCAAGTCTCATTCACTATTTAGGAGATAACAACAAATACTTCATAAGTAAACTGATGCTTGAGAGTCCAACCTCAGCACCAAGGTGTCTCATTATTACCCATCTCTACAAGCACATTTTGGCTGTGGGTGGAGGGAGATGTTGCCAGGTAATACAGTTTCATGATATAATCATAGTACTTGCCATGTGAAAACACTTAAGACCTGGGCAGTTAAGCTCTAAAGCTTGGCACAAATCCACAGAAGCCACAGTGGAAATTAAGTGATTATAAAATGTGTTTAACAAGGAATATACTAATGTCAGTATGATTCAAAGATTATAGAGACCTCCCTGCATGTCCTATTTTGTCTTTACCCCTAGAACCATTGCACAATACAGGATATATAGGGGGAAGTAACAACATTTGAAACATCAAATTTCTAACCGGCATGATAAATTAAGAGTCTATTTTAAAGAAATTTGACTTTAAGGAATTTTATAAAATATTGCTCCTATCTGAGCTTATGGTGTAATGTTTCTAATCCGTACATAACTCTTGGCAGCCCTCCTCATCAGAAATTCAGACCAACTCAATGTGTAGTAAACATTGAGGCTTAATTATATTGAGAATTGGACAAGATGTCTCCTTTATCTCAAGCATATTCCTACAGAAAAAAAAATATATAAGGCCTACAAAACAAAACAGTAATGACCAGATAAAGTCAGCATTTGAAATAGCCAGATAATATGTAGCTCCTTTCAGTCTTTACCAAAGTACAAGCATTGTGTTTATGTCTACCAATGTCTCAATAAGCATCATTCTAATTTGTTTTCTGTTGCTTTTGTAAACACTGATAAAAAAGCAAATTAAAGAGTAAAGGATTTATTCCAACTTGCTGGTTATGGTACATCACTGAGGGAAGCCATAGCAAGAGCTCATGGTTGGGACCTGGATACAAATGATGAAGGAAAGACTGTAGGGGGATGCTTCTTAGTGCCTTGCTACCTCTGGCCTGCTCAGCTACCTTCCTTAAAAACTCAGGACCACATTCCCATGTATGGCACTGGCTAGGCTGGGTCTTGCTACACTGATTATCAAGCAATCAAGGTAATGTCCCCTACACATGACCATAGACAATGTGATGGAGACAATTCCTCAAATGAAGTTCCATCTTTCTAAGCATGACAAGCTGAAAGCCAAAATCAGTAACACATGTATTAAGGCAGAATAGTAGGTACACGTGATTTCTCCAAGTGAACAATGGACAAAAACAGCTGAATTAGCTGAGGTTCCCTTGGGGTAAGGCTAAATGTAAAATATTCAGCTGGGAGACTATGCAGACTTTGTACAATCACTGGCATGTTAGCTGCACTCTTGGGTCTGCTAAAGAAATTACAGGCAGTCAAATTAACACATGTATCACAGTATGCACCAATGAATCCCCAAGCTTCAGCACAACCTGATTAGTATTAACAGCAAACCAAGGGACCAGAGAATTAAAGGATAAACTACTCACTCATCAAGGTATGAATTAATTCAGTTCAATAGCAACAAAGATTTAGCTTATGTTGTTCCCTACATAAAATAAATTTCTCTCTCCCTCTGGATCCACTCATCTTTCAAATTCTAACTTCAACCCTATCTTCTATATAAAACTTGAGGGACTATTTGGGGTTTGTGTTATGCCAAGTCTTATAGAACTATATGACTCTACAATACACCGATTGTTTCATCCATGTTAACTATGATTTCTGTGCTCAAAAACATGAGCTTTTATTTCTTTTATATTTCTTTAATTAGAAGCTATCAAATTAATACATTTTATGGGTAGTTAATCTCACCACAAAATTCTGGTGATCACATAAATTGCCAATTTTCACTTGACCAAGTAAGAGTAGTTTTGAAATAGCTAGGAAATTGCCACACTGTAAAAAGGAACGAGGTAATGAGAACCAACTTTTTATGTGAAACAACTAAATCATCTGATATCGACATCTGAATTGCCAGTGGAAGCATTAGAAAAGAAACAAATTACAAAATGTGTGGGTCTCAGACATAAAAGGAAAGGGGAATGAAGAGAGGCACAGTGGACTTCTGGGTTTGGAATAAGCAGCAGAGAGGTTAGTTACCACATGGAAGGAGTTTAGGGGGAAAGAATGAAATTATAACTCTATGAAGTGAATATTTGGAACCACAATAATATGTGTACCATGACTAAGAATAGTCAAGAAATGTATCAGTTCTTTCAAGGGACAAAGTGTAGCATCTGCTGACGAATAACTAGGTTACCTTATAGATGTCTTATGGTGAAAAAACTCAAGGAGGAGTAGGAATCTTTTCTTTTTTATTCGTCTTTAGGGCTCAGACACTTTCTATAGTTTTTATGTACAATATCCAGCCTTAAATACAAAGCAAATATATAGATGAGGGCACATTATGACAAAGAAACATCCAAAAGAAACTTCTTACAGTAAAATACTATGGAACATAGATATAGACTTTTAAAATATTCATGATAACATATTTGACAAAATCAAGTAAAATATTAAGAATATTTGGAGAAAATTAAAACTGTAGCAAAAAAATATCTAGAATTAGAAAGACAAAAACCAAATGTGAGCAGATTCCCTTGAGTGATTGCAAGCAACTAAAATGTTTTTAAAAGGGGGATATCATTTCTTGGGTAGGGAAGCAGTAGAGAGGAAAATATCAGGGTACAAGTGATCTGAGTGGAGAAATGGAAAAGTAAGCTCTAGTGAGTAAGGGATGAGAGAGATAAATATAGAAAATGGAGCTAGAATGGTAAAATAATAGTAAGAATGTCTGAAAAATTCATAAAGATTTATATTATTAACTACCTAAGAAAAAACCTATAATACATGTAAGTCTGTATATAAATATACATATATAATTTAAATAAAATACAACACCCAAAGACCAACTAACAAAAACCCCACCGTCAAGCATGAAAAGCCTTATTTCAGGTTACTGGTCAAGATTGTCCAAGAAACAAACTATTACAGGCTACAGATATTGCTCTTAAATTACTCTCCAGTCCCTAGAGGTAGAAGGTAATCCTCTATTGGTGAAGAAACAATGAACTTCAGATAAGGCCAAAGAACCCTTGAGCTAAAACTAAGTTGGGAAACCTGGTCCCTGAGGACAAACATTCATTGTACCAGAAGGAGCAAAGAAATCTTCCAAAAGAGGGAAGCTACCAATTGTCCTAACTAGCTATGATGCATATAAAACACAATAGCCAGCATGCCATGATAACCCTAAGGGTATACCAGTGGAATACATACATTGGTAGTAAGCAACAGCTCTCTAATTAAACCTGAGACTCACTCAACAAGAGGGAAATCATCCCTGGTACTTGAAAGCTAACCACTACTTAAGCTAATGAAGTCATAGATCTATAACTATCACTTTTTTAAAACCAGAATAATCCTTTGCTGGTTTATTATTTAAATATTTAAACATTTTTCCTTTTACCCACAGTTAAGTGTGGTCCTCACCACTCATCGAGAAAATTTCTCTGCAACAGATAGAGACAATTACAGATAGCCACAACCCATCAAAATCCAGAGTAGTAGAGCTTAGTCAGAATAGATATATCTACAATACTTCTTTATTTAAGACTCAAAAAACATTGCAGGAGGGGGGGGGAACCTATAAGAGTTAGAAGATAAAAGAGTTTGATGTGAAATTATGCTTCCTAAGAACATCAGAATCTACACTACACCCATAAAACCTCATGAACATGACACCCTTAACATGATCTGAACAAGGTCACCAACAATAGACCTACAAAAGTAGACAATGGAAAGACTGTGAAGCTACAACCCTATAAACACACACAGACACAATCTCACACACAATCTCACACACACACACACAATTACAAGAAACTAAGGAATATTGACAGTGGGATGAAAATTTTTGCACAGGGAAAAGCACACCAATTGATTATCCATACCAAATAATCATTCCACAAACAAACATACAAGTTATAGTATGCAAGATAAGCAAGCTATATTTAAGAATATATATGTATATGCATCTACATGCACACATAATAACAATTAATGAGAAAGATGGCATAAATTTCCAAGGCAAAAAGGAAGGGTACATGGGACAGCTTGTAGGGAGAAATATGGAAAGGGGAAATCACATAATTATATTATAATCTCTAAAACAAAAGCAAAACCTATCTATCAAGCAGTACAATAAATAACCAAAATTAGGAACTCAATTAATGAATTTTAAAACAAATTAAATGCCTATGAAAAGAAATTCTTTAAGGCAGAAAATATGTGTGAAAGTAGTACAAACTTCAAAAATCAAAAGACTAGGAAAAAAACCAAAGTATTAAAAAGAGAAAAAAGTACAACCAAAGCAATATTTGAAGTAATAATGGCATAATGTTCTCTTAAGCTGGATTAAATTTAGACTCAAAAGTTTTCTAAAAGCAGGCACACTAGCTTGTCTTGGGTATTATTCAGAAGGCTTATGAAGGAAGACACCTTGGGATCAGAGATTTAAGGGTAACATGAATAATATAGTATATATACTCATATAAAACAACCTACATAATAAATGAATATATATATGATATATGTGATATATATGACATACATATATATGTATATGATAATGTGATAACAGAAGGAATTTTTTGAAGCAGAAAATGAAATTTGAGAGATGGTTCAGTTGGTAAAGTCTTTGCTCAGCAACATGAGGATCTGTAATTAGACATCCAAACCCACATATATAAGTTGGAAATGTAAATGAATAAAATAATTAATAAAAAATTTTCAAAAATAATTTTGGAGAGAATAAAGAGAAGGGAGAAATGATATAATTATGTTGCATTCTCAAAAAATAAAAGGAAAAAAAGACTAAAAAAAAGATGCTGTGTAGCAAGACTCCATAGTGTAAGCTGGTAAGCCACTCTAGCAATATTGCCAAGTCCCAGATTCAGTGAGATGCCATGTATCAAAAAATAAAGTGGAGAGTAGCTTAGAAAGACACCTAATATATAGTGTCTATAGTCTCTAGTATCTATAGACACATGTACATGCATGTGCACACTCATACACACATACACCACTCACATATCAACATGTATGTACATATCTTACATACATATACCACACATGAACAGACAAAAGCAGAAGAAACAAAAATGTTAAATAAAATAAAGTATATTAGTGTAGTCCTTGTATGAATTTTATTTAAAATCAGAAATGAAAGAGTGAAGTACATTATGTTAAAATATTATTATCCTATATGATTCAGGAGTCTTAGGTCTGATGAAAGTGATGGTGGGGGAAGGTGGTAGGAGAATAGATATCCCCCTGGGACAGCTGCCTGCTCAGAGAGCAGGGGAGATGGGTGGGGGGAAAGGAAGCTTACATGTATGGTGCAGGAGTCCCAAGTCTGATGAAGGTAGGGGAAGAGGTGTCAGGAGAATGGAGGTGTTCCTGGAATGGCAGGCTGCTCAGGGCAGCTTGGCTTGGTCAAGAGGGCTCAGTGAGTAGAGAAGATGGGAGTGGGGAGGGAAGCTTACCACTGTGGATCAGGATCTGCAAGTCTGATGAAGATGTGGGGAGGGATGGCTGAAGAATGGAGGTCTCCCTGGGATAGCAGGCTGCTCAGAGAAGCTTATCTTTGCTCAGAGGGCTCAGTGAATAGGGAAGATGGGAGGAGAAAGGAAAGCTAGACTGTATGGTTCAGGAATATGATGAAGGTAGAGCAGAGGTAATGGGAGAATGAGATCCCCCTGGGACAGCAGGCTGCTTCTGGCAGCTTGGCTTAGCCCAGAGGGTTCAGCCAAGAGGGAAGTTGAGTGGAGGAAGGGAAGCTAACCCCTATGGCTTAGGCTATGCAGTTCTGATGAAGGTGGGAGGAGAAGCAGTCAGCATATACCCAAAAGATGCTCCAACATCCCACAAAGACCCTTGCTCAACTATGTTTACAGAAGCTTTGTTCATATTAGCCAGAAACTGGACACAACCTAGATGTCCCTCAACTGAATAATGGATAAAGAAAATGTGGTACATCTACACAATGGAATATTATTCACCTATTAAAAACAAAGATATCATGAATTTTGCAGGTAGATGGGTGGAACTTGAGATATCACCCTGAGTGAGGTAACCCAGTTCCAAAAGAACATGCATGGCATGTACACAAGGATAAACACTACCCATAAAATACAGGTACCATGTTTCACTCCATAGACCCAAAGAAGCTAAAAAAAGAAGGAAGGCCCAACCAAAGAAGCTAGAATATCACTTAAGTGGGAATAAAATATTCATAAGGGACAGATGGAGGGTGGGAACTGTGAGTGAGAGAGGATAGAAGGGGAATGAGGGGTTCAGGAAGGTGTAGGAAGGGCAGGAGAAATGGCCATGAAAATGAATGAAAATCTGCAACTGACAGGGATGAGGAGGTAGGGGACATCTCCAGGACATGGCAGAGACTTGGGATAAAGGAGGCACCCAAGAATCAATGGGGGTGAACTTAGCTGTAACTTACTACACTGGGGATATGGAATTTGAAGAGGCCACCTCCTATAGTCAGACAGGAACCCCAGTGGAGCAATAGAGACACCAACCCACTCACAAAATTTTCAACCCAAAATTTATCCTGTCTACAAGAAATACAGGCACAGGGAATTGAGCAGAGACTGATAGAACGGCCAACCCATAACTGGCCCAACTTGAGACACATCCCCTGGGCAAGCACCAGTCTTTAACACTATTAATGATACTGTTGTTATGCTTGCAGACAAGAGCCTATCATGGCTGTCCTCTGAGAGGATCCACCTAGCAGCTGACTCAGACAGATACAGACACCCACAGTCAAAGAGTAGATGGAACTTGGGGGTGGTATGGAAACCCAGGGCAGTGGAAAGTTCCTAAAATGTATGAAGGAGATCATAGTCAAGTGACCACATAATGAGAGAGATAGACCTCAATGCCACTTGTCACTAAATGAAACTCCCAGTACTGGCACTGAGTTATATCTGCTTGATGTGTTGTCCAGAGGGGTCCCAGTAAAATCCCAATCAACCCATGCTGCTGTCAAAACAATAGCTTGCTCTCTACAAACTGACAGCAAGGCCCCATTGCTGAAGACAACACCCAGGCAACTCACTGAACATGCAGCAGTTGAGCTGGCACCTACATAGAACCCTCACTACATATTCTAGTGTCATTGGTATGGGAATGTACTCTGCAGGCTACCAAAAGTTTGACATAAACACAAATCCAGACACCTTTGTTGTATAATCTGTCCTGGCTGCAAAATATGTCAGGGAAATGGTGGCACAAAGCTTGTGAGAATAATAAATCAATGTCTGATTTGATTACCTGACATCGCTTTGGTGACCTAGAACCTGAGACTAGATAATCAGAGAGCTATGGTAAAACCAAATAGTATTGGTCTAAACACACACACACAGAGAGAGAGAGAGAGAGAGAGAGAGAGACAGAGACAGAGACAGAGACAGAGACAGAGACAGACAGACAGAGAGAGACAGAGAGACAAAGAGAGAGAGAGAGAGTAAAATAAGTACCTTATTCAACCATCATCAGAGAAACTTCCTCCTGTAGCAGATGGTAACAAATACAGAGACCTAAAGCTAGGCATTATTCAGAAAGAACTTAGAACACCGAGATACAAATGAATGCATCTATCAAATCCCTCTCCTCAGAATTCAGAGAACTCCACAGGAAAGGAGGCAGAAAGAGTTTAAGAGCCAGAGAGGATAAAGGATACCAGGAAAACAAGGCCCTTTAAATCAACTGCGCAATGCTCATGAGAACACAGACTGAAGCTGAAAGCACAGGGATTACTGGGATCTGGACCAGGTCCTTAGCATATATATTATAGCTTTCAGTTTAGCATTTTTTATGAAATTCCTGAGTATGTGAATGAGTGGGTGTCTGGTTCTTAGGCCTTCTCTTGGGGCCTTTTTCTTTCTTTTGGTTTGCTTTGACAATTTGAATATGATGAGCTTTGTTTTATTTCATTATCTATTATTTCATGCTGTTTTGTTTTATTCTCTTACAAGCATGTTCTTTTGTAAGGAGAGGCAGAAAAGGAGTAGATCTAAGTAGCAGGGGAGGCAGGAAAGATCTAGCAGTAATGGGGAAGACTATAATCAGGATATAGTGTATGAGAAAAGAATGTATTTTTAGTAGAAGGTAAATAAGAAAAAATTCTCAGGATTAAAACCTGAAAATGAACAAATACATTGTCATCATGGGAGATATTAATATAATAGGAAATAAAATAAAGAAGTATAAATAAAACAATTAACTAAGTAACTTAAGTAGTATGTAGAGAATATTTGGGTTTACATAAAAATCACAATGCTTAAACATATACAAATGGGATATCTGCCAATAGAATCCATCTAGATATTATAACAAGCTGCAACTTCTATAACACTCACATGTTTTCAAACCAAGCTATAGTTCAAAGCAACCATTGGAAAAACAGAACTTGTAATGAAAATATTAAAATATTTTTAATGAATAAAAATGTGGCCTATAAAACATTCAGGCATTTTTTTAAAAATATAACATAATCTTAAGTAATATAAGCAAAAGCATACTTCTGTCCACAAGACAGTTTTGCAAATAGTGTTACTGAAATAGAGGCATATTTCCTCAATTGTTATAGAAAATAAAATACAATTGAATTTGTTTCTTGGAGTTAGTTAGATAGTTAGTTAGTTAGTTAGTTAGTTAGTTAGTTTATGCTGGCATCTTACTAAACTCAGGCTTTGGTGGAGTATTTGTTGATACTTTAGAGTTTTTATGTTCATAATCAAAATGTGCTTTTCAAAATATATTGTGACTCTTCAACTTTGTATGCCTTTTTTTCTTCATTCTTTTTGCACACCAAGAGCCTCCAATGCAAGTAACTGCAACAAACACAAAGATATGTCCTGTCATTTTTTAGAGCTTTAATAAAATACTTGCTGGGTTGAAAAGATGGCTCAGCATATAAAAGTGCTTACCATAAAAACTGATGACCTAAGTTTAATTCCCAGAATCCACATGGTGGAGGGAAGGAAGGAGAGAATCAAGGCCTATAGATTGTCTTCTGACCCCTATATATATACAATGGCATGTGATTCAATATGCATGCATACACATAGATGAGTACATTAATAAAAAGCATATTCTACACTTTTCTGTAATGGTCACCATCTATTGCAGAGAAGTTTCCTTGATGACAGTTAAAGGCTTTACTTGTCTATGGGTATAAAGATAAATGTTTAGATGGTTGTTAGAGATGCTGGTTTAGTAAACTGGTGTGTATATGCTCTCCTCCAAGGTCTATGACTTCACTAGTCCCTCCATAGTCGGCTAGGTTTCCAGTATCAGGCATCATTTCCCTCTTGTTGATAGTTCAATTAGAGAGCTATGAGTTACCACCAAGTTATACATAGCGTGAGTATACCACCAAGTTATACTATACCTATAGAGTTATCATGCTTTGCTGGTTGTTGGTATGGTTCATAGATATCAGAGCCTGGTATGACTGTTGGTTGCTTCTCTCCTTTTGAAGCTTGCATGGTACCCTCTAGTACAATAAAAGGTAAACCTCAGGCTGGAAGCATTCACCATTCACACAAATTTCAGCCTAGGGGCTTCAGTGTTCTGCATCTGAAGTGCATGGTGTCTTCAGCAATATGGGCTTAGCTCTTAATAACACTTGGTGCTCTTGCAGAGGACCTGGGTTTAATTCCCATATAGGAGGCTCATAACTGTTTGCAATTTCAGTTCCAAAAGATCCAAATGCCCCTTCTGACCTTTGTGAGCACCAAAATCTCATGTGGCACACTGACATACATGCAGGCAAAGCACTCATAACACATTAAGATAAAAATGAATAAATCTAAAAACAAATTTGTATTTGAAAAATCAGATAAAAATTTCATCATTCCTGCCTCTTCTCACATAAGCAATAAAGAAGAAAAATGAAATTAAGGTCTAAAAAGAAAGAAATCCAGCATGTTTTTAAGTGTCTGTCAGATTGTGAACATGAAAAAAAAAAAAACCAGAAATATCCAAAAATACCAAAGCAAGGTTACATTATAGAAGGTCAATTTTTTTAGGAACAACTTGAAAAAGAAATTTGGAAGTAAATTATAATGTTATCAAATCACAATATTTTCAAATAAATTTTGAAAATATTGCCACGTATAAACAATAAAATACTGATGGAAGAAATTGAAGACTATTACAGTTGATATAGAAACTTAGTGCAGTAGAAACTTCTTGGAATCTATTAAGGTAACCTTATTGAAGACTCCTAGTAAGTAAAGGAGGGTCTGGAGCATGAACAGGCCATCTTTAGGAGCCATACAAAGCTTCCAGAAATAGGACTGGGTTAAATTCCCTTGAATTGTTGGTGGGGGGGTCGGAACATCTTGTGGAGGTCCCTAAACAACCAAGGCTGATGCTAAGACACAAAGTCACTCCTTGAAAACTGTCAGCAGGGTCCCATTGTTGAGAACAATTTCTACATAGCTCACTGAACATAGCAAGGTTGAGCTGGTGCAGGTATGGGGACTTCACTCCTATGTCCTAGTCTCTTTGGCAGGAAAAGGTACTCTACAGGCTACAGAAAAAAAAATCCTGAACACCAACCCAACCACAAAACCCTCCACCTATAATCAATCCTGCTTGTAAGATGAGCTGGGTCAGTCGTTGAGCACAACTTGTGGGACTGGCCAACCAAAGTTTGGCTTAGAAAGGGAGCCCATGTCATACACTACATGGATAGAGAGGAACCAGAGACTGAATAGCCCAGAGACCTAGGGTAAAACCAAATGTGGCTGGGAAAAAAATCATTAAATTATTTCTAAAAATGTTATGCTATACTAATAAATCAGTTCATTATTCACTCATCATCAGAGAGGCTTCCTCTGGCAGCAGATGAATACAGATACAGAGACCTAGAGTCAAACACTATGCAGAGAGACTCTAAATTAAGGGTCTCCATCTGGTCCCTCCCGTTGGAGGTTGGGGAAGCTTGCAGAAGAGAGGCAGGAAAGACTGTAGAAGTCAGAGAGAATGGAGGACACCAGGAAAACACAGCCCACTGAATCAACAAGGCAAGGCTCACATGGGCTCACAGAGACTGAAGCTGCAAACACTGGGCCTACAACAGGTCTACACCAGGTCCTCTGCATATATGTTATAACTGTGAGCTTGGTGTTTTTGTGGAACTCCTAACAGTAGAAGTGGGTGTTTCTCTGTTTTTTTTTTTTTAATATTTTTATTGATTCTTAGAAATTTCACATTATCGACCTCAATTATTCTCATTTCCCAGTCCTTCCATGTTTGCTCCATCCTTGTGTTGCCCCACAAATAAATAAATTTAAATTTTAATTTTAATTTTAAAAGACAAATTCAATTTGTGATATATATATAGATATATTACATGTATTGCACTCAGTGGAACATGATGAAACTCAAACTCTCAGTGGCCTGCCCCATAAATAAAACTCATTTATTCCCCTCTCATACCCTGGCCAGAAGCCATCAGTTGTGGAGAGCTAATTTTAGAATCCTTATCACACCTTTTAAGAGTTCTCTTTGATGGTTTTTTGATTAGGCTGCTGCTTTCTTGGGAGTGGGGGGCTGTGGGGGTAAAGGTTGTCACAGAAGCCTTTCACATCCCTCTTTCTCAACTATGCATCTGTAACCATGGATCACTGCAAAAGTAGTCTTATTGCTCTTTACAGTCAGCAGTAGCATAGATCATGGGCTTCCACATGGCTTCTGACCACAGCATAGACCACACATGTGGCCTTGTCCTGCTCTTGAGACTCTTTTCCTCCTCCTGGGTTGCCTTGTCTGGCCTATCTTGTTTTGTCTATTTGGCTATCTTCTCTTGGAGGCCTGCTCTTTTTTGAAAATGAAATGGAGAGAGAGAGTAGATCTGGGGAGGAGGGAAGGTGGAAGGGAGCTGAGAGGAGTGGAGATAGAAGAAACTGCAGTTATAAGAATGTATAAGAAAAAACTCTATTTTCAGTAAAAGAAAAAATTAAAAGAAATATATCATTTTCACATATTTGAAAGCTTCAATTATTCTCAATTATAATATTTGATCCAATCTTATAGTATATACATTGACAAAGTACAGTAAGGAGCAGCTATTGCTATAGTAGACTAAAAGTTCAGTATGTTGAGTAGAAACATAACAGAAACATAATTACCTACATATGGCAAGCTATTTTCAACAAACACACCAAAGTAATTCAATTAGAAAAAATCAATGGCTTTCTAGCATCCATCATACTTAATTATGTGATCCTGTCATTAAAAACAAACCCTTCCATAAATGTTGTTAGAGCAATGATATGAGACATTTTTTTTAAAGTAAACCTGGATCCAAACCTTGTGTCCTCAACAAAATGGGCGCACGAGCGCGCGCACACACACACACACACACACACAAAACAGCCCCACTTACCGAGTTCATACACAGAGATAGCTTAACACCAAAAAGTTCTGACACATCCAAAATTATAGAAACACAGGCTTGCAGGAGGGACAGACTCCAGTCTGAAACAGCAAGGCCAGTTAACACCAGATACAACCAGATGACAGGAGGCAAGCACAAGAATATCAGCAGCAGAAACCAATGCTACTTGGTAACATCAGAACCCAGATCTCCCACCACATAAAGCCCTGGAAACCCCAACACACCTATAAAGCAAGATTCATCTCTAAAACCCCATCTCATAAAGATGAGAGATGACTTTAAGAAGGACATAACTCCCTTAAAGAAATACAGAACACAAGTAAACAAGTAAAAGCTCCTAAAGAGGAAACATATAAATCTATTAAAGCAATATAGGAAAACACAATAAAACAGGTGAAGGAATTGAACAAAATGGTCCAGGATCGAAAAATGGAAATAGAAACATTAAAGGAAATATAAAGGAAGATAACCCTGGGGATAGAAAATCTAGGTAAGAGAACAGGAGTCACAGATTCAAGGAACATCAACAGAATAGAAGAGATAGAAGAGAGAATCTCAGGCATAGAACATATCATAGAAGACACTGACACAAGAGTCAAAGAAGACATAAAAAATAAAAAGCTCCTAATTCATGAAACTATGAAAGAAAAAACCCTAATAATAATAGGCATAGAAGAGAGCAAAGACTCCCAACTCAAAGAGCCAGCAAACATCTTCAACAAAATTATAGAAGAAAACTTCCCTAACCTAAAGAAATAGATGCCCATAAACATACAAGAAGCCTAAAGAACACCAAATAGATTGGAGCAGAAAAGAAATTCCTCCCATCACTTTATCTAATCACCAAATTCACAGAACAAATAAAGAATATTAAAAGCAGGAAGGGAAAAAGGCCAAGTAACATATAAATGCAGACCTAACAGAATAATACAAGTCTTCTCAACAGAGATTCTAAAAGCCAGAAGATCTTAGGTAGATGTCATACAGATCCAAAGAAAACAAAAATGCTAGCCCAGACTACTATATGCAGCAAAACTATCAATTACCATAAATGTAGAAACCAAAATATTCCATGAAAAAAACAATTTTTTGTATTTTTATTGGATATTTTATTTACATTTCATTTTATCCCCTTACCCCATTTCCTCCACCACCCAGGATCCCCCTATCCGATGCCCCATTCTCCTGCTTCTATGAGGATGTGTCCCCACCTACCCCCCCCCCCAACTAATATCTTTCCACTAATCTGGGCCTACAGAGGATAATATAAGGAAAACCCAAACACAAGCAGGGAAACTACAGCCAACAACAACAACAACAAAAAAAAAAAAAACAAGAAATTCATCATCTCATAACAAACCCAAAAGAAGAGAACTACACAAACATAATACAACCTCTAACAACAAAAATAACAGGAACCAACAATCATTGGTCTTCAATATCCCTCAGTATCAATGGACTCAGTTCCCCAATAAAAATACACAGACTAAAAGACTGGCTACATAAATATGATCCAGCATTATGCTGTATACAGGAAATGCATGTCAGAAAAAAAAGACAGACACTACTTCAAAACAAAAGGCTGGAAAATTTTTTCTAAGCAAATGGTCCCAAGAAACAAGCTGGAGTAGCCATTCTAATATCCAATGAGATAGACTTTCAAACAAAAGTTATCAAAAACAAACACTAAATACTCATCAAAGGAAAAATCCACCAAGATAAACTTTTATTTCTGAACATCTATGCCACAAATGCAAGGGCACCCACATTTGTAAAAGAAACATTCCTAAAGTTCAGAGCACACATTGAACCTCACATAAAAATAGTGGGAGACTTCAACATCCCACTCTCACCAATGGACAGATCATGGAAACAGGAACTAAACAAAGATACAGTAAAACTAACCAATCCTACATCTAATAGAGTTCTAATATCCAATATATACAAAGAACTCAAGAAATTAGACTCCAGACAACCAAATAACCCTATTAAAATGGGGTGCAGAGCTAAACAAAGAATTCTCAACTGAGGAAACTCAAATGGCCAAGAAGCACCTAAAGAAATGTTCAATATCCTTAGTCATCAGGGAAATGCAAATCAAAACAACCCTGAGATTCCACTTCACACCAGTCAGAATGGCTAAGATCAAAAATTCAAGTGATGGTAGATGCTGGTGAGGATGTGGAGAAAGAGGAACACTCTTCCATTGCTGGTGGGATTGCAAGCTTGTACAACCTCTCTGGAAATCAGTCTGGTGGTTCCTCAGAAAATTGGATATAGCATTACCTGAGGACCGAGCTATACCACTCGTGGACATATACCCAGAAGATGCTCCTACATATAACAAGGACATATGCTCCACTATGTTCATAGCAGCCTTATTTATAATAGCCACAAGCTGAAAAGAACCCAGATGTCCTTCAACAGAAGAATGGATACAAAAAAAATGTGGCACATTTATACAATGGAATATTACTCAGCTATTAAAAGCAATGAATTTGAGAAATTCTTAGGCAAATGGATGGAATAGAAAAATGTCATCGTGAGTGAGGTAACACAATCACAAAAGAACACACATGGTATGCAGTCACTGATAAGTGGATATTAGCTCAAAAGCTCAAAGTATCCAAGATACAACTCAGAACACATGAAGCTCATGAAGAAGGAAGACCAAAATATAGGTGCTTCTTCAGTCCTTCTTAGAAGGAATAACAAAATACTCATGTAAGGAAATATGGAGACAACGCATAGGACAGAATCTGAAGGAGGGGTCATCTGGAGACTGTTCCATATGGGTATCCATCCCATGTGCAGTCACCAAATTTAGATGCTGATGTGGATGTCAAGAAGTGCATGCTGACAGGAGCCTGACATCACTGTCTCCTTAGAGGTCTGCCACATCCTGGCATATAGAGAGGTGGATGCTCACAGCTAACCATTGAACTGATAGTGGGATTCCCAATGGAGGAGTTAGAGAGAAGACTGAAGAAGCTGAAAGAGTTTGCAGCCCCATGGGGAGAGCAACAATACCAACCAACCAGAGCTCCCAGGGTCTAAACCACCAGCCTGGGAGCACATAGGGAGGGACTCATGGCTCCAGCTGTATATGTATGGCCTTGTCCGGCATAGGTGGGAGAGGAAGTCCTTGGTCCAGTGAAGGCTAGATGCCCCTGTGTTGGAATTCAAGGGTGGGGAGGTGGGAGTGGGAGAGTGAGTGGGGGCACATCCTCATAGAAGCAGGAGAAGGGGGGATGGGATAGGGGATTCCTGGGTGGGGGAGAAATGGGGAAAGGGGATCACATCTAAAATATAAGTTGAATATTCAATAAAAATTTAAAAAATAGATATTTCTGAGTGGCTATTGGTGGGAAAGAGAGAGATTAATTATGTAAAAGAGGAAAGAAACAAAATAAAAATGGAAAACAGGTTTATTCAAAAGGAAAAAAAAGCTAACAGAAGTTATGAACCCAATAGATTTAACAAAAATCTACAGAACTTTTCAAAATTGACCATATAATCACTCACAAAACAGACCTCAACAGATACAAGAAGATCGAAATAATCCCATGAATCCTATCAGATTACCATGAACAGAGCAGGTCTTCAATAACAACAAAACAACAGAAAGCCCACATACACATGTAAACTGAACAATGCTATACTCAATGATAACTTGGTCAAGGAAGAAACAAAGAAATTAAAGACCTTTTAGCATTTAATGAAATGAAAGCACAACACACCCAAACTTATGGGACACAATGAAAGCAGTGCTAAGAGAAAAATTTGTAGCTCTGAGTGCTTCCATTAAAAATTGTAGAGATGATACACTAAGAGCTTAAGCAGCACATCTGAACACTCTAGAACAAAAAGAAGCAAATATGCCAAAAGGAGTAGATAACTGGAAATAATTAAACTCATGGCTGAAATCAACCAAGTAGAAACAACAACAACAAAAACTATACAAACAATCAACAAAACTAACAGCCTTTTCTTAGAGAAAATCAGGATAGATAAACAGCCAAACTAACTAGAGGGCATAGAGACAGTATCCAAATTAATATCAGAAATGATAAGGGAGACATAACAACAGAAACTGAGGAAATTCAAAAAATTATCATATCCTACTACAAAAGCCTATACCCAACAAAACTGAAAAATTTAGATGAAATGGATGTTTTTTAGACAAATATCAGGTACCAAAGTTAAATCAGGATCAGATAAACCATCTAAACAGTCCCACACCCCTAAACAAATAGAAGCAGTCACTAAAAGTCTCCCAACCAAAAAAAGAGCCAATAGTCATATGGTTTTAGTGCAGAATTCTATCAGACACTCAAAAAAGACCTAACAATAGTTTTCAAACTATTCCACAAAATAGAAACAAAAAGAATACTACACAATTCATTCTTTGAAGCCATGGTTACACTGATACCTAAACCACACAAAGACCAAACAAAGAAACAGAATTTTAGATCAATTTCACTTATGAATAGTGATGCAATAATACTCAATAAAATTCTTGAAAACTGAATCCAAGAACACATCAAAATGATCATTCATCATGATCAAGTAGGCTTTATCCCAGGGATGTGGGGATGATTCAATATACTGAAATCCATAACAACGTAATCTAATATATAAACAAACTCAAAGAAAAATCCACATGACCATCTCATTAGATACTGAAAAATCTTTCATAAACTACAACAACCCTTCATGTTAAAAGTGTTGGAGAGATCAGTACTCCAAGGTCCAAAACTAAACATAATAAAAGCAATATACAGCAAATCAATAGCCAACATCAAACTAAATGGAGAGAAACTTGAAGCAATCCCACTAAAATCATGGCCAAGACATCTATTCAATATAGCACTCTAACTTCTAGCCAGAGCAATTAGACAACAAATGAAATTCATAGGCAAATGGATGGAACTAAAAATATCCTGAGTGAGATAACCTAGACACAAAAGAACACACATGTTATGTACTCACTGATAAGTGGATATTAGGCAAAAAGCACAGAATACACATGATACAACTCACAGATCATATGAAGTTCAAGAAGAAGGAAGCCAAATTGTGGATGCTTCAGTCCTACATAGAAGGGGGAGCAAAATGATCACAGGCAGTAGAGGGAGGAAGGGACATGGGAGGGAGAGAAGGGGGCAGGGAAAAAGGGGGCAGAATTAGGTATTGGAAAGGGCAGCAGAGAAGTACAGACGGTCAGGAAATAAAACAATAATATGTAGCAGTGAGGAATGGGAAATTATGGGCAGCCACTAGATGCCAGGAAAATGAGAGGCTCCAAGGACACCGCAGGGACAACTTTAGCAGAAATATGCAACAACGGCAGGATAGAACCTATAGAGGCCACCTCCAGTAGATAGGCACAACCCCCAGTTGAAGGATGGGGCCACCCACTCATTTCAAAATTGTTAACCCAGACTTGTTTCTGTCCAAAGGAAATGCAGGGACATAATATGAAACAGAGACTGAAAGAAAGGCCACTCAGAGACTGTCCCACCTAGGGATCTATCCCATCTGCAGACACCAAACCCTAACACTATTGCTGATGCCAAGAAGCTCTTGCTGACAGGAGCCTAGACAGAGTGGCTATGGTGGGCAAACTAAGCCTATTTTCCACAAAAAGCTAAAACTACAAAGAAGATTGTGCTGAGACTGGAGTGCATTGAACCCAATTGCAGATCTAAGAGGATACAGGCTATTAAGAGATGCAAGCATTTTGAACTGGGAGGAGACAAGAAGAGAAAGGGCCAAGTGATCCAGTTCTAAGCTGATTTTGTTATGAAGGCAATAAAATCTTGGCCTTTCACCCTCTTTGATTGAAGTTGGTCTTTGGGGAGGGAATAAATTAAAGTTTTCAGAAATTTAAAAAAAAAAGATTTTTTTTGCTATCCTGAGGTTTGTTTTTTTTTTTTTTGTCATTTTTCCATATGAAATTGAGAATTGCTCTTTCTGTGTCTGTGAAGAATTGTGTTGGAATTTTGATGGGAATTGCATTGAATCTGCAGATTGCTTTTGGCAAGATGACCATTTTTACTATGTTAATCCTACAAATTCAAGGAGCATGGGAGATCTGTCTATTTTCTGAGGTCTTTGATTTCTTTCTTGAGAGACTTGAAGTTCTCATCATATTTGTTTCTTTGGTTAGAGTTACACCAAGATATTTTATATTATTTGTGACTATTGTGAAGGTTGTTCTTTCCCTATGTTCTTTCTCAGTCCATTTATCATTTGTATAAAGAAATGTTACTGTTTTGTTTGAGTTAATGTTATATCCTGCCATTTTGCTGAAGTTGATTATCAGTAGTTCTCTGAATTTTGGGGGTCTCTTATGTATACTATCTGCAAATAGTGATACCTTGACTTCTTCTTTGCCAATTTGTATCCCTTTGATAACCTTTTGTTGTTTTATTGCTCTATCTAGAACTTTGAGTACTATATTGAATAGATACCAGGACCGTGAGAAGCTTTTTTCTTGTCATTGATGTTAATGGGATTGCTTCAAATAAGAGGACTACTGCTGGGCAGTGGTGGCACACGCCTTTAATCCTAGCACTTGGGAGCCAGAGGCAGGCGGATTTCTGAGTTAGAGCCAGCTTGGCCTACAGAGTGGGTTCCAGGACAGTCAGGACTACACAGAGAAACCCTGTCTCAAAAAACAAAAACAAAACAAAACAAAAACAAAAAAGAAGGAAAGAGGACTACTCCTCCATTGCTGGTGGGATTGCAAACTGGTATAACCACTCTGGAAAACAATCTGAAAGTAGTTCTACCTGAAGACCCAGTTATACCACTCTTGAGCATCTACCCAAAAGATGCCCCACCATACCACAAGGACATGTGCTCCACCATGTTCATAACAACCTTATTTGTAAAAGCCAGAAACTGGAAACAACCCAGAAAACCCTCAACAGAAGAATGGATACAGAAAATATGGTTCATTTATACAATGGGATATTATTCAGCTAGTAAGATTTAGGACATCATGAATTTTGCATGCAAATGGATAGAACTGGAAAATATCATCCTGAGTAAGGTAATTCAGACCCAAGAGGATATTATGGTATATAGTCACTGATAAGTGGATATTAGCCAAAAAATACAGAATACCTAGGATGTAACCTACAGATTATAAGAATTGTAACAAGCAGAAAGGCCCTGTAGGACTGTGATAGGCAGCCTGATTTCTGGTTGAGCTAGGTTTGAAAACCCCGGAAAGGGATGACAAGCGTTTTTCACCATGCACCCAGACTCTAGGCTGACATGAGGCTGCAGCCCTCCATAGATTTGTGTCCTTCAGTCACATAAGGCAATGCCCCCTAACCCCTCCACAATTAGAGGGTGTTACTACAGGCCATAGAGCCTCAAGACAGATCTCCATATTAATGAGATACCTAAAGGTCAGAAGGGCTTAGCCAATTAAGCTTTCCTTTCCAGTCCATCCTCCCTGCAAAAGGTATTTAACCTCAGGCCTGCACCGAGAAAACAGGTACGATTTCTCATCTACTTTCTGCCTGACAATAAAAGCCTTAAAACCATGGACTATTTCTCTTTCATCATGATCCGCCATGGGGAGCAATGGAGAAGGCCTTCACCTACAGGGCCACAGTCTAACCTCCCACAGAAGACCTCTCTACATTCCCAGCCAGGGCGACCACCAACCCAAGCATGCCGCCCACGACCAAGCCAAGCCAAGCCGAGCTGACCCCCACAGCAAGCCAAAGACTCTCTCCGAGGGGTGCAGCCAAAGCTTCTCTCCTCCTCTCCCCTTTGGCAGTGGGCCAATCTAGCCTGTGGCCCCCCCCCCTTTGTTCTCAGCTCTTCCACAGCTTCCAGCAGCACCTGGGTCCCCAAGAAGCACCAGATGATCTTCAGCATCCCTACAGGCCTGGAGACCCTTGACCCAGCTCCAGCTCTCCACCCCTAGACCTTAGATGCCTCCCTCAAACCCGGAGCAGTATCCCTGCAACTTCTCACAGCCTGACACCTGCCCGGTGCCAGCATGGGGGTGACTGCAGTCAAACTTCCTGCATCCCATGTCCTGCCTCCCTGAGCAACAGTCCTAGCCCTGTGACAGGGCAGATATGGGACCTCCGCTTTAACCCAACAATGTCCAAATGAGGATGCTTCAATCCCAATTAGAAGGTGAAAGAAAATAACCATGGGAAGCAGAGAGAGGGAGGATAATAATCATGGGAGGCAGAGGAAGGTCCTGAGTAGAAGAGTGGAGGGGGAGGGGAAAAAGGAGCAAGATCAGATATGGGGGGAAGGTGAGCGAAGCCAAGACTGCCAAATGAATGAATGGAAATAATCAGCCTCAGGGGATAGGAGGTGGGGGGGACCCTTTAGAAACTACCAGAAACCTAGAAGATGAAAGTCTCTCTGGACTCATTGGACACCTTAGCCAAAATGCTCAACATTGAGAGAGGGAGCTCAAAGAGTCCATATCCAGTAGAAAGACAGGGCCTCAAGTAGAGGGACAGGGTTACTAACCCACAGTCAAAATTCCTGACCCAAAATTGTTCCTGTCTAAAGGAAATACAGGGCCAAAACTGAACAAAAAAAAACTAAAGGAAAGTCATTTCAATGACTGGCCCAACTTGGGATCTATCTCACGGAGGGGCACCAAGGCCCGACACTATTGCTGATGCTATTGTGTGCTTACAGACAGGAGCCTGCCATGGATGTCCTCTGAAAGGCCTTACCAGCAGCTGACTGAGACAGAGGCAGATATTTACATCCAACCATTGGATTGGAGTAGGGGACTCTTAAGGTAGAATTAGAAGGAGGATTGAAGACGCTGAAAGGGAGAATGACTCCATAGGAAGATGAACTGACTCAACTAAGCCAGACCCCAGGGAGGTACCAGAGACTGAGCCACCAACCAGAAGTATACACAGCCTCCCCTAGGCCCCAAACACATGTATGGCAGAGGTCTACCTGGTCTGGACACATTGGAAGAAGATGTGCTTAAATCTCAAGAGACTTGAGGCCCCAGGGAAGGGGAATGGCTGATGGAGGGAGCACCCTCTCAGAGGCAAGGGGGATAAGAAAGGTGATGAGCAACTGTGGATGAAGAGACAGAGGAGGCACAATGACTGGAATGTAAATAAATAACTTTAAAAAGGAAATTATTTAAAAGTAGGTAAAAGACCCAAATAACAGAAAGCTACCAAAAAGATATGCAGAGAAACATGTTAAAACATGATAAAAGTCATGTTGCAAATAAAAAGAAGTTATCACAACTCATCCACTAAACTAGTCAGGTGGAAGTACTCATACATGCGCTTCAAATTTGGTAATTTTTTGATTTAAGGAAATTTGAAATTATTAAATTTAATTTTTTAAAAAAATAACTTCAGGAAAACATACTATTAGAAAAGAAAACTCAGTCATGACATCAAAAACTTAAAATATTCAAAATTCCAGAGTTTTTTTTCTCACAAGAATATCTACTCCTTGGGATTTTAACCACATCAGGTAGACTACACTGACAATCTGATGTTATGTAGAGCCTTGGGATGCACTGTATCAGTTTGGTGAGTTAGTGTAGAATGTGGTAGAAAAAACTGTATAGCTCAGATCAGTCTTATAGAAGATTTATGTCTCTGTGACCCCTAATAAAAATCTTGCCATCTAGCCTCAGATGGAACATTCTGCTTGGTGACAGTTTCATATTATCACATGTGGTTTCTGTAAAATGTAAGTCTTATCTGTACAATTCTACTGGGAGAAAACTGGATGCTTATATCTGTTTCTCCTTATCTCTCTGCCCTATGAAACTTTTCTCTTTGATGATTTTAATTTGTATGCCTTTGTTATAATGAACCATGATGATAGTATTTCTATGTTCTGTGAGTCCTTTAAGTAAATAATCCAACTGTAGAGTGGTCTTGGGAACACCCCAACAAAACCAGATTTTTTTTGTTTTATTCATATAACACATAAAATAGTATTATGTTGATTTATATATATAAATATATATAGCCAGATATGAAATTAATTTACTGTTATAAGCAACCATTTTGACAAACTGCAAGAAAAGACAAGTGAGAAAATGAAAGCTATTTATATTCAGCCAAATGGGAGACAAGTCTACACAACAGCCCAAAGGCAAAATACCAGAGGCTCTAGAAGGGACAAATTAGCTTGGCTTTTTTTTTTTTTAATTAAAATTGGGCTTCTTCCTAGAATGCATAGATTTTTTTCACTCCTCTCTCACCAAACACAAGGGCTACGTATTTTTTAAGTGTTTCAAAAGTTTTAAGTGTACATTAACTTGAACATTTATTAAAGTGTATTACTTTTCCTTTATTGATTTTTCCTTAAAACTAAATTATAATTGGAATTTTCATAACTAAAATGCTCACTTGTAAAAGAAAAAGTTGATGGCAGAAACATAAATTTTAAACTAAGTTTTGACTTCCTGGCATTTTTTAACACTTACAGCCTATTTTTCATCATCCAAAGTTATTATAAGATGTTCTGCCCCATACAAACAGATATCAAGAAAAGCCTATAATCCAAGAAATGAAAAACATAAAGTGGGAGTCAATTCGGTGCAATCTCCTGAAAGCCATAGCTCTGCCATACCTCACTGTTCTAGTATACAGTGCCAGTTGTAAGAAAGTGATAGAGAAATAGTCTTGCCCTCTGAGAAGAGTGCTATCCATCTATATAACACAGCTGCATATACATAGTGAATTTTAATGCCCTATTCTCAGAAAATAAATCAAGAGGCAATGTAGATCATTTAAGTGGATGTTGAGCTGAATCTCTGGAAAAATATCTCTTATATATTTTCTAACATCATTCAAAACATTGCACTCTTCTTCCTTTGTAGTACAAATTTCAAAGTTCTCCATGTATTAAATGTAACCTCTGAGTTGCCACACTAGAGCTTTACAATACTTTACTGTAGTAATCGTGGCTTAAAAGGACATGATAATATTTATAACTTTGACTATAAGAATCACAATGAAACTAAATAATAACTAGGACTTAAAATGCATTCCTATAAAATAAGGTACATGCAAGGAAACAGTTGAAAGGAAGTTCATGCAGATTTATAGATAATAGGAATGTGAATCACTTAGCAACCTCTGTTTCAGTATATATCTAATCATTCTCCAGACAAATATTATATATAATAATCAACTTTCAATACAAAAATCATAAAAATCTATATATGGAGCCTAAAACATTCTTAAAATGGATAATTTAGACATTGATAGTTTTAAATATTACATTTAAGGTACTGTAAACATCCAATGCAGTGCCTAACACCTAGGAAAAAAATAATAAATATTGCTAGGATCAGAATAAATCATATCTTCCATTCTACAAGGAATAATCATTCATTCCAGACATATTTAATTTGCATGGCTGAAATGCTTGCATATTTATTAAAACTTAATGTTTGCTTACATTATAGCTTAGATGCTAAAAATACCTCAGTTTTATCTGTTGGTGATTTGCTGTCTAGAGTGGAATTCTTCACATATTGTAGAATTCTTAGAATGTGTGTCCTAATGAGAAATCATTAGGTCATTGGGTCACACCCTCAAAGAGGATTGTGAAAACAAATATTTTTCTCTTTTGCTCTATAATCTGGCTCAAGAAAATGGCAAAAATGTTGGTCTGCTATGGTCACATCACCATTTATATTTTTATATATAGTACCTTCTCCAAAGCCAGAGTTTCACTGAATCTTGGGTTCCCTCACTCACCTCAATACACTATCCACCACAGTGTGGAACAGAACAGTAGCAGAACACAGAGGGAAACTAGATGCCAAGAGTGGTCAAAAACAGTAGTTCATCGCACAAAGCATGAAGTTTCATGTGTTATATCAAGACACTCAGAAGAATAGTCACCAGGGAAGAGAACAGAGCAACATTAGTAGATGGGCTTTCTGAAGAGCTGTGGGTATTACAAAAAGACATGGAGGGGAAATTCAGTGAAATTTGAAGTATTACTGAGAATTTTTCTGTTTTCTCCTAGGGGTAATCATAGAAGTACAGCAAATAATTGATGTAGCAATGATTGGGACATATAAAGCATACCAACACTCAGCAAGTGCTGTACACTTGTTGGTACTTTAGTACAAAAGAGTCTGTTTATTTGGTATTGATTACATATATGAATATATAGTACTATAATATATAAGCCTTAATCAAGGCTTCGGCTTTAGTTTAAAATATTTTTAAGTTGTTCTTTTACTTAATATACAATGCGTATATCTAGTTCTTAGCTATATCCAAAACCTCTAACTCATAGTTACATCTCCAACAGAAACCCATAGCTACTCAAACACAAATAACACAAATGTCCAGTATTTGTTAATTACTTTAAAATTCTATACAAATAATATGTCTGCACTTTAGGATTCCCCCTTGCATAATCATATTTTCCCCTTACTCAGATGTGAACTAAATTGTATCATCTGTTATTCATTTATTCTCATTGCTACACTTAAATTTTTGATAACTTCCATTAGGTATACATTTGATGCCTAATTGGTGTTGAGAGGATGAATTGGCTACTCTAAACCCCAGGCTTTGAAAACTTATTCATCTTCATTTAGTGCAGGAATTACATATTATTCCTTTTTCTTTAAGAATGTATGTACAATTAAGTAACAAGTCTGTGTACAAAAAAGGTATATGTTAACAGAAAACCCAAAAGAAATAAAAACAAATTTAATGACCCCTGCCTCAACTACTTTCTATTTCCATGACAAAATACCATAACAAAGACAACTTATAAAAGAAAGCAATTAACTTGGGGGCTCAACAGAAGATTGGAGTTCATGACTATCATGGTAGAGAAAGTGGGAGCAGGTAAGCAAGTATAGTACTGGAGCAGCAGCTGAAAGTTTGTGTCAGATCCACAAGCAAAAAAAGCCAAGGAGAGGGTTAATTGAAAATGGTGATATACCTCCTCCAACAAGGCCACAGTTCCTAATCCTCTTCAAACAGTTGCACCAACCAAACATTCAAACACATGAACTTTGGGGAACATTCTCATTCATGGGGCCACAGACACTTTGGCTACCATCATTTCTTAAACTACCCACATTCCCTTCAAGAAGGCAGTAAAAGATAGTCCTTAGTTTACTCCAAATCTTTTTTGTAGAATCAGAATCGTTCTAGAGTTCATGAGTGTTTCTCGGGTTTCTTGCTGTAATTTGGAGCTAAAGGGCAGTCCTCATAAGGAATACTTTTCATTGTAGAATTTTCTTGCATACAAGATTGACTTTTAGCTTGCCATTACATTATTTATGAAAAGTAACTGCTGCTGTTTCCACCTACACCCTAACCTCTCAACCTGTGTTTTCTCTCCTTGACGCGTAACCATGAATATTAAAAGAAAAATACAAGCATGCTAGATTCCAGTCTGCAACAAACATCACATTCCCAGTTTGTGCAAGTAGATGAATGATATTACTCTTCACCGACACATGAAATATTGTAAGAGACCAGGTGTTTGAGCAATGTCCTAAAGATATCTTTGTCCTTTCTGTACTTCTTAGCACCAAGCACTCAGAAAAGTCATAGAGCCATATGTCTTCCCAGGAGAGATCTTCCTCATATGTTAGCAGTCTAGATTATTGTGAGAACAATCTAAGTTGAAGCTCCAAAATTTGTGCCCTATTCCCCTAGAAACTTTCTCTTCCTCAAAGTAAAATAATTTTATATTTTCATTCATCCAGCTAACTTCAACTACAAGGAAATTACCAAAAACAATCTCAGTTAGAATTTTGAGCCCAGAAAAGAGGAGTGTGTAAATTCTTAACAAGTTCATTAAATAAAAAGTAAACAGAAGCAAAGCAAGATATCCTTCTAAAGAATTTTCTTTTAAAACCACTCATAATGACTTAACACTATAGCTATGCATTAATGCCTCTCTCATCAGAGAACCTTCTTGTAGTAGTAGATAGTAATTTCACAGAGGCCCACAGCTGCCCTAGTACAGAGAATACATGATGGTGGAGTGTTCAGGCTAAAATTAAACACCTTCATCAGACCCTGCTCCCCAACACTCAGGAATTTTTTTAGACACAGACACAGTAAGACAATTGCACATATAAATTCACAGCAGTTAGAGCAGCATTTACACAACCTGTGAAAGCTCTAACCAGAAAAAAAATCGCTGCATGGAAAGAAGAGTTGGATACAAGTTTAACCCCTACAGGAGAATTATTGGCAATCCTTAGCTTCTGGGACACAGACAGTTTTCTATAAGAATATCATTCATGCTAAGTTGACACTCCAGTGGAAGACCACATGTCCATATAAGCAACATAAACTGGACTCAAGTGGTTAAAAGAATTAAAGGGTACCTCAATGTAGATGGGTAACCATCTGGGATTGGGTTTAGGTGAGAGGGAGTGGAGGAACAGGTGACTATGATCAGAATACATTGTATGCTCTTCCCTGGAGAAAACTAGTTCTCCAACTCTTAGCATTCCATAGTAGCCTATAGTTTTGTCTAAAGTTGAAGCATCATGAGGTTCCCCTGTCTAGGATATCTACTACTATCATTCTTATTCAGATTATATTTAGTCAGCCATGTACAGTACCAAATGGTCATCCTTAAACACATACACATGTAACATACAGATTGAGTTGGTTGTATTTAAGTGTTTAGGAAATTATAGGTATATACATACATACATACATACATACATACATACATACATGCAATAGCAATTAAAGAAAAAGAGGCCATGAATATGAAAGAGAGTAATGGTGAGTACATGGAAAAGTTTTGAGGAACGAAAGAGAAGGGGTATAATATAATTTTATTATAATCCAAAAAAGATTAAATATATTACATTCAATTTTTTAAAAATTAAAAAATACTATTTAAAATTTCTAAAATGAAATTTCACAAATTATTTGTTTGATATTCTATTTTATTTAACCATGCATTCACATTTCAGTTCACACAGCTTCTTTGTTTCCTCTCTTATTTTTCTTTTCCCTATTATACACATATTCTTTTTGCCTGTTTCTTTTTATTTCTCTATCCTTTTCTACCACTGTTCTTCTCTTCCCTTCCCTGTCCTCCCATCCTACCTCCCCTACCCTACCCTTCCATTCCCTCTGCTTCCCTCCCTTCCTTACCTCCCCTCTCCTTTACGCCTCATCTTCCTTCCTTTCTCTTGCCTTCCCTTCTCTTCACTTCTCTTCTTTTCACTCTTAGTCTCCTGTCCTTTCTTTCTCCCATCCTCTGCCTTCCCCTCCACTCTCCTCTCCTGCCTTCTCTTACATCTCCCTGCCTCCCTGATATCCTGTACTCTCTCTGCATATTGCTTTGTTATAGGTCATGCTCAATTTACTGGCTACAAAGCAAATTAATAGAGTCTAGAAAAAATGAAACATAATGTCTACAGAAAGAAAAGCAATCACTTTTGAACCACATGTGAAAGTCAACACAATCATTTTTGCCTCTTTTGCTTAAATTTATAATATAATTTCCCAGTCTTTACACTTTCACATTTTTTTAACTTCTTCAGCCTATTGTAGGAATTACTTTATATATTCAAGCTCTATGTTTTATGTAATATCAAACAGAAGTGTAAAATTTCTCCCAAGAATAAACAGAAATCAGGTAGATTGGTCAGTAAGAGGACCTATTTAAAATATAATAATAGCATATTTGTGATCATTAAAAAATAGTTTGGCATATAGAATAAGGCAGACAAGTTTTAAGGAGCATATTTATACTCTTTAATCACAAACAACTTCAAAATGTTTTTGGTCAACAATAAACATGCAAATAGTTATAAAAACTAAAGACACTTTAATAACTAGTTACTCTAAGGAATACTATTAAGCAATAATTGCCTAATATATAAATGTACATAATATTGCAGTTATTTCTATGTGTTTCTTCCTATGCTAGAATAAAAGCCTGATGATTACAGAGTTTTGTCTGTTTCATTGCTGTATTTCTAGTGTTTACATCAGCACCTGGAATGTAGGTGATTAATTAAAATTTGTTAAAGAGGTGAACAATGAATTACACAACGAACTATGCTTTAAATGATAGATTTCATTTTAAAAAATATAACATTCAAATGTTCAATAAAACAGTCCCCAATTTTCAGAGCAACATTTATTCAGTATCATTATCTTCAATGTTTGCCAATTTTGAAAAATCTTCAACACAGATTAGAAGGAAAACTTTGTGTCTCCTATAATGCTAAAAAGGTAGAATCTCTTTTAGAATTGTAACATGATGTCAGACACAAATCATTTAATTTCCTTGGCTTACCTGCCCGACTTAGTGTTATAAACAGCTTATTGACCAAAGTACCACACAGGTGGTCCAGAAAGTAGATATGATAGTGCAGACTATGTATAAAGGAAGGTTTTTACACAGCATCTCTTTTAAGAGGGAATTATTCAAAAAGCTTTAAGCATCTTTTTTTCCTGTTATCTTCCCTTCTATACCACCTAGCCCTTACTTCCAGCACTTCTGAGAATTAGTACTTATTTCTATAGACTTCACACAAGTAAACAGTCTGGGGAACCGTTTTTAAAGGACAAAACAATTATCCCTAATATCGACTTTAGACAGAGAGAAACTTTAATGTCAAAAGCATGTGTTCAACCTCCTCCAGCTCATAAACTTTAATGTTACTTTTGTCACTTGTTTATTACGTTCTTTGATCATTTCTGACAGCACTGTTAGCAACTTTCTCCATGCTAATGCCATTCTGTGACTTGAGGGTGATATAGCAGAAGACAAAATAAAAAGCCAGGGAGCCAAATGCCATGGTTTTCACAAGTGGCACCTGGTCTTATTTATGGTTTTTGCCGGTATTTAAGTATTCTTTTACATTCTATTTCAGAATATTTTATAAGCCTTGAAACAAAATATGAAAATGCTTTGAAAAATGTTGCTAAAGGTCTTCCTGAGCTAGATCATTATCTTTCTCAAATAGTCTCAAAAACTGACCTTTTAAGTCTGAGTGTTAGAAAAAGAAGACAACACAAAAAGCATTAAGTTATAAATATTTGAGTCTCTAAAACTTAGCTAGGTATTTTTCCTTGTTCATCCTGTGGGCCAGAGACATTCAAACTAATTTTTTCTTTAGCAGTATAGGTATGTACCTACCCTAACTAAGGACTGTAAAGAATTTTACATTACATCTCAATCTGTAAAACATGCAGGGGCCTTTAATGAAGTGAGTGTCACCATCAGGAGACATGTAAATTTGATGCTTAAGGTCAGGCCACAGTCACCATTAAATTAGACCTAGAGGCAAGTCAATAATGAGCCAGAGAGGTAAATGTAAAATGGAGGCCATTCATAGATTGTAATAAAAAGGATATGGGTTGTTCGGTGAAAGAGAAAATACAGGCCCAGAACCAGAATATTAATGTGGAGCTTTCAGTAACCTTCACTAACTGCTATCTACCAGACTACACATGACAGAGCAGCTTTGCTAAGTGTGATGACCATCTTGCTACATGCACTGTGATATTCTAAACAAGGTAGGATTAGATATCTATGTAACAACAATATCCAGTAGTCTGTCAGATGCTAAAGCCAATGTGTTCCCAGGGGACTAGTGATATGCCCTCCTTCAGCTCTATAGCTGATGCAAAAAGACATTCTGCAAGCTAATGTGAACATCCAAGCATCAACCCCCAAGGAAGGCATTGATTTATACATATAATCTATATCTAAGTCTAATCAAAGGCAATTTATTGAATGTTGGCCAAGATAGAGATATGATCAGAGATACTGAAATACATGTGAACCACAATTCTGACACGTAAAGACTGTTTGGATGTGGGTAATGAAAGTTGATTTAAATTAGCTGAGACATCAGTATATTGTGCTACTGTTAGGAGTGTGATTTGTTACAGTTAGCAGTCTGAGTCTTCTTAAATAGGATGTCAAAGAAGAGTGATAAAAGTGTACTATTACATCCACATTCTCAGAAAAAATATTTATTTTACTTTTCTCTCTCTTGCTCTCTCTCTCTCTCTCTCTCTCTCTCTCTCTCTCTCTCTCTCTCTCTCTCTCTCTGTGTGTGTGTGTGTGTGTGTGTGTGTGTGTGTGTGTGTGTGTGTGTTTTGTGGGTACAAATATGTGCACATGAGTGTAGTTGCCCATGGAAGCCGGAGATATTAACTCCTCCTCGAGCTGGAGTTACAGGTAGTTGTGAGCTACCCAACATGGGTTCTCAAACTAAACTTCAGCCCTCTGAAGGAGCAGTATGTGTTTCTTACCAGTGAACTATCTTTCCAACCCCAGAAAATAAATTTTAAACCAAATAGAAAGGTAAGGAAGATTAAATGAAAGGAACAGGAAGAAATAGTTCTATACTAAGAGTATCTCCTCTTAAAATGAGACAAAATGGACCTTGCTTATTGAACAACTTTGGACATTTCTTTCCTTCTTCTGAACCTCCTGGTCCCTAACTGTAACCTGATGGCTTCAGTATGAATAGCCTGTCTGATCTCTTGCAGCTCTTCAGGCTTTGATCTGTAACTCTTTTCATGAGCTAGATTTTATCTGTGAGTATAGATGACAGAAGGAGCACATAAGTCTTATTTTCCTTGGATATTTCCTTCATCTTCTAATTATATTTTCATTTTCCATTTGTCATGACACTAATTTATGTGCCCTCAAATCAGACAATCTCTTCCATTTACTGGCAATAAATAATAAATTCATTTATTATGAATTAAAGAATATAGAATACTCTGAATCGCTCCAATTTCTAGAGACAATAGGAGATTTCTGTCTAATGTAGTAGAGAGTATCATAATGCCATCTGTCTATTATCCACAACATAGCCTCCAGGGACATCTTCCCATTCAGAAGAACTGCTTCACCATAGTACATTTATCATTTTGGTGTAACCATAATAATAAAGGACATAATGGCTTTCAGTCTGATTATTGTTTAAATTCACTATATTTTCTATGCTAACTTAACATAAAGTAAAGCATTTAGGATACATTCCTGTCTTATAAGAAATGTCAATGAGTATTCATGATAGTCCATTTAATGGCTTCTCAGAGATCTCTAGGTTTTAACCCTTGACTCTTATGGCTATATTACCTCATATGGGAAAGGGAACTTGGCAGATACAATTGTTACTATCACGATATGAGTGAAGTTACCATGGATGTTTTGTGTAGGACATGAATAATATGACAAATATAGGAGAGAGGCATAAAGAGGTGTTGGCACAGAGAAGAGGAGTAGGCAATCTTACAATGGAGGCACTTAAGGAAGAAATACAGACACAAACCCAAAGATGGTAACTACCACCATAGGCAAGAAGAAATCAATTTATTTGGGGGGGGGGGACTTACACAGTAAAACAAAAGAAATCAAAAAACCTATATTGTTGCCTCGATATTTATTTCTTAAGACTCATTCTAGACTTTGAACATCCAAAATAATGAAAGAATAAATGTGTGTTGTTTAACTCTATGGTGTCTAACTTCGTGGGAATCCAGTGTGTACCAGACAGTGTACTGGGCATCTAATTTCATTGCTGCAACAGCCTTGTGAAATACTATCACATAGATTTTGAAAGTAAGGAAGTTCAGACTCTGACAGATCAGAACTAATTAGTGCGAGAGCCTGAAGTGGAAGTCAGGTGTCTGACTTCAGTATCTATTTTCTTTCCATTACAGTATCTAGTAAAAATAACTGATAAAGAGATTTTACATTCATCTGAATTTTGTGCTAAAAATTTTACAAGCAAAACTTATTGTATTCTTCCCCAAATCTAAGCCAAAAACTTAGATTTACATTAACAATCTACTTTTATTAGCATTTTAGATAGGAAGAGTTCTTTGGTTAAGGGTGTGATGTGGCCTCTGTAGCTGGACACATGTCAGTGGAAGGCCATACATGCTAGAACGTATGAACAGCCCAAATTGATAGGTTTTAAACATAGAAGTGAACACAAATGTAGGTAGGTAAGGAAAGGGAGTGAATCCAGGAAGAGTTGTGGGAAGGAGTGCATATGGTCAAAAACATAGTATGAAATTCTCAAAACCCTTATAACAAATACAAAAGTAACTAAGTAAATAACCCATTTAATAATTATATGTGAATATGAAAGTATTTTTATTCTCTGTTACTCAGTTTTCCTTTCTAAATAATTTTCTGCTGCTTGAAACCTAGACCCAGGCACCCACATATGTTATTCTATAATTTAGCCACAAACCAGCCTGACTCAGTTTTATCATCTGCACAATGAAGCTGAAAGTTATTAACATAGACTTTATACATACTTTATAAAAATAAGAGATTTTGTGTTTTTCAATAGCATATAATATCACTTAGAACACAGTGTCATACTATAAAAATAACTATGGCAATATATCCTCTCCAGAATCGTGGCTTAAAAGTTAATTTTCAAGGATTAGGCTTCCCTGCTAATTAACTAGGTGATCTTCACTAGTTCCATGATTATAGACTAGAAAATATTTCAACATTGATATTTCATGAGTTAAGGCTCTCTGGGCCTCAAGCACACAATTTTTTATAAGTATGAAATGAGGCCTTTGAAAAATAATGAGCTCTGTCATTACATGATTGCATGAACACACTGGTGACCACTAAGAACCTTCAGGCTTATTTAGCCACTGTAAGTCCTCCAAACACTAACTGTCTTCACTCACAGTGAATTTGAGTAACATAGATTAATGAGAATTTAAGGAAACCAAATCATTCCATGCCACAAAGCAGTTTATCTGTGGATGAAAATGTATTTTGTCTAAACTTTCTTAATTAACTGTTTCTGCTTCCTATAACAACACAGATCATTAAAGTGGCTTTTGAAAAATGGAAAGGTTCTAAAATTTAAAAGGCAGTGTGCACAGTGGCACACAATGTTCTATTAACCTTAGCTCTGCTTGGAGAGGGATCAAGTATTCAAGAATGTCAGGCATCTCCATCAACAGGACAGAAATTGATAAGACAGAGGTAGTTATTTAGTTAAAATGACTTATCTGTGAATTAAAGTTTCTCTGAAAAACCCATTTTCTTTGGCAACAATTGAGAACAAAATCCTCTACCAGTCGGTGCATGGCTGTATAACTCCAAGAAGAGGCATATGGGAAGCCATGATGTCTCTGTAGCATGATCTCAGAGGGAAAAGCAAACTTTTGTTCTGACTAAGGCCTAGCCAAGTACTGTTTCTATTTACCTTTAACTCAAAAGAAATTCACATATCAATAGCTAATTGACTGGCAATGGTTTCTTTCAAACTTTGTATTCTACATACTCACTCAAATACTATGTATACAGTGATACCACATAGGTAGATCAATATATTACCTTTCTTACAAAATGTGAGAATTTTCTTTGTTGTTTTTATGGTTGAGAAGGAAAGATCTTAAGTGGCTACAGTGGGGTCAGGTAACAGACTACAAGTGACATGAAAATTGGATAGGGATAACTGGGGGATGGAAGAGAACACACAAGAAATGAATAGTGATGGGAAGGGAAGGTTAGACAGAAAACAAGAACAAAGCATATCAAGAACCAAGTGAAATGTTAATGAAACCCATGATTTTGTACACTAGCTTTAAATTCTGATACAAAGCAGAACCTTTCTTTGCCACTTTCTCAAATCAACACTGTAGTTTGCTACCTGATGCATGAAAAAACAAAGTATTAAACACTGAATCTCAGAATTTATACATTTGAAAAAAGTGAAACAAATATGTGAAAAGTAATATATTTAAAGGGGTGGGTGAATGCATGTGTGTGAAGTTGTTAAAATAGTTTCATGTCTCCCCACTCTACCCCTGAGGGGGCTGTGAAGTGGGCATTTGTCTCTGTTTCCCTCCCACTTGCTTATCCTGATATGGCCACCAAACCTCCCCCTCAAACATGGTTGCTATGGGACCAGGATTCACTAGTTTGACCATGTGGGTACATTTTACTTTGCTGTTAGTTTATTCAGCTTCTCTCTCTCTCTCTCTCTCTCTCTCTCTCTCTCTCTCTCTCTCTCTCTCTCTCTCTCTCTCACACACACACACACACACACACACACACACACACATTCTCTCTCCATATATATGTACATGTATATACACATATATAAATATATATGTATATATATATATATATACATATATGTATGTGTGTGTGTGTGTGTGTGTGTGTTTGTGTGTGTGTGTGTGTGTGTGTGTGTATGTACACAAGAGCGAAACCTGGAGGTAAAAAAAAATCCCTGTTAATTGGGTTTGAGGATGGACAGTTGGCTCAACAGTTAAACACACTCACAACCTATTTGCACTCCAGTTCGAGGGAATCTAATGGGCCACTACTACACGAAACACACACTTAGCTCATGTACATACCTGTAGGTACTCACACATATGCATGAAATAAAAAGAAATTTGTTTTAAAGGGTTCTGCCCCTAATTCTATGAAAGTGAGCTCATTTCCGTTTCCACAATACCTTCGGTACCTCAGTTCTCATCACCTTGTTTTCTCTATATCATATATGTCCAAAAGGTCTTATGTACTGACCAGGAAGGCTACCAAGGTGGCTTCAGTGAGGAGACAGACTTTGAACTGTACCTTGGGAGATGAACAATGGTTTCACAGGCAAAGATAAGGAAACGAAGATTCTAAAAATTAGAAGTCCACATAAGATACTGAGCAGCGGTTATTGTAATATGAACATTCATTAAAAATTGTAATTTGTACACAATGTGTCTGGAGTACAAACCAGAAATTAACATTTTTACAAGTGACCATCTTACTCACACACTAGTGGTTTTCTGATGATACTTAGAGAAACAAATTGATCCGCAAAAATGTTATAGTCAAATAGAATATGTTCATTTGTAGAGATACAGAGAAGACTCTTGTTGAGGATCTGTGTGAGAGTTACTGTCTATATGAAATCACTGTCTCAATGATACATGGAGATATAATACTTATCCTCTAGCAATGTGGAATGATGAGATGCAGAGAAAATTCTGCCTATGAAGGAATTAGCTCTTCATTTATTTGTCTTTCTATCTCCAAAAGAAAAAGAAAATTTTCTCAAGTACATAGCATGCACTGCTGTTTTGCAAATCACAGAACAGAGGAAATTTCTTCTGTACACCTTAAGCATTCTTCTGTCAAAATGTTATTACACCTAATGTTTTAAGTTGGTATTTCATGGGGTTTGGCTTCAGAGTTCTTGAGGCCTGAAAAAAGAGAAATTTCCATGCATGATGGAAATGTACTTAAAAGATGGGAATTGGGAGTAGAATAAATGGTATATATGAGCAAACCAATAAACCTAATAACTAACCTATACTTCAAGGCATGAAACTCCTGAACCTGGGATTTTGTGTTTAATCTACAAATGTTCTAAATAGCTGCTGCCCATTATTTAATGGATTCTATTTTACCACCAAGCCATCACTGAATAACCACAACTTATTCTGGAATAAGAATATTATTAGGACTGAAAATGTAATCCCAGGTACATGTAAAGTATAAATATTTAAAGCACATGATTTATTAAGAATGAATTAGATGTATCTCTTTATTTTAAAAAGTAAAGCTGTGTGTTTTACCTGAGACAATTCAGACATAATAGACTTCTGTACCATTTTATGACCTTTAGATAAGCATATGAAGGCATTTTTAACTGAAATTAAAAGATAAAGAAAGTGTGCTTGGGGGAATCTAGTTGGTTGATATTGTTGTTCTTTTCATGGGTTGCAAATCCCTTCAGCTCCTTCAGTCCTTTCCCTAACTCCTCCATTGGGAACCCGTGCTCAGTCTGATGGTTGGCTGCAAGCATCCACCTCTGTATTGGTCAAGCTCTGACAGGGCCTCTCAAGAGACAGCTATATCAGGCTTCTTTCAGCATGTACTTCTTGGCATCCACAATATTGTCTGGGTTTGGTGGCTGAACATGGAATGGATCCCCAGGTATGGCAGTCTCTGGATAACCTTTCCTTGAGTCTCTGCTCCACATTTTGTCCCTGCATTTCCTTTAGACAGGTGGAATTCTGGCTTAATATTTTTGAGACGGGTGGGTGGCCCCATTCCTTAACTGGGGGCCATGCCTATCCACTGGATATAGACTCTACAGGTTCTATCTCCCCTTTGTGGAGTATTTCAGCTAATCTCTTCCCCATTGGGTCCTGGGAGCCTCTTGCTTTCCTGGCATCTGGAACTTTCTGGTGGCTACCCCCAGTTCCCTATCCCCCACTGCTACACACTTCTGTTCAATTTCCTAACCCTCTGTACATCTCCCCTGTCTCCTCCCACACCTGATCCTGCCCCCTTTTCCCTCCTCCTCCTCTCACCCTCCCAAGTCCTTTCCTCCCTCTACCTCCTGTGACTATTTTGTTCTACCTTCTAAGTAGGACTGAAGCCTCCAGACTTTGGTCTTTCTTCTTCTTGAGCTTCATATAGTCTGTGATTGTATTGTAGGTATTCCAAATTTTTGCCTAATAGCCACTTATCAGTGAGTTTATAACATGTGTGTTCTTTTGTGACTGGATTACCACATGCAAGATGATATTTTCTAGTTTCATTCATTTGCCTGTGAACTCCATGAACCCAGGGACTAAACCACCAACCAAAGAGTATACATAGAGGAAACCATGGCTCCAGCTGTTTATGTAGAAGAGGATTGTCTTATCTGGCATCAATGGGAGGTGAGGCCCTTGGTCCTGTGGAGGGTCGATGCTCCATAGGAGAATGCTAAGGCAGTGAGGCAGGAGTGGGTAGGTGTGGGGCTGGTTGGCTGGGTGGCTGGGTGGCTGGGGGAGCACTCTCATAGAAGCAGGGGAAGAAGGATAGAATAGGGGTTTTGTAAAGCAGAAACCAGGAAGGGGGATTGTTGGGCTTTGGACGAGGTAACTCCATTTAACCTGCAACCTTAGATCACCTGGCACAGGTAGACGTCGGGGGCATAGCTAATTAAGTTATTCCCTCCCCTTTTCCCCTCCCTATAAAAGTCCGGCTCCCCTGGCTTTTGGCGGGGAAGCGCATACCATCTATATCCACTCAACATGCTATGAACAATAAAGCTTTGGAAAACCGGACTCCACGTGTTGCCTGGTCTCCCCGCCAGATTCCTAGCTTTTGGAACCCTGGATCCTTGTCGATGCAGCCGCTGGCCCGCCCACCGACAGCTGCGTGAATGTGGGACCCTCTGCGGTAGTGTGGGAAGCCCGCCACCAAGACCCCGCCGCTGGACTCCCTTCCCCCCCCCCCCCCCGCGAGATTTTTTCCTTACAGAGGATAACATTGGAAATGTATATAAATAACATAACCAATGAAAAAAGGAGAAGAAAGTATGCTTGGTTATGCTTTGAAGAATTTAGTCTAGAGAAGAGTACTCAACCAAGGTAGCTTCAAATGCAGGCACTGGGTTTGTTATCTAAAGGGAAAACTTTTATGTGTTTCACTGGGCTTCTGAATATTCTCCTGACACCAACTAAATGCATTCAAGAAACTAAAATTCCCTACCAGGAACAATGCACTTGCTTTATGTTTGAATAGCTACTGTCGTGACTGAAATAGGCTTAGAACCTTAACCATGTTGTGACTTTGCTAAGAAGGTGGCAATATGAATTAGGAAGATGGCGGGACTTGTATAAAAAGAAGACAGTAATATTTGTAAAACAAGGTACCTTTGTGAGAGGGTAAAGCAAATAATGTTTTCTTTTTAAACCTTAAAATATTCAGGTATGAGGAATGTGTCTCATGTATAGAGTACTTGCCTAGCATGCATGAAGTTCCTAGAACAGCCCAAAACCAAGATGGGGAATTGTGACTATAAAATTCTTGCTACACACGTATGGCAACCCCTAAACAAGTGCTTACATAAATAGCAAGGAATGGCAACAAATACCTGGGTGTGGCACTACACATCTATAATTCCAGTGATGGAGGATGAGGCAGACAGCCATATCCCAATATGTTACTTGCTGGCCATTATTCTAGCTGAATTGGTGACTTTCAGGTTCAGTGAAACTGTGTGCCCTAGTTAGTTTTAATTATAACATGACATTATCTGAATCACCTGAGAAGGGTATCCCAATTTAGGTATTGCCCAGATGATATCAATCTATGTGCACAACTATGGATGGCTGATTGTCTTTGCTATTAATTGATGTAGGAGGGTCCAGTCCACTCTTGGCCCTGGAATGTGGAAGAAAGTGAGCTAAGCATGAGCCTGTGAATAAGCAAGCCAGCAGATAGTGTTCTTCCATGGGTTCTTCAAATTACTGTCATAACTCCCCTCAGTGATGGACTATAACCTGGAGGCATAAATCAAACAAGGTCTTTCTTTCCATCAATAGCTTTTGAACAGAGTATTGTATCACATCATCAGAAATAAATCTAGAACATCCTGTATCTGAAGATAAGGTAGAGATTATAGAGGAAAATATTTCACATTGACCTCTAGATTTCATGTGATCCTTCACATGCACACACTTGCATGAACATATTTATATCCATGACAACACACACACAAACACACATAAACACACAGGCATACCACAAATTGTGTATTGAGGCAATTCTCAATACAGACAGCAATTAAGCCAGTGAGAAATATAAGAAGACATCAAGTACAAAAGAACAGCTTTAATTTGTAAGATTCTAACTGATAAAAAAAAAAAAGTCCTTAAACCAGATTCTAACCTAACAGGAAAGAGAATATTTTGTCCCTGATGATGTATTGCAGCAGTGTTATGGTATCAGAGATCTAGGTATCTGGATCAGTGTTCCTAATAAGTGCTATTTTCCAAGACTCTAAATAATAAAATGAAGTATATAGACTGGACCTACAGAATTACTGTTGAAGATGAGTTAATAACATGCTTGTTATACAATAATCACTAGTGATTGCAGAAACTACTTAATAAATGTAGCACAACTACTACTTGATTAGTCATGAGACAAATTCTGAAGCTGAACTGCATACCATAGCTACTTGTTTGGTTTATAAAATCCATCCAGGAATACAGAGATCCTAATGAGCACATCAAGTCCTTGAGATAAAATGTCTGACAAATGCCCAAAGCACATGATGTCTTCAACAATAGAGAACCTCTGGAGGGGACAACCAAAGACAACAGCAATAGCCTAGAATTTGGGGCAGTCTCTTAGATAATCCTGTGCAAAACTCAAGACAGCGCTTCTCATGCCTGGTATTGGGGATTTTCTTAGATAGTTTCTGGCTCTTGAGTTGAGCCTTGGCAGTCCAGATGAAAAAAATTTACTTAAACTGTATATGTGTATACAGACCCCTAAATTCATGTAGGAGTTTAATTCCCAGAAGTAGGTATTAATATTATAAAAATGAAGAAACTTGATGGGTGTGATGGTGTACACTCTAATCCTAGCACTTGAGAAGCAGAGGCAGATAGATCTTTGTGAGTTAGGAGTCATGAACAGAACACCAATGGTTTATGCTCTAAGGTCATGAATTGACAAATGGGACCTCATTAAATTGCAAAGCTTCTGTAAGGCAAAAGATACTGTCAATGAGACAAAACAGCAACCAACAGATTGGGAAAAGATCATGACCAATCCTAGATCCAATAGAGGGCTAATATCCAATATATACAAAGAACTCAAGAAATTAGACTCCAGACAACCAAATAACCCTATTAAAATGGGGTACAGAGGTAAACAAAGAATTCGCAACTGAGGAAATTCGAATGGCCGAGAAGCACCTTAAGAAATGCTTAACTTCCTTAGTCATCAGAGAAATGCAAATCAAAACAACACTGAGATACCACCTCACACCAGTCAGAATGGCTAAGATCAAAAATTCAAGTGATGGTAGATGCTGGCGAGGATGTGGAGAAAGAGGAACACTCCTCCATTGTTGGTGGGAATGGAAGCTGGTACAACCACTCTGGAAATCAGTCTGGAGGTTCCTCAGACAATTGGACATAGCACTACCTGAGGACCCAGCTATACCACTCCTGGGCATATACCCAGAAGATACTCCAACATATAATAAGGACATATGCTCCACTATGTTCATAGAAGCCTTATTTATAATAGCCAGAAGCTGGAAAGAACCAAGATGTCCTTCAACAGAGGAATGGATACAAAAAAAATGTGGTACATTTACACAATGGAGTACTACTCAGCTATTAAAAATAATGAATTCAAGAAATTCTTAGGTAAATGGATGGAACTAGAAAATGTCATCCTGAGTGAGGTAACCCAATCACAAAAGAAGACACATGGCATTTACTCACTGATAAGAGGATGTTAGCCCAAAAGCTTGGAATAACAAAGACTCAACCCACAGACCACATGAAGCTCATGAAGAAGGAAGACCAAGAGGGGATGCCTCAGTTCTACTTAGAACAAGAAACAAAAATACTCAAGGGATCGAATATGGAGACAAAACATGGGTCAGAAACTGAAGGAGGGGCCACCTGGAGACCATTCCACCTGGGTATCCATCCCATGTAGTCACCTAAGCTAGACACTGATGTGGATGGCTGGAAGTGCATGCTGTCAAGAACATGATATAGCTGTCTCCTTAGAGGTCTGCCAGAGACTGATACAGGACGATGCTCACAGCTAACCACTGATATGATCAAGGGTTTCCCAATGGAGAAGTTAGAGAGAAGGCTGAAGGAGCAGAAAGGGTTTGTGACCCCAGGAGGAAAGCAACAATACCAACCAACCAGAGCCCCCCAGGATCTAAACCACCAGCCTGGGAGCACGTAGGGAGGGACCCAGGACTCCAGCGGTATATGTAGGGGAGGATGGCCTTGTTGGGCATAGGTGGGAGAGGAGATTCTTGGTCCCATGAAAAACTAACATAGAGTGTGGGGGGGAATATGAGGGTGGGGACGGGGTAGTGGATGTGGAGGGTAGGTGGAGGCACAGCCTCATAGAAGCATGAGGAGGGGTGATGGGATAGGAGGTTTCTAGGTGGTAGGAGGAAGTGGGGTAAGGGGATAAAATCTGAAATGTAAATATAATAT